>NC_137960.1:37052344-37527234 GCF_963924665.1 Micromys minutus | reverse complement strand
GTTTGGAACTAGTCAATATTAGTGGTTTAAGACCCATTTGGGAATTTTCTTCATCGTAACATGTCAAAGAAAAGGCTTCTTTATTATTAGAGCTTAGATTGATTTAGCCCAACACAAAGCTGCCTTTACCAAATACAAAAGATAAAAACGAACCGAGTGAAGTGGGTAGTTAAGCAGAGGGAAGGAAAAGAGGATGAGAGTGTATTTTACAGACGGCTGGAGAGATCAAGTGTGATGGGTGTTTGGTGCTGGGGAGCTGAGAGGGTAGATTCCTGACAGATGAGAGGTGGGGGTGAATGTGTCTTTTATGTTATACATTTTGTATACATATACATATTTAGATCTTCTAAACATTTAAGAAATTATTTATTTTTATTTTATGTACACTGGTGGTTTGACTGAATGTATGTCTGTGTGAGGGTGTCAGATCCTCTGGAACAGGAGTTGCAGACAGTTGTGAGCTGTCATGTGAGTGCTAGAAATTGAACCCTGGTCCTCTGGAAGAGCAGCCCGTGCTGTTAACCACTGAGCCATTTCTCCAGCCCCCTCTTACAGAATGTTAAGGATGGTTTGAAGGCATCACAATTGGGAGATGCTGGAAAGCTCCAGTCTGAGTCTACAGGCCTGAGATCCCACATGTGCCTGCCAGTCTGAAGACAGGAGAAGCCGGTCTCAGCCAGTCTCAGCCGGTGTCAAGCTCGGGTCAGCAAAGAGAGCAAACTTCCTTCACTCTGCATTTTTGTTCTGTTCTCTAGATTAGAAACCCACTTCCAAGGGTTTTCCGGGTTCAGTTTACTCATTCACATGTTAATGACATTCTGAAGCATCATCACAGTCATGCTCAGAATAACGTTTAACCATATAGATCTCCAGTGGCCAGCAAGATAACACATGAACTTAATCATTCCTCTCATGGTGTGCAAATGCTGGAATTAGAGCAATTGACTTGATGGTCACGTAAGACCTTAGGATGCGGCCCCCACACAGCACAGGCTGCTCTGTGAAATTAGCCTGCTTGGATTTTGGTGCTGGGTCAAATCCAGGGCCTCCTGCAGGCTTGGCAAGTACTTTATCACTGGGATACCTATGGCTCATCCAAGCATTTTTTTTTAAATTACTGTCTTTTATTATTGTATGTGTGTGTGTGTTTCCCTGCATGTATGTATGCCTGTGTGCCACGTGTGTCCAGGGCTCTCAGAGGTGGGAAGACATCCCCTGGGACTGGAGTTACAGATGGCTGTGAACCACCTGTGGGTGCTGGAAATCAAAGCTGGGTCCTTTAGTAAAGCAACCACTGCTTCTGCTTCTTTATACAGATATCTTTCGAGTGCCTTTGCTATTTGTCTTTAGAACACCTCATCATGTATATTTATCTAATTGTTTTCTCATTATTCTCCTCAAGTTCAACATTTTATGACAAATTATTTTTTTAAAATAATACAGGCAAATAGAAAAATTAATACATTCAAATAGTTGAAATATCTAAACAGAGCACAGTATATTGATGTAATCGAGGGTTTAAGAACATTTCATTACTTTGTGTGTACACCACAGCAAGGTTGTGAGGTCCAAGGACAGTCTGTGGAAGTCGCCTCTCTCTTTATCCCATGTAGATGCCTGGGAGCCAGCTCAGGTCATCCGGTTTGGGACAGGTGCCTTTACCTGCTGACCCATCTCTTCAGCCTGAATCTAACAGAGATGTATAAAGTTAAACACTGTTTTAAGAAAGCTATTTTAGGGTCTAGAGAGATGACTAAATGGCTTAAAGCACTTGCTGCTCTTCCAGAGGACAAAGTTCAGCTCCTGGTCCCCACACTGGGCAGTTGACGTGACCTACTGAAGAACGAATAGAAAGCAGGTGGGTTGTTACTCGTGCTGTGTCTAAAGGGTGTGTCCAAAGTCAGTGGTTGCAGTGGAGAGAAGATCTGACCTTCAGCTGGAGCCGGAAAATAGGAGAAGGCAAGACTTTCTTCGGTTCTTTCTTACAAAGCACGGTATTGTCTCTACGGTGTCTCATTAGATTGTAAGTTCTTCCACTATGGATTCAGGTCTGTACTGGTGGCTGCCCTGGCTCATGGACGGAGAATGGTTTGTCTCAACCCCCAGTTTACAGATCGCTCCACATGGCTGACTTTCCAGCTGCATTCGCACGTGTGTGTGTGTGTGTGTGTGTGTGTGTGTGTGTGTGTGTGTGTGCATGTGCGTGTGTGTGCCTGTATGTGTGTTTGTGTGTGATTGTGTTTTCCGAGTTGGGTGTCTATTGAGTTACTTAACACCTTTGTTGAAAATCAATTAAAGAGCTTGACTTGGTGGTACCGACTTCTCTGGGATTCCCACTTTCAGAGAGGTGCTGAGCTCCAGACCAGACCGAGCCACAAGAAAACCAAGAAATAAATGAGAGTGAACTGGGTATATTTGTTATTCTTTTTCTGAACCCCAAGTTCCTTCGGCCTATATCTGACAAACTTTGGTTCAAGAGCCAAATTGTGTCTACTGCCTGTTTTATAAAAAAAGGTTAATTAGAACGCAATCAAACCCATTCATTTATGATGCAAAGCTAAAGTTCATACAGAGACGACAAAGTCAGAGGTGTTTGTTCTCACGATCTTTACAGAACGCAGTTTCTGACTCGTGGGTTGTGTGTCTTGCCTTCTGTGACACCACACTGTTTTGATTGCTCTGGCTTTATCGGAAATCTTGAATTTACATGGTCTACATCCTCCAAATTATTTGATTACTTCAATTTCATTTGTACTCCCAGGAGTTTTAAGATCATCTTTTCAATTTCTAAAAAAGATCATCTGTGATTTTCGTAGGGGTTGTTTTGGGGGCTCTCGACCCAGCTGGAGAGAGTTAACATTTTAACAGTGCCGAACCTTCTAATTCCTCAATGACCACGGGATGTTCCTGTACAGATGTAGGTTATCCTGAACTTGGCAGAGAAATGCTTTGATGTTTTTCAGTTCACATGTCTTGCATATAATATTTTGTTAAAGTATGCATAAGTCTTTCATATCTATACATAGGTATACACACATACGTATAACCTCAAGTAGCCCAGGCTGGCATGAACTGACTATGTAGTTGATTGAGGATGACCCCGAACTTCTGATTTTTTTTCTTCCACATCCAGAGTTCATGCCTGGTTTGCTACCATGCCTAGTTTTACGTTGTGCTGGGGGCTTTACATGTGTTAGGCAAGCATTCTACTAACTGAGCTACGTCTCTGGCCCAGCAGTTGATATTTTATTTTGGATGCATTACTACTATTACTCCTCTTCCTCCTTCCCCTCCTCCTCTTCCATTTGTTTCGTTTTGAAACAGTGTTTCTTCATGTAGCCCTGGATGTCCTGGAACTTGCTCTGTAGACCAGGCTGGCCTCAAACTCAGACAGCTGCCTGCTTCTGCCTCCCAAGTGCTGGAATTAAAAGTGTGTGCCATCACTACCTGGACTGATACAGTTTTACTGTACCATTTAAAAACTCTTAAATTGTTTGTTGATGGTCTATAGACATGCAGTTAATTCTTAAATACTGTATTTTTCCATCGTTGCCATATTTATTATTAGTATGTGCAAATTTCCCGGAACCAATTATGTAAGACTTTCTGTAGAGGTGATCAGGGAGTGAATGGGGAATTCTTTTGGCCTTTCCAATCTAGATACATTTTGTTCTTTTTTGTCTTGTTTTTGGCAAAGATGTGTGGTTGGATGCTGACTAAACATTCCTGATCTTCCAGGGACAAGCACTTGCTCTTTCCCATGAAGCGTGACATAAGCTGTTTTCGAATGTGGTTTGTCAGGTTTCGTAAGCTCACCTCCAGTTCTCACCCACTGAGAGGTTTCCTCATGGAAGGTGTAAAAGATGCTGAGCCCCTGGATGCTGGGAACCCAGTAAGTGCCTTCTGTAGCTCAGAGAGAACTCTTTCAGGAGAAGAAACATCTGTTTTCTACTTTAGTTGTTTATTTGCTGTGTTACAAAGATTGAACCCAGGACTTCAAGTATGCTAGGTGAGAGTTCTGTGCTATGCCATGTTCCTGGATCTCCCACATGGGACATACTTAGCCACTTAACATGCTTCAAGGCCCATGTAGACACCTTGGGCTAGCCCTTTCGCAGCTCCCATTTGAATGGTAATCTGCTTTGGTTAAGACTTCAGAAATGGGGCTGGAGAGATGGCTCAGTGGTTAAGAGCATTTACTGCTATTCCAGAGGTCCTGAGTTCAAATCCTGGCAACCACATGGTGGCTCACAACCACCTGTAATGAGATCTGATGCCCTCTTCTGGTGTGTACTTAAAATAAATAAATCTTAAAAAAAAGACTTTAGAAATGAACCTCACCTGAAATTTTCTCCTATTCTCAATGTGAAGCCTTGTATCCTTCATGAGAAATGACTGTAGTTTTGTTGGGATGGCCTCTGGAAGTCCTGGGTTCTACAACAAAGTTGTGAAGAATCTGAAAAGAGTCCTGATGTGTGAGAGTGAGTGGTGGAGGAGGCATCTGTATTGCTGAGTCAGGGCAGCCCACCCTGCACGTCTGTAGGTAGAAACCCTCTTCTGCCCAGTCCTCTAGCCACCCACCCTCATCTCCTTGAACTTGCTGACCAGCAAATCTCAAGCTTGGGCCTTCTTCTGAAAACCAATTCCTGGATAGTTTGGGTAGAAGAAATACTACCCCAAAATGTGCTTCAAATGTCCCCTGTGTCGTGTGACTCCCTCCAGCCTCTTTCTCTATAAGTTTTCCCCCCACAGGACTCAAATTTACCCAACATTTAGAATTCTCCATTTGTCCTGCCAATGCCTAAACAATGACTGTGTGCGTGCGACTCTAAATTAACAGTCTGTGTTATGGGTGGAAGTGAATCCCCCTGGACAACTGTGGTTTCATTCTCAATTCTTTGGTTTTCTTGAAACAGGGTCTTGCTGTGTAGCCCAAGCTGGCCTTGAACTCAGGTTACTCCTGAGTCAGATTATAAAATCATCAAATCCCCTTGTTAATAAACTTTCAGCCCTACTGTGTGTCAGTGACTGACACTCAAGTCAAAGTGAGGGCTTTATCACAGAAGAGGCTGTGGAAAGATTTTCACTGTATCTAACTATGTATTAGCCATGTGCGATGCCTCTACACTGAGAAGCTAAGGCAGGAGGATTATGAATGATCCTTCTTAATGCCCTGTCTTAAACAACAACCAGAAAAAAAAAACCCAAAAACAAATTATGAAGCTATCATGCAATTCTAAACGTGTTGAATCCTAATCTCTGAGAAGCAGACGTGGACCTTGTTTGAGCGCCATCTGATACAGCTAGAGGGAGGAACCTCTCTGAGGCGATGTAGTGTCTGGTGTGCATGGTCTACAATATTATATCTGTGTTCTGGGCAAGTTGAAAAATACTCAGCTGGGCAGGTTTTCTCAGAAATACAAAGAAGCTGAACACTTTACTTTAGGCTGCTAAATTTATAATTTTTCGTATTTGTAAAAATGAAGAAGTGTAAAACAAGGTTGCAAAAGTCCATTTAATGAATAGACACACACACATATATAAACACACAAACCACACACACACACAAACCACACTACCCCTCACCTCAGAGTTTTGTGCATAATAATGTTTGGCAATAACATCAAAGGTAGAAGTACATGGATAGAGACGTAAGACCAAATTCATCCACATGTCTCCTCTACATTCCCCTCCCCTCTCCTCTTTCTGTCCCTTCCTTTCCCTCCCTTCTCTCTTTTCTTCTCTCCCCTCCCTCCTCCTCCCCTTCCCTCTCCTCTTTCTGTCCCTTCCTTTCCCTCGCTTTTCTCTTCCCTCCTCTCCCCTCTCTCCCCCTCCCCTTCCCTCTCCTCTGCTCCTTTGGCCCCACCCCCAGGACCTGTCATCACTATGGCAGACTCTGGAGGAAGAAAATGAAGAAACTGGTAAGGTTTTGTTGCCAAGAAACCACCCTATGAATAATCAATCAGTCTCTGGGTTTTTCCTCCCTCTTTTTCTCACCAGAAGACTGTTTTGTTTTTTAAACAGGCAACACATTCACATGGTTCAAAGACTAAGAAGTTTCTAAAGCTTTAAAACAAAACCCCAATCCTTCCCTCTGCAACACTCAGTTTTTATCCCAGACAAATTAATCAGGGCTGGTTATTTCTTGCTTATCATTCTGAGTAATTTGAAGTATGTGAATCAGTCAGATATTTCTTATGCCCTATCTTCTTTCTTTACACACCTGAACAACTTTACACACATGTGTGAGTTATATGCCTCTATCTTTATGAATGACTTTCTCACAATGATTTGTTGATTCATCCAAAAAATTTAAAATACATTAAAGATGCATTTATTTTTATTGTATGTGTATGAGTGTTTACCTGCATATACATGTCTGTGTGCTATGTGTGCTGGGTGTGCTCAGAGGTCAGAAGAGGGCAGTGAGTCCTTTGGAACTGGAGTTATAGACAGTTATGAGAGGCCATTCAGATTCTGGGAACTGAACCCTAGTTCTCTGCCAGAACTGCCTATGTTCCTAAGCACTGGGCCAACGTTCCTGCCTCTCACTCAGAATTTTTAATAGCTAAAGACTATTCTGTTGTATGAATTTACAACTATTGATTAAGTAAATATCTTTTAAAACCTTTATACCTGTATGTATGCATGTATGTATGCATGTATGTATGCATGTATGTATGTATGTATGTATGTATGTATGTATGCATAGAGGTGTGAATTAAGGTTCTCTAGAGAAACAAAAAACAAAAAAACTTAATGAGTGAATATATATCTCCCATCTCTAAAATCCAGTAGTTGCTCAGTCCACAAGGCTAGATGTCTCCGCTGGTCTTCAGTCCATGCCAAAATCCTGAAGAAGTAGGCTCTTATGCAGATCAAGGACTGGATTTTCTCCTGGGGACAAAAGCGAGCTGACAAAGAGCTCAACTCCCTTGTCCCACTGGCTGCCAGCAGAAGTTGTGGCCCACATCAGAGGCAGGTCTTTACATTTCAAAAGATGTTGATTAAAGGGACGTCTTCCCACCTCAAAGATCTGGATTAGAAGTGGATCTAACCACTTTAAATTAAGCAAAATTTCCCCACAAGTGTGTCAGGCCAATTTTGGATTTTAGTTGGTTCCAGATGTAGTTAAGCTGGACAACCAAGAACAGCCATCACAGGGCACTTTGCCTACATATATATATATACACACATACATGGCGGGTTTCCACAGAAACTAGGAGAGGGTGTTTGATCTCCTGGAACTGGAATTGCAGATGGTTGTGAGCTGCCATGTTGGTGCTAGGAATTCAACCCTGGTCCTTTGGAAGGAGCAGCAAATACTCTTAATTTCTAAGCTCATCTCTTCAGCCACTCAGTTCCCCTTGGATAGACATTTAGGTAATTTCAAGCCTTTAGCTACTATGGACAGTGTTCTGTATAGAATGCTTGTATGCTTTTTTTCATGTGTGTGTATATCTGAATGGCATATTTCTGGGATCAAAGGGTATGCATCAAATCTTGTGCCATCTGATGGTGTTGAGGTCAATGGGCATCTATTACAGTGGCTACTTAGTATTTCGTCACCTTGTGATGTCATAATTTTCTTAGTCTGTATAAAGATACTTGAATCCATCCAATTTAATTTCTCAATACTATCCCCATCCTTTAAGCAATGAATGACTTTGATTGTATTTCAGAAGGATACTGTGAATTTACTCTGTATAAATTGAACCAATTTATACTCCCCTCAACAGTGAAAAAGATTAGATTCTTGGTTCTTGGATAAGGAGAAAAAAATAGCATAATTTTGGTTTTCTTTTCTTTTCTTTCTTTCTTTCTTTCTTTCTTTTTTTTTTTTTTTTTTTTTTTTTTTGCAGTAGTCTTTAAAAACATTTAAGCCAAGGCTGTTGGCACACACACATAATTCCAGTCTCACAGGAGGCTGAGGTGGGAAGATGTCAAATTCAAGGTTAGCCTCAGAAATTTATTGAGACCCTGTCTCAAAAAAAGTGCGGGGTACAGTCAGTGTTGCCAGCATTTGTGGAGTCCTAGGTTCAAAATTATTTAAACTTTTAAAAGAGTTAGCCAATGGCTGGGGAGATGGTTCAGTAGGTAAACATTTGCCATACAAGCATGAAGCCTGAATTTAAGTTTTCGAATACTGTGAAAGCCGGGTAGGAGTGGCTATGGCTGTCAAGAGGCAGAGATGGGATTCCTGAGGCAAGCTGTCTAGCTAGTGTGTGTAACACACATGCAGCCTGTACCTGCACACACAGTCACACACACTATGTACATGCAAAAAGATTATTATACGTATTTTTTTCTTTATTAGATTCTCTGAGCATGTAGGGGGCACACACACACACACACACAAATATACAGACACAAATCCACACACACAAACCCACAACACACACACACACACAAACACATGACACACAAACACACAACTCACAAAACATGCACACACACACACACATAAACACACACACACCTCAGATTAATCATGGTACTTTTTTAAATTTATTTTTGATATTTTTTATTGATTTGCTTTATTCCAGCCTGCCACTTATCTTTTTGACTTTATTTCATGGGAGGATGCATGTTTATTTCTACATATTTAATGTCAAATGTATCAAATTCATTTTCCTTTAATCCCCAAACTCGGGAGGCCGAGGCAGACTGATCTTTGAGTTTGAGGCTAATCTGGTCTACAGAGTGCGTTCCAGGACAACTAGGGATATACAGAGAAAGCTTGTCACTGAAAACTAAATATATATGTCACATAGATATGACAGATTTTTATTATGTACTTTTGGATGGCCTAGAACTTGCTAAGCAGACCAAGTTTGAATTGAACTAACAGAGATCCTCCTGCCTCTGCCTCCCTAGTGGTATGATTAAAAGTGTGGATCCTCACATCTGGCCAAATATTTGGATATTTGTGTCATAGTTAAAAGTCTACTAGATCTACAGGAGGGCCAAAATATATCTTTAAAATTTTCCACAGTCTACCGTAACATTTTACACATTTATTTTTATAGCCATATTTTTTATTTATATATAATTTATTCTGGGTAAATGTGCTTCCAGATGCTGACAGCAAGATTTGACTAGTCTTTTCTTCCTTCAGTGTGACCCCTTGGGAGACATGTGTGTTTACTGTGGCAGGCTCCTTTCTGAGCAGCATTCAAACTTAACAATGCAAAGCCCCAGGGCCACACTGTTGTTTCTGTGACAATGGTGGGAGAGGCCCCTTCCCTACACTCACCCCTTGTAGCTTCAGAGACAGTCTCCCTCTCAGGGATGGCTTCCACAAGACCTCAACTGTTGCCTACCCAGCCCCCACTGTGCCTGTCTCCAGAGCCACAAATGGGGAATGCAGCAGCTCAGAACCACCCCACTCAGGGGTGGAATTGGGCTTTGGGCCTGAATAAATAATTAGAAATTGGCTGCTGAGAGAATGTCCCTGATGATTGCTTGCTCTGGAATTTTTCTGGGTGCCACACAGAGTTTTATTACCCAATTAAAATACAGCAGATTAGGTAGTGCAAAAGGAAGATGGAGTGGGCAATAAATTTGCTGTGGAATGGGCTGTGGAGGGCCCAACCTGAGAGGCATGGATTTATGGCTCAGAGAGAATTGAGAAATAGAATAATCGAGTTTCGCCAGAAGGAATCACTAGCCAAGCATGTTCTTCAAAGGAGACAAAAATGTCTGCCTTGGAGAGTAGGGAGTTGGGAAGCATGGACAATGGGAGGATAAGGCTCGCCTCTGAGTGAATGGCCTTCAGAAAAGGGAAGCGTGGTGAGGGAAGCTAGCCACGGCATCCTGAACAAGGTTCCTGCCAATCTGTAGCTTTTTGTGACACACCAGCACTGAAAGAGACATTTGAGGCTTAGTGATGCCCATTCTTGTTCATTGCATATAGAACCACAAGGCCAAAGCAAACCTGGGCTATACGGTGTGACCCTGACTCAAAATAAAACACACCATAGACACACAGACACACACACACACCATACACAGACCACTATCACCGCCACCACCATCTCCACCACCACCTCCACCACTTCTACCAATTACCACCATCACCACCACCATCACCACCTCCACCACCTCTACCACCTCCACCAATTACCACCATCACCACCACCATCACCACATCCACCACCTCCACCACCTCCACCAATTACCACCATCACCACCACCATCACCACATCCACCACCTCCACCACCTCCACCAATTACCACCATCACCACCACCATCACCACATCCACCACCTCTACCACATCACCATCAACATCTTCACCACCTCCACCACCATCACCATCACCATCTCCAAAACCATCACCACCTCCACCACCACCATCACCATCACCACCACCTCCACTACCAACCACCTTCATCACCACCAGCAGCAGCAACAACAACACCATCACCACCTCTACCACCTCCAACACCACCTCCACCACCATCACCATCACCACCTCCAACACTATCACCACCTCCACCACCACCATCACCACCTCCACCACCTCCAACACCATTACCACCTCCACCACCACCATCACCACCTCCACCACCTCCAACACCACCTCTACCACCTCCACCACCATCACCACCTCCACCCCACCACCACCACCTCCACCACCTCCAACACCACCTCCACCACCTCCAACACCACCTCCACCACCACCATCACCACCTCCACCACCACCATCACCACTTCCACCACCACCATCACCACCACCTCCCCTACCACCACCTTCATCACCAGCAGCAGCAGCAACAACAACAATGGAGAAAAAAGCCAAACAAATCAAAGAATCAAAGGAAGGAGGGCCAATCAGATCAATTTTGGACCAAAGACTGTATCTCTAAATAGAACATATTCTGCAGTTCTGGGTGTCTTAGTAGAGAAGTGACATCATGGCCACAGGATCGGGACTGGTTTACAGTTTCAGAGGTTTAGTCCATTATTGTCATGGCAGGAAACATGGAGGTACACAGGCAGACATGCTGGAGAAGGAGCTGAGAGTTCTACATCTTGATCTACAAACAGCAAAAAAAAAAAAAAAAAAAAAAAAAAAAAGATTGTGCACCACCACACTGGGTGTAGCTTGAGCGTAGGAAGCCTCAAAGCCCATCCCCACAGTGACACAATTTCTCCAACAAGGTCACCCCTCCTAAGAGTGTCACTCCCCATGGTCCAAATACAGGAGTGTATGGGGAGGAGGGGCATTCATGTTCAAACCACCACACTGGACTTAGGGTCTCAACTCATGAATTTTGTAGGAGACAACCTTTGACCCACAGCACTGACTGTTTTGAAGAATAATTTCTTTACCATGCACTTACTATCTCCTTCCATTCCCAGAGTTTATTCCTAATTCCTAGTCCTCCACAGCTCCTTTGTGGTTCACCACAGAGTTCGCTATGAACTATGGGGCTGCGTAGTTCAGGGCACTCAGTGAGCGGGTTGGCATGCTTGTTCCTCTCTTGCTGATGGGGGTGTGTGACTGTTTCTCCTCGGAGATTAAAACACCTTTAAGCAAGCCTCTGGCTTCACGTCCCACCTTGCCTTAAGTGGCTGGATGTTATATCTTAGATAGCTGATTTGGGAAACATCACTTCTGAGGGGGATTTGAATGTGTCTACACCCAGGTTTATCAGACATATCCAAGATTTCGGCCGAACCGCCCAATTGTTCTCATGTATCCTAGAACTTTGAGCCTCTCTTGTTGCCAGACTCTGAGCAAAATGAAGCTCAGATACAAAAAGTCTTGTCTTTGAGTTGTGTTCCCATTAATGACCTTGCACAGAAGATTGATCATGAAGGCCTGTGGATCAGGTGTCTGTACATCCCAGAGCCTGCCTTGTCCACAGGGGTAAGACTACATCCTCACAGACCAAGTCATGATTGATGTTTCTGACACAGGCAGATCTCCGCGTTTAGAAGCCATTCTTGATTGCTGGTTGGTATAAATTGGTTCTGTTCGTTCACCCATCCACTCCGCATTCATTCAATTATTCAGCGAATATTAACCGAGCAGCTTCTCAAAACCAGTTCATCTTCCAAGAGATAAAGATGTGGTTATGAGGCTGCCTCTGTGCCTGGCTGTCTCAGGTCTCCGCCATGGCCTCACTTCAAATTACTTGCAAAGTTATCAGATGTGAATGACTTGCATGTTTTAAGCTCTTCTATTTCTACTTTCTGTCAATAGTTCATTCTCACGAACTCCCTGTTCCTCACAGTCATCAGATTCCACACACTCTTGTAGAAACTACAGCTCTGGGATCCGCTCCCTGTCTGCAATGCATCATGGGACAGTTAGAAACTGGTGTGCCAAGCCTGAAGATGTGGCAGGCATGAAGAACACTAGATAAGAGGGACGTAGGGTCTCAGTTTTCCAGGGGAAGTGGTAGCAGGTAGTCTCAATACCCAAGGCTCTGAGGAAAGGACCTGTTTACCCAGCTAAGGAGTGAACCAATGAGACTTACCTGTGGTTAAAAGCATCTGAAAACCAAGGAAATCCTACATAACTGTATCTGGGCATCATCGTAAGAGGCCATTCACTGTTCCCAGGGCTATATGAATGGGTCCCCCTTCTGCACTGACTGTGGCAGTTGATTTGGATGAGTTGGGAGGGGATGTTGTGGGTGGAGTTGGTGCTGCATCAGGGACATTTCTTGTTGGTGTGATCAGAGACCTGAGAAAATTGACACAAGGGCGTTTTATTTTGTCTTAGTGTTTATAGTGGCTGAGACAGAGAAGGCATGGTGGCCAGAGAGGATCTCACTGTGCCAGCCAGAGTATGAGGTGGCTGCTTTTACATCAGCCATCAGGAGCTGAGAGGTGAGTGCTGAGACCTGTCCCCTCTCCCCATTTTCTTCCATTTTTACTCAAACCCCAGCTCAGGACATGGAGCCACCTTTATTCATGTTGTGTCTTCCCGCCTCACTTAGACCTCCCAGGAAAAGTCTTCACAGACATCCAGGAGTGTCTCCTAGGAGATCCAAATCCCACGGAGTTTACAAAGAAGATTTACCATCAGTGTCCTTATAAAAGGGGCTCTGTAGAGAGCCCTGGCCTCTCCCAGTGACTACAGTGAGCACTCATTTGTCTATGAGGAAGGGGTTCCTGAGTCCACTAGCATTTGGCATTGACCTTTTCAGATTCCAGAACTGTGAGAATATGTGTCAGAGGTCAACTTGTTTGTTACCTTGTTTGTGGTCGTTTGAAAAGAGAAGCCCTTTATAAGCATTAAATAGTAAAATATGGCCATAGTTGTTTGAATATACTTGGTCCATAGGAAGTGGCACTCTTAGGAGGTATGGCCTGGTTGGAGATGTGGCCTTGTGTGTTACTGTGGGGGTGGACTCTGAGGTCCTATGCGCAAGATCTGCCTAATACAGAAGAGAGAGCACCCTCCTGGCTTCCTTCCGATCAAGATGTAGAACTCCCAGCTCCTCCAGCACCATGCCTGCCTGGCTGCTACCATGCTTCCTGCCTGGTAACAGGACAGAACCTCTGAATCTGTAAGCCAGTGCCGATTAAATGTTGTCCTTTATAAGAGTTGTCTTGGTCATGGTGTCTCTTCACAGCAGTAAAACCTGAACTAAAACAAAAGCTACTCTACTTCTCTCCAGGCCCAAAGGCATGTATAAACTTTAAAGAAAGATAGTTTTTGTTTGTTTTATTAAGCGAAGCAACCATTTTTTTTCATTTTAAATATTGTTTAGATTTATGTAGAAAATCCAAAGGAAAACAGTTGGTGTCTTTTCTTTCAACAATCTTCAGTGTCTAGATTTTTTAATTGTTTATATCCATTTTCATTTTAAATTAACTTCTTATGTATTAAGAATAAAGCCTGGGACCAGATTTGTGGCTCTCTGAAATGCCTTCTAAGTCTTCTTAAGCATTATCCAAATGGGAAAGGCAGGCAATATAATTAAGTGAATACAGCAACTGGGTCATGGTGCTAAAATTCCCCACACATTGAAAAGAAAGCCTGAAGTCATAGCCAACAAATAGAACATGAACTTGGGTGGTTATGTCTGATCCTAAGGGGTGAGAAACTAGTCCCACTGGGCTTTTCAAGTGCATCAAAATGAGTGAATTTTCACGAGTGGTACATGGGCATCAGCAAGATTCCCAGACAGGGAAGGGAGGCACTCAGAGAATGATGGGAGGAGGGCTGAAGAAGCTAACAATTTTCCTTGTATCACATTAATATATAAAATTGAATTCAAATAAATCTCCAAGACTGGTAGCATTTATCTCAATGTCAGCAGGGGACCACAAGCCAAGAATGTAAATTGTTTCTCAAATTAAGCAATTTGTCATGGAAAATGGACTGTTATAAATTTGTTCGATTCTCTGCTTCTCTCTGTCAGCTGATATTGAGAGAAACCCAGATAAGTAGCTGGTAGCAGACCTTCTGTAGAGGAAAAGAAAACTATGATTCAGTGGACATAACTACTGGAACCCGTCAGACTATCAGAATCTATCAACAATCCACCCACATTTCAAAAAGGTATTTATTTGGCAGGTGCCAAAATTACGTTCAATCCTTTTGTGACTTCTGACCAAGTCAAGATCTGCAGATGATATTTTAATGCACCGTCTCACATTTGGACAAAGTTCTTGTCTCCCTTCCTCTCCAGAGAGCTGAAACAGAAGCGCAGTGTTCTATCTATGCCAATTTGGAAGGATGATGGAGTTCAGGTTGTCCGAGGACATCACAAGGGCCAGCAGATAGGCAACGAGTCCTGAGTGTCCAGGAAGAAACACGTCATCCCCACTGACCAAGTGCAGTGCAGGAAAGGCTGATGTCACAACTGTCCAACCCAGCAAGGCAGCATCCACTAGGTTCAAGCTGGTCCACAAAATGATTCTGGAGAGGAAAGTCAAGTCTCAACAAGTAGAGAAGGAGAAGGGCAAAACCAAGGAAGAAAAGACTAAGAAGATGGAGTAGTAGAGGCATCTCATACACAACTTTCATTAAAGACTGCTTAAGTAAAACCAGATTATTCATTTTATGTGTACGAGTGATATGCATGTATGTATGTGTAGCATGTGCCTGTAGTGCTCAAGGGTGCCAGAAAAAGGCGTAGATGCCTTGGACCTGGAGTTACAAATGGTTTGGAGTTGCCATGTAGGTGCTGAGACAGGAGCTTGTAATCTGGAAGAGCAGTCCCTCCTCCTAATCACTGAGCCCCCTCTCCAGCTCGTAAATCTTTTGATTTCTGTTTGTTTGTTTTAGGACAGGCTGTGTGGTCCAGGTGGACCTTGAATTTGAGCTTGTTCTGTTTCAGACTCACAGGTGCTGGGATCACAGGCATGTGCCACCGACCATACTTGGGTACAGAAGGTAATGTTAATAACCCACATAGGGGGGTGAGGCAGTCCTCTCTAAATTCTACCCCAGCTTTTCTCTTGATTGACCCCATAACAACATGGGAACTCAAGTCCTGGATCTTTAAGACACCAGCCTAGAGGACATTCACTCAGTTGACAAAAGGCCACCCTTTCCATCTTTCCATCATTACCAAATAAGATGCTCATTGCCTTTGGTGAGAGTGTGTTTGCTTTATTTAGCTCATAACTTAAAAAAACATTCCAGTAATCATCCTGGTGCTCACAGGCACCAACATTCCCCTGACAAGGTTATCTTACAATATAAGCACAGCACAAAGATTCCAACCATCAGGATCAGGAAACTGATATGATAGGTTAGTCAGAAGGAAAAATTTTCCTCTATCATGTTGGGTTTCCATGGTGAAGAACATTTAACAGTAGTCAGATTAGCAAGAGGAAGGATTACTTATGTGAAGCTCCTAGGTAGCCGAAGATAGGAGTTTATATATTAAGTTGGTAAGAATGCACGGTGTAGTGTTTCCAAGGATGGAGGGTTTGGGTGATGGACTGATGAGGGCTTTGTCAGCTTGAAACATTGGAGAAGAGGGACTCTCACGAAGAAACTGCCTCCATCAGATTGGCCTGTAGGCAGAGTCTGAGAGCATTTTCTTAATGATCGATGTGGGAGGGCCAGGCCCACCATTATGGAAGGCTCCACCCCTGGGCAGGTGGTCCTGCCAAGCTAAGTCAGGTATGGAAAGAAAGCCAGTGAGTAGAACTCCATGGTCTCTGCTTTGGTTTTGCTTTGTGTTCCTACATTGTTTTGTCTCAGCAACAGACAAATTCACACACACACACACACACACACACACACACACACACACACACACACACACAGAGAGAGAGAGAGAGAGCGAGAGAGACAGACAGACAGACAGACAGACACACATGTACCTAAATGTCTGTCATAGTTCATGCTGATTGGATATCAGCAATTTGTGTTTGAAATTAGACTTTTTTTTTTTTTTTTTTTTTTTTTTTTTTGGTATGAAGACGATAAATGAGCATCAGCTCACATTCTTCTAAAAGGAAAAAGCAGTGACATGTTCAAATCCCCCTCTCCTCCCATCCCCCACCCAGTTCTCTACAGCCTAATGGAAATGCAGCAAGCCTCCTGAGGGGCCATCTGGTGTGCCACTGTACCGTACACCACTTTCTATGAGCAGTGCTTTGAGTGAAGGCATTTTATGTCCGACAATCTCCTCTGCATTTAAAAGCAGAGAGTTCCCCCACAGAAATCAGCTTTATACCCTCTCCTCCATCGGGTCTTCTGAGACAAGAAGTCTGTACCACACCCGGGTGGACAGTGTCACATTTTTCTTCTGTTCTTCTGGGTGCCTTGTCTTTGAAAACGTCAACTGTATTTCTACATCATTCCTGTCTCTCCTAAGAAAGCTGCGTGTTCTTCCCTTTACTGTCCTCATCCTCTGGAGGATGTGGCTCAGCTCTTGAGCATGTGCATTAGCAATAAAACGGAACAGAAGAGGGTGTGTGCCGGCCTCAACGCTTTCCTTTCTTTCTGTGTCACATTTTCTGTGAACTTCCACAGACTTACTGAAATATGTTCCTTCGCTCTGTCTTTCGTGAGTTTCATTCGCTGATGCTAAGCCGTCAATCTGCAAGGATAGGTGCCCTTTACCCTCTGTGTACCTGTCTTAAAGCATGGTTGCATCAGGGTACCTCGTGTGGGAAGTGCTGATCACTGAAGAGTTGAAGCAGCTGCTGTGTGTGTTGTCAGTTGCCCTATTGTGATGTCTGCGCATCCCTGTTAACTACATCCAAAGCCCTCCTAGAAATGCCATAGGCTTTTCTGGTTTAGCACCAAGCAAAAGCAAGGGCTGGGTATGGAAAATACTGGAAAAATGCAGTGACAGGTTGTGACTCATCTGATCTAGAGGCTCTGAGGTCACCTTTAGCATCAGCAGCATTAGAAGGTCACAGGTCCTCTGTGGAGCCTCACTGCTCATCAGTCTGTGACCTGCATGGCGTAGGATGGCTCCTCTCTGTGAGCTCCTTGTTTACAGACAAGTGGCCATTTATAAATAACAGCACCTTCCAAAGACGCAGGGAGCACAGTTCTCAACTGACATGTTGCTGGGTTCTGTCTTTGAATTTGAGAGGCAACTGGAAAAATTTCCCCCATGTTGTTCTGCAAAAACAAGTGAGGCTTTGAGAGGTTTAACTAGAAAAATTTCCATCTGTCTAAAACAAACAAAAGAACCCTGTGGAACACTACATATATTCTGGTAAGTTTGGTTATGACAAAAACAAAAGGTGGTGTTTCCAGGAGACACTGGACATTCCACACTCACATGCATAAAACACCTAGGCTGGTTCCTAACGCAAAGAGAGTCTCTGTTATTATTTTACCTTATGAGCACAGTGTTCTGTTGGAGAAGGCAGGCCAGTAAATACAAGACAGATGAGATTGTCAGGAGGATTTCTACTAATTACCATGACAGAGGTTAAAAAGAGAGGGACTTTAAGTTGAGGGTCAAAGTGCCCTTCTAGGGGATGTGAGGCCTGAATACTAACTTGCTTGGTGAAAGGAAGCTATGTATGTGGGGAGCCAGGCAGACATTTCAGGCAGAGACAAAGGCAAATACAGAGACAAAGGTGATGGAGAACAGAGAAAAAGGACAGGAAGAGGAAGAAAAGGGAGAGGAGGAAGAGAGGGAGGAAGGGGAGAAAGAGAAGGAGGAGGACAGGGAGAAGGGGAAGGAGGAGGGGAGGAAGAGGAGGAGGAGAGGAAGGAGGGAAGGAAGAGGAGGGGAGGAGGATGGGGAGGAAGGGGAGAAAGAGGAGGAGGGGGAGGAGGGGGAGGAGGGGGAGGAGGGGGAGGAGGGGAAGGAGGAGGGGAAGGAAGAGGAGGAGGAGAGGAAGGAGGGGAGGAAGAGGAGGAGGAGAGGAAGGAGGGAAGGAAGAGGAGGGGAGGAGGAGAGGGAGGAAGGGGAGAAAGAGGAGGAGAGGGAGGAGGGGGAGGAGGGGGAGGAGGGGGAGGAGGGGGAGGAGGGGGAGGAGGAGGGGAAGGAAGAGGAGGAGGAGAGGAAGGAGGGGAGGAAGAGGAGGAGGAGAGGAAGGAGGGAAGGAAGAGGAGGGGAGGAGGAGAGGGAGGAAGGGGAGAAAGAGGAGGAGAGGGAGGAGGGGGAGGAGGGGGAGGAGGGGGAGGAGGGGAAGGAGGAGGGGAAGGAAGAGGAGGAGGAGAGGAAGGAGGGGAGGAAGAGGAGGGGGAGGAGGAGGGGGAGGAAGGGGAGAAAGAGAAGGAGGAGGAGGAGGAGGGGGAGGAGGGGAAGGAGGAGGGGGAGGAAGAGGAGGAGGAGAGGAAGGAGGGGAGGAAGAGGAGGGAGCGGAGGACAGGAGGAAGGAGAGGAAAAGGGGGAAGGGGAGGGGAAGGAAGAGGGGAAGGAGGGGGATGGTGAGGGAGAGGAGTAGGGGGAGGATTCTGAGAGCAGACCAGAGAGACAGGTAGGGCCAGGAGGAATCCTGCAGGCCACAGTACAGAATTAGGACAGTAAGTGAAATAAACTGCACATGATTCAATACAGGAGAACATGACTCGTGACAGGGAACCCAGGAACCCTGATTAATCAGCAGAAACCAGGTGACATTGAAGATGGAGAGGAGACATTAAAAATGAAAAATTTTTGGTGGAGGAGAGATGAGAATAATTGGATATAATTCTGAGTAAAGGAAGAGGAAGATTCTGGGACAGTCTTCAGATGCTGGATCTGGTGATCTGGTAGAGAAAAGAAATGATACATGAGGGAGTTGTAAGGGAACCTGTGAACACACACACACTCACACACTCACACACACAAACAGACACACATACACATACAAACATACACACTCACTCACACACTCACACACACACACACATACATACACTCCCACACACATACCCACACATACACACATATACACACACTCACACACATACACACATACCCCACACACTTACACACAGATACAAACCCACACACATACCCCCCCACACATACACACCCACCACACAACATGTACTACCCCCCACACCCACACACATACACACCCACACATATACCCACACATACACACATAGACACACACATACACACACATATACATACACACCCTCCACACAACATACACCCCTACCCACTCACACACACACATATACACACACACAGACACACACACACACATACACACACACACACACACACACACAGATGGGTTTCTATATTTTTAGTAAGAGAAAAATGAAAAAGAAATTGGCTAATAAATAGTATTGTCTCCATCATGTGTAGGCAAATATACTTTTGTTTTGTTTTAAGACAGTCTCACTGTGGAGTCCTGGCTGGCCTGGAGTTAGCTATGTGGACAAGGGCCCTGGACACACAGACATATGTGTGGTTTTGCCTTCTACACACTGGGATGAAAGATGTGTGCCATCGAGACTTGCAAGATAAATGTATTTGCTGAAACATTACCTTTAACTTTCTCTGGCCATGATCAAAACAGAAATGGAAGCTAATAGTAGGCAAATGGTATAAATGATTAAGACTCTGAGTAATTGGAAAGTAATTGTCTTTTAGGAGACACGTAAGAGGGGCTTAAGGAAGGAGGGGGACTGAAAGCCTGCGGATCTGAACAGCAGAAAAGATTGCAGGGGAAGTCACAGCCCAAAGCTTACAGTTAAACTGACCAAAGGCAGACAACAGAAGAAAAAACTACAGATCTTGTTTGTAGGATCTTCACATGGGGCTGGGGAATATAGCCCGGTTCGTAGAGTGTCTGCCTAGCACATTCAGGGACTTGGGTTCCATCCTCAGCCCAAAATGGTAAAGGCAAAACTCTACTACATAGTGATTTCAAAGCCAGCCTGGGTTACAAGAGACCCTGTCTTAATAATATTAATAACAATAAATGTTAAATTTATTAAAAATAAAGATTCACTTGGTACAACTTTATAGAAGAGAAATGAAAATTTTAAAGAGGTTCCTAGGATAAAGCATTTATATCTTCAGCCATGGATGACAAGGATAGAAGTAGATGGACAAGAGGAAAGGGCTTGTGTCTCTGGGGCATCAGGACACGGGGATATGAACAGGAAATGGAGGGAGTAACTGATGGAGAGTAAGCCTTGTTTGCCTGGATTCCTCTTGGCACGCACTGCCCATCTCTTCAGATAAGAGGGTTTGCATCCTGGAACCCGGCGGGCATCTTCTCACGGAGACATAAGCCTCCCCCAAAGGGAGGAAAGAGTACCTGACCTAGGTCGGCTTCTTCTCAAGCTCTGTCAGCTCAAAGTAATCAATATGCCAAAGCACATATTGGCATATTGCCACTATCAGGTGGTAAATCAATATGCCACCTTAGGGTGGCATGTCCTGGTCTTCTCCAATGATTTGATGAAGGTGGCTGCCAGAGAAAGTGTTTAGGTTAAATCAGATACCTTGGGCTGGAGAGGTGACTCAGTGGTTAAGAGCACTGACTGCTCTTCCAGAGGTCCTGAGTTCAATTCCCAGCAACCACATGGTGGCTCACAACCATCTGTAATGGAATCTGATGCCCTCTTCTGGTGTGTCTGAAGACAGCTACAATGCATTTATACATGAAATAAATAAATTATTATTTTTTTAAAAGCAAATACCGTCTCTCCCCACTCCCCAGAGTGAACAAATTCCTCTCCCCTTGGTCTTTTTGAAGCAATGCCTCACTATGTAGCCCAGGCTGCCTGGAGCTCACTCTGTAGTCCAGGCTAGCCTTGAATTCTTGCTCCTACTGCTTCTGCTGAGTGACTGCTGGCGTTACAGTGGAATGCCATAATGCTTACTTACGGTCTGGAGGATTTCAGTTGCCTACTATGCCCAAAGCTCTGGGTTCGATTCCCACCACAGAAACAACCAACAAGAAAATTGTGGGGGAGGGGTTGCTTGTACAGAACCGATAAAGTTTTCCACATTCTCCTGAAAGCAGAAAGCTGGGAAGAAAGGCTCGTTTATGTGGTGCTGGGCAAATGTTCTGTCTTCTAGTTGAGCTTTATGCCAAGATCCTGGCTTTTGAAAACAGGTAAGACAGTCGAGGCTGAAGTTGAAATTCCTATGTAGCTTGGACTGGCCTCAACTTTGTGATTCCAGGGTTCAGAAGCAGGATTAGTAGGACATATAGGATCAGGATGAGTTATGGGCTAATAGTTGGTTAACGAAGCTCTTTCACAGAACACAAAGGATGTATTTCTGGAAAGCATTTCCTAGTTAACTATTAGGGAGGGAGTATGGCAACCTTTGCACGGTGACTTTCGTACATCAGGAAAATCCGATGAGCTCTCAGGAGCAAATGGCACTTGCATTCTGCATTCAAGGCTGTTTCCTGAGATGTGACATTTCTAAGACAAGGCCCATTGTGACAAGCAGTGATTAGGAAGGAAACACTGGAGTCCTTACAGTGTCTCCCTCCACCGCGAGGAGCTTTTGTCTTTCCACCAACCTTTGAACACTCATTTGAGCATCAGTGTTTGGAAATTCGCAGTACACTTTGAAGCAGGCTAGACAGGCACGGGGAGAACAAACTGGGCTGGAGAGATGGCTCGGCCGTTAAAGGCTAGGCTCACAACCAAAAATGTAAGAGTTCGGTTCCCAGCACCCATGGCTGTCTCTCCAGCCACCTTTTTTGTCAGATCCCGCACCCTCGCACACAGACTACTAATATAGATTAAAAAATGTTAAAAAAAATGTGATCGGCATGTAAAGTGAGTAAATAAATTTCAATAAAAAAGAGGAGAACAAATTGAGCCTGACTAAGGCCCAGTAGGTAAAAATCTGCTTTTGCAGAGGCCAGGGATACAGAGCCAAGTTCAACACCCAGTACCGGAAGGCTCACAAACACCTGTATCAGTTTCAGGTGTGTCTACCACCTTCAGACTCCTCAAATACACACACACACACACACACACACACACACACACACACTCAGGCACATGCATGCACATGTATACACACATGCACACACAAGCACACACGCACATACACGCACACACACAATTGTAAAGAGGAGTACTAAATAATTATAAAGGGGCAGACATGGCCACAGAGCTGCTTTTCAGCAGGACATCCTATAAATACTCAAACTGTAAAAAGCAAGACCACTCCCAACCAGGTAAGACTGACATGGCTGAGACCACTGCTTAGCTGACCTTTGCTTCTCGATAGAGGCACCTTCATGTCATTTGCCTTGCAAAATGCCATCTCACGCCACGTATCTCGTGCCATGACACAGCAAGGGCAGATAGACAGAGTAAACCTCTCCTCGCCTCCGCCCTGCCTTAACTCATGAATACGCCGCACCTTCCATTAACTTTGCTCCCAAGAGGGATCTACCTTCCAGAACCTCACACTCACCCCTTGGACATGTCCTTTGTGCTTCTCGGAAAAGTTCCTAAGCCAGCACCATCCTTAGCAGGCACCTGTAAACCTTAGACCTCAGACCCACATACGTATGAGTTGAGCCTTTGCCTTTTACCCTGGAGACTTCTTTTTGCAACAAATGGAGATCACTGTAGAAAACCGTAGTCTATCGAAATGCAGTGGTGTGAGCACATCCCCAGAATATTCCCACTCCCAAGGCTCGGGGAACACCACAGAAGAGCGAGTGGGAAGACTGTAGGAGCCCGAGGACCAAGGAGTTTGCTGTGAGACTGTAACAGAAACTATGCCAATGAAGTCTCACCAGTTGATCATCCACACGTGAGCTGAACAGGGCAATGCCAATGGACGTGCCAGACTGGACAGGGTGAAGCCCATAAGGCCTCAGCCATATACGAAAAACTACAGGAAACAGAATTAAGCTGGACAGGAGAGGTGGTCCTCTTTAGGGACCAGCTCACTGGTTGGTCATCCAGTGCTAAGTTGTCAGCCCTGAAAACATACATACATATGAACTGAGAAGGTTATATTTATGAATATATATGTGTTTATATACATATATGTGCACATAACAGTAATAATAAATAATATAGATGACAAAAAACCAATCATCAATAAAAATAATAATAAAAATATATACATATGTGAATGAATAAATAATAATAAAAGAGGTCATGAATTTGAAGGAGAAAATTGAGGGGTCTATGGGATGGTTTAGAGGGAGGAAAGGGAAGGAAGAAATGATATAGTTAAATTATAATCTCAAAAAATGCTTTCATAAAAATTGTACAACTTCCTTCTGATTCCTTGTCTTGTTGGTGATTTTTTTTTCTGATGGTAAAAAAGAACCTAGAAATACTGGGGAGAGGGCTCTGTCGGGAGAGAGGGCTCTGTCTGGTTTCTGTAGTGTACAATGATCTGCCTCTGTCACCTTCCCTATCAGCAGCCCATGTGCCTTTGGTTCCACTGATGCTCCAGCAGTGTGGACAGCTGCCCTCTGACAGAGCCTCTTTGGTACCGCTCAGCTTCTCAGTGGCTTTCTGAATACCTCTTCTGGGACTCCCTTAGCCCGGCTGTTCTCAGGCTGTTGGAAAACACAGATATTCACATTATGACTTTTAGCCGTAGCAAATCTACAGTTATGGAGTAGCAGCAAAAAGAATTTCATGGTTGGGGGGTCACCACAACATGAGAAACTGTGCTAAAGGGTTGCAGCGTTAGGAAAGCTGAGAGCCAGTGTTCTAGCACCTTCAATGTACTGAAGAGGCAACTCACAGCGTTCATTAATCACCCAGTGACTCTCTAGAAGTCCTTCATTGATACATTGCAAATGACCGTAGACAGACCAAGTATCTGTCAAGTTGAATCCATCACAAAAAGTCTAACCAGCTCCTAATAGGTTTGATAGGACAGAGACTTGTTTTCTTCTAAAACAATTGCTGAGTTCTTCAGAGAAACCGGAAATTAGGGGAGAGGACCCATCAGGAACAATTGAAAGGTATTTATCTTTGGTTGATTTTGTATTTTAGATAGTCACTAATGGTATTAAAGCTATTTAAGTCACAGTTTGTAGCTTTAGTTTATTCTTATTTTAAGGTTTTATGTGTACAGTGTTTTGTCTGCCTGTGTGCCTGTGTAGCATGTGTGTGCCTGGTGCCCACAGTAGTGGAAGACACTGGGGCCCCCGGAGCTGGAGTTACAGATGGGTGTGAGCCTCTAAATAGATTATAGAAACTGAATTCAGGTCCTCAAGAAGAGCACCCAGTGGTTTTTCTTTTCTTTTTCTTTTACCATTGAGTCGCCTCTCCAGCCCCAGATTTTAGCTTTCAAAATGGAGTCTGGGCTAAGGTAGTGACTCAGTGGTCCAACAGTTGCCTGGTGGGTAAGATCCCAGGTTCAATTCCTGGGCTTGATTTTTTTTTTTTTAATTCTGTAAAGGAAGCTCTTTGGATTGTTTCTCTTTCCTATTGTTGAAACAAACGAACTCCTTCAAGAGCACAAACTCAAGCTTCAGCCTAAGAGCAAAACCCTTGAGTGGAGGAAAAGAAACTTCTATTTAATCCTGCACTACCCGCCCTCTTGGGAGAGGTCAGGGTTTGGGCAGCCAGTGCTTAATAGGGGCACAGATTATTACCCTCCTTTGGAGCTTAGGAACTTGGACATTTTAAAATACCTTTTCAAAATGGAAGGTAGAGTTTAGGTTGCTTTGATAGGGGCCAGGGAAATAGCACAAAACTCACCAGAGTGGATTTAGAACTGTAACTGACTCAGAAACCGCAGGAAAACACAAATCTCTACGAAGAGAGAATGCTTCATACATAATCCCCAAGCTTGTGGGGCTGCGGTGGCAGCGGGGTTAGGGTTCCTTAGAGATATTAGCTTTGCTCTCAAAACTCTGATCGTTTCTTTGAAATGGATGCACAAAATCTCAGGTTCAGATACAAGGGAGATCCTTGAATTCATGCCTTTGCAATGGGTTTGGTATTTGTTTAGCAATCCCTGAACTATTTCAGCATAAAAAAAAATAACCGTTTGAGCCTCTTTAGTGTGGGTGCGGTTGATACTCTGTATCCTTTAGAAGCCCTTCCACACAGCATTTGGGAGAAGCTGGCTAAGAGCTAAGTCTGAGGCATAAAGATTTGATACCCCGCTAAGCAGGAGAAAGACAGCTTGTGCTCCCCAAAGTCCACACTTCTCACTGAGCATTAGATCACAATTCACCGCATTATTTTAGTATATTCTCGAGCGGCGGGGTGCTTACTTAGGATTTTGTTTCCGTCTGTAATTCTTTATCCAGTGATGGTGTGGCTTGGCCCCTGTTGCTGCTTTAGTGCTGTCAGCTGTAATAAATGACTCTCCACTCCCTAATCACTCTGTCACGATAATCAGAATTGTAGGCAAATTGATAGAAACCAGAAGAAGAGTGCCTGTCTCTCCTGGTGCTGCGTCTGAAGGTGCTGCCCCACAGTTTGGGGGAGAAGCCACCTCCCTTCTTCGAAAATGCTATTGGGGGGGGGTCACACAAACTATTTTGTAGTGTCACCAGCAGTGACCTTAGAGGTGTTCCTTCAGGTGGAACCGCTCGTGTTGGCCATGTGGAATGATGGGCATTATACAGTGTCCCTCAGCCCAGTCACATGATGTTCTCTGTTTCCCAGAAACGGAGTTCTCAGCCTCAAGCCTGCTCGCTTGTCTCACTGGGTATTTTAAAAGACAATTTACTTATTTCTATATTTGCTCACACGTCTGTCTGCGTACCACACATGTACCTGTGTGCCTGCGGAGATCAGAGATGGTGTCCTTATCTGGAACTGGTGTCACGAGCAGTTGTGAGGTTCCATGTGGGTGTTTGGAACTCAATCTTGGTTCTCCACAAGAGTAGGCTGTGCTCTTATCTGCCGAGTTATCTCCCCATGCCCCTCACTTAGATTTTTATGTAGAATTTTCTCATCAACCTACTTACCAGGCAGAAGGGTAAAAGACCTCCAAGGAAACACAGCCTGGTGACAGGCTGTCCCCTGCTCTAAGACACGCCACAATGTCTAGAAAAAGTAGCACCCAGTCTTTGCCTCAGCGTGGGCAATTTTATTTTGTAAAACGACAGTTTGCTGTGTTCTGAATGTCGACATGAAGGCCGGATAACTGTATCCTTTTTGGGGAAGTAAATACCCACCATCTGTCTAGTGCAAACTGTGAGGCCCAGGCTAATAAACAACCCATTTACCCAAGACTACCAGTTACGACTTATCAAATTAGACACGTGGGTATAATACAGAGAAAAACCACAAGTGTGGGATTAGTGAACACACCAGACCAATCAACTGTACAGCACCACATGTGGTTCCTGTCACAGGAGTGACCCAAGTTCATGAGCCTTGTCTAGGAAAATTGTCGCAGCCGAGGACTTACACCTCTGTCTCTAGATGCCAACTCAAACATGTTTTCCCTTCTTGTTACATCATACTTCTTCAAACTGATACTTGAAATAGCCCATTTTTTTTGACCTGCATTTGACAACTCTTTGTCCTGTTCAGCTCCGGCTCTTCAAGGCCCTTCCTTGGTTTTCTCTAGAGCGTTTGCCTGCTTTCTGTCTGTAACTGCTCTTTGCAGGCATTTTTAGTACAAGCCCTTAGGACTGTGCAACCTCTTTAACTCTTTCTCAGTATATATTACAAGGGCTGACATTTGCCTATGTAGCCGACATAGCTCACTCGTGATCTGGCCCCTGTTCCTTTGTATAACTTACTTCAGGGTAAGAAGACTGCATATTCTGTTTGCCTCTTTAGCAACAAGAGGAAGCCCTGGTTTGGTTTTACTGGGGCTCAGACAGTGATAGACAAAGTATCCCTCTTTTACATATTGCATATTTAAGATTAAAGGAAATTGAAAGGCCTCAGACTCAAAGCCTCTCTGACCTCCTACTCTTCTGCTTCTTTCTCTGTGTGTTCCTTGGAAGAGAGACACAGGAATTATAATTTCTCTTCCCCAAGGCAGGTCACAGAAACCAGATGCCCCCAGATAAGCCACAAAGCTCACCTGCCTTTGCCTAATCGTAGGACATAAACCCTCTTTCCAGAGAAATTTTTTTTCCTTGCGGGGGAGAATTGCTAGGAGAGTCCAGGGGAAGTCTAGCTAGCCTTAGCCAGGTTTCTAAGTTCATTCTACTACTGTGAGATCACATACCCTTCGGCCCACCACATTTCTATATGGCTGTCCCTGTTATGTCAGACCTAACATGAAGCACACCTTGCCCACTGCACTGCTGGGTCTTCCCTGGAGACTCCCCAACCAGGCAAACCACAGCGAAGGGGTTCATCATCCTTCCTTCTCGCTAACTTGTCTTTTTGATTGGCATCTTGGCTGCGCTCCCTTACCTCAGGAAGGGATGTACCACCCCCTTCTCTGTGTACAATTCAGGCATCCAGTGTGGGACGGCTGAGACACCTGGCTCATTCTGGAGCTTGTAGATGAGACCCTGGGACAAACTAACAACTACAACAGCTGGGAAGTAATACATTTTTACCAAACATTTGATCGCTGTAGTGCCTGGTTGCAAATGGAAACCACCCCGCCCCCGCAGGCCTTTTCCTTTCCAATTGCACATTACTAGACGATCAGAGACCTTGGTTCTAAGACTGTTTCTGAGGTGTTGCCCTGCCCATTAGTTCAAAGTGTTCTGTACACACATTTTAAGCTTAGAAGTTAGGAGGTTGCAGCAAGAGGACCACAAGGTCAAGGTCAGCCTGGGATACATTGTGGGACCAAGTTAGAAAACTTCAAAATAAACAAAACAAACCCAACACATCCAAACTTGGAGTACTTAGTGTGCCATGCCATACTGTCCTCTCTCCCTCCCTCCCTTCCTCCCTCCCTCTCTCCCTCCCTCCTTCTCTCCCTCTTTCCCTCCCTCCCTTCCTCCTTCCCTCCCTCCCTCTCTCCCTCCTTCCCTCCCTCTCTCCATCCCTCTTTCCCTCCCTCCCTCCCTCCTTTTCTCCCTTTCTCCCTCCCTCTCTTTCTCCCTTTCTCTGTCTCTCTCTCTCTCTGTTTTTATCCGTATGTCTGTGTCCATCTGTCTGTCTGTCTATATGTCTGTCTGTTTATCTGTCTGTCTATTGTGAACAGAACAAAGATGGAGGAAGAAAGCAAAAAAGCAAAAATTTTTTTCTTTCCTAAAGCAACATAGAAAAAAATGACAATTTGAAAGCTTAGTGAAATTATCTTCCCAGTTCTGAATATGTGTGTGTGTGTGTAATTTTGCATTTTACAAATTAATGGCAAAAAAAAAAAAAAAAGCTAGAACACCTGATAATCCCGTAGAACTCATTGGTAACAAAACCGTTTATTTTTAACTGGGAAGTATCAACTGCCAAAGCAAACTCCACAGGGATTTGAGAATCTGGTCTTCCCTCAGCCACCACAGTCACCAGTTAAGTCATCATAGAAAGTTTATTTAGTTATGGTAGAAGATGGAAATAGATGGGGAGTGAATAGTTTAGGATTTATGGTGCTTGTCAATGAAGTCTTCACCACACCAGGTGGGGCAGGCCCAATCCTGAGTTTGGGGTTAAAGAGACTTCTGCATTGATATTGGTCACAGGCTTCTGGGAGACCGCTAGCAGCTAAAGCGCGCGCGCCCACACACACACACACACACACACACACACACACACACACACAGAGAGAGAGAGAGAGAGAGAGAGAGAGAAGGAAGAGAGAAGATATTGGTGGGGGCCAGAAATATTTTGGAAAGTGTATGCTATTTGGTATAAGAAGTCTCAGCATATTTAAAATTTTTATATCTATTTTTTGTTCAATCTAATAATTATTTTTCAACTTTTATAATACTCTAGACATTGAATCCAGGGCTTTTCACATACTAAGCAAGACATTCTCTTATATACAAGCTCTTGGTGCCAAACTACACTCTCTCCTGAGCTTTATTCCTATTTTGAATCATGTAGGTGAGGGGCGGGAAGAGCCTTAGGTGACACTTCATGGCTTCTTCATGCACAGATCAATATAACCAACGTAACCGGTACTTCTTGTTGACACAGAAGAAAAGCCAGCTTTACTGTCACAGTCTACAATCCTGAACCAGAGAGTTTCTGGCCAGTGACAGTCTATCTGACCAAGACCACTGACCAAGGGAGAATCCATTCTCTACAGGGGCAAGACCCTTCCCCCACCACACACACCAGTTACCTAATCCCAAACAGTCAGCTCTGAACACTAAATTGCCTCAGAAGGCCGTATTTTGTAACAATAATAATTATAGAAGAAGAAGAAGAAGCCATGGATCTAAGGAAAGGAAGGGGAGGGGTTGGAGGGAGAAGAGAGAGAGGTGTGGAAACAATATAAAATTGATATACATTGATTAATTAAGAATGGGGTTAGATTCCTTATCCCTTCTATTCTCTGATGCCTTCTGGAGAGAACCACAGAAAGGCAGATGAGGAACTGAAAACACCATTCCTGTGTGTTTGGCAATGGTGAATGGTAAACTGCCCATGAGTAAAACCTCCCCAGGGAGTTCCGTCTAAACCTCCCCAGCGAGTTCAGCCTGTTTTCATAGAGCATTCTGAACAAGTGTGAGACTTGACAAAATTTGGAACACAAACTTCAGGTCACATCATAGTCTCTACAGAGTCTATGGGGTCTACAGAGTATATTGGGTCACTCTGTGTGAGCACACGGGATCTTCTGGTCATCTGGGCTGTGTTAGATGGTACTCTCAGTTCCCTTAGCATGGCTCAGAGATGAGCCAGTGTGGGAGCTGTTACCATACCGTAAGCCATTGTAGATTTGTTAATCCTTTCCACAAAGTGTTGGTGACGGGGACTAACTAGTCTGCAGCTTTCAGCCACAGTTTTCTCTGACCCCGGCAAGAGGGCGAGAAGGCAGCTAAGCCACCGTATAGCCATCGGTCTGACTGCAGGCTGTACTCTGGGAGTTCAGTATTTGATCTCAGCTTCCAGGGCACATACGAGGCGTTCACTGTAGACTCTGGAAGCAGAAGTAGCATGCTCTTCCTGGTTGCTGTTAGTAGTTGATTTCCTCTGGACTGGGACAGTCAGAGTGTTTCAGGACACTTGTGTCTGGTTGTACCCTTCCCTAAGGCCCCTGAGAATTTCATTATAGACGCTTCCTTTGCTTCAGGCTTTAGACCAATAGTGAGGGCCTTCTGCAAGGAGATAGGTTAAAAAGAAAAAAAGAACAAACATTTTATTTAGGAAAAAATAGGTCTTTAAGAGAAGGAAAAGATAGATCAGTACGGGGGGCGGGTATTTGCCAAACATTATTTGAAAAGGATTGACATCTGAACATATCAAAGACTCCCCTCATTTATATTTCTTAAGAACTGATAAAATCCCATAGAAAACCTATCCCAAAGTGCTTATCACTTTGAAACAGTGGTCTTGAGAGACATGGTCAGCTAGGAGCCCTTCTTCCCTGCAGTGGCCATGTTTTCTTCCTGCAACAGCCTCCCTTTCCTCAGACTTAACCTCAGGTGCAGAATCCACAGGTAGAGTTCTCAGACATCACCGGTCCGGTCGAGTAACACATCTGATCCCTAATGTCTCCGCTCTGCCGGGACACTGTTCTTCAAAGTCAACATTACAGCTTTAGGGTGTGTGTTCATGCTCACACCGATGCCAGGAATTGTCCCTTGGAAATGTACTCTATACTTCTACCCGATAGTTACAGTTTCCCGACTCAATTCCATCAGAAATACCTGAGCTCCATCCCAGCCGTGGCCTCCTCCGGGTCTGGCTGTACACAGAACGGAGTGACAGGGAAAGACTGTGCTTCTTTTTAATATGCTATCCATCAGGTCCAAAAGAAACTCAAAAGCCTCAACTCTAATGGCTAACGGTGGTGCCTCTTAGCATACCCAAACACATGCTGGCCTCCGCATCCTGGTCTCAGGCCTCCCTCAGTTCTCATCCCACCCCTTAACCCTAAACTTCTCCAGCTTCAGGTCTTCCCGTCCCCCAGCTCTTCATTCCCATATAACCCTGCCTCTCTGTTGCCCTCCTCTCCTGCTCCCTGCGTTCTCATCTCTTGGCCTGGTCCATGCTGTGGGTCATGCTCAGTCTACTACTTTCTCTCCCTTTTCTGGTCTCCTCCAGATACATCTGCCTGTATTCTCCCTTATATCTACAGTAAGAAGCTTCCCTGCAGCCGTAGCTAGGAATAGTCATGTCCTTACTTCAGACAGTGCCTAAGTGAGCTGAAAGCTTGTCTACATCCAAACCTATATCCAAGCTTTTTATTTAAAACTGCCTAACCTTAGAGGAGGTTACTACCCCTTACCAAGATAAAGAAACTGTATATCAGTACAATAGAATGCTATTATCATTACAGAGAAAGAAGCTGACCTAGTAGAACTTCAGATTAGCTTGCTCAAGACCCTGGGTTCAAAAACAGCTCCAAAACAAAATAAGCAACGAGGTCCTGTGCTAGCAGTTCAAGACGGTGACTAAAATCACCCGGGAAAGCAATCTAACAGAATAGTTATGCATTTCAGCTCATGATTTCAGAGTTTCCAGCCCATAGTCCCTGGCTCTACTGATTTCAGGCCTTTGGTGAGGCAGAACTTTACGGTAGTAGGAACATGTGATGGACACATCTTATCTCATGTTAGATAGGAGTTGGAGAGAGGGGAGAGAATTGGGGTTAGGTACAACCCTCAGAAACACTCTAGTGGGATCTTTCTTCCAGCTAGACTCTGTCTAAACTTTCTACTACTTCCCACATTGGAGCTACCAACCAGGGACCAAGTCTTCAGTGTGTGAGTATTCTGAGGACACACTTCATATCAAAACCACAAAAGGGAGGCTCTACTTTCTTTTGGAAGGAAGAGAGCCTGGTTTGATACTGCCACCGCAAACATAGTTGCTCAATAAACCAGGGAGCTAGGGGAGTGTTTCCCCCAGGTTCAGCTTTCAGGATGCTCAGAGACATTAGAGCTTAGGTTGAGGGTTCAGGACTGTTTGCTGAGCTAGTAGCAGATTTTTTCAGTACCATCCATGTTTTAATGTCTTGAAGAAAAGCAAAAGTCTAAGAGTGACAGGGCAGTGGAAGCATGCACCAAAGTTCCAGAAGGTCATTAGGGTCAGACATCACCAGTGGGGTTGGATTCTCAGTAAGGAGCCTCAGGAAGTCACCATGGAAAACGGCAGAGGCAAAGCCTAAGATGCAGTGGGCACCACAAGATGCTGAAGATGCCAGGACCAGAATATGTGCTGAGGAAATCTACAGTTTACAGTAGAGTCAGCAGAACTGAAGGGGTGGGGCTGGTCATGCCTATTGAAACCTGATGATGTCATCAATTGCCTCAGACGCCAGACACAGAAATGTAGGGTTTGGTGTGCTCCCTGCTAGGACTTGCTTTGACCTGGGCTTTCCTTGCTATCATCCTATTTCTCTTTTTTGGCTTGGGGATATTTAAGGTGTGCCATTAAATACTACATATTTTTAAATATATAGTTAAAATATTTTCCTCACAGTGGCTCACAGGTCAATGATTGCCCTGAGCTGGGGGAAAAAAAGCCTTATATTTAAAAATCTTAGAACCATTAAGATTTGGGGACTATCTTAGTCAGGGTTTCTATTCCTGCACAAAACATCATGTCCAAGTAGGAAGTTGGGGAGAAAAGGGTTTATTCAGCTTACACTTCCACATTGCTGTTTATCACCAAAGGAAGTCAGGACTGGAACTCACACAAGGCAGAAACTTGGAGGCAGGACCTGATGCAGAGGTTATGAAGGGATGTTATAGAAGAGCAAGTTATAGGCTTGCTTCCCCTGGCTTGCTCAGCCTGCTTTCTTATAGATCCCAGGTCTACCAGCCCAGGGATGGCACCACCCACAATGGGCTGGGTCCTTCCTGCTTGGTCACTACTTGAGAAAATGCCTTACAGCTGGATCTCATGGAGGCATTTCCTCAACTGAGGCTCCTTTCTCTGTGATAACTCCAGCTTGTGTCAAGTTGACACAAAACCAGCCAGTACAGGTCACTTCTCCAGCTCTGCCCTTTGTAGCACACACCCTGTTTTCTAGACTCCAGCTGCCTGTACTTCGATGCTGCTATTGTTCTTAGTGGCCATCTAATGGTACTGGCATCTCCAAAACACTGCTTTCTTCCGCGGCAACTGGGTTGCACTTTCACAAAAAGCCTCTCATAGGCTCTTTTTATGGTGCTAAGTCTCAACTTCTCTGCATGACTCCTTCAGTCCTGGGCCTTCAACTGAGGATGCACCTTCACCAATGGCCTTCCATGGCCTCTCACAGTGCCAAGCATCAGATGCTCCCCCTTTATGTTTCAAAACCAGTACCACTTGGGTGACTCTTATACATTGCCAAGTCTGGCTGCCAACACGAGGTACAATCATTGTTGCCTCTGGAACTCCTTAGTGATGCTGGTCTCTTCCTAAGCACTGCTAATTTCTTAGCTCCAGCTGACCAGCATCCATTGTCCCAGTGATGCAAAGGTTTCACTTTAGTAGTTTTGGTATCTTGTTAATCACAGCTAACTCTTCAGCCCCAGCTAACCAAAACCACAGAATCTTCACAATCAAAACAGCAATGGCCATGATAAGAGTCTTTAATCTTCCCCCTGAAATTTCACAAGCCAGGCCTCCATCTTCTGCACTGTTCTCAACATTATCTTCCAAGCTCCTTCAGAACATCCACAGAGCTCTTAACATCCCAATGGCTCCTCCAGCTCAAAGTTCCAAAGTTCTTTCACAGCCCTCCCAAAACTATGTTCAGGCTGTCATAGAAATACCCAACTCCTGGTACCAACTTCTGTATTAATCAAGGTTCTCTAGTGTCACAGAACTTATGGAATGTCTCTCTATATTGAGGAAATTTATTGTGATGACTTATAGTCTGTAGTCCAACTACCCCAACAATGGTCAGCTGTGAATGGGAAGTCTAAAAATCTAGTAGTTGCTTTGCTCCATGAAGCTAGCTGTTGCAGCTGGTTTTCTGTAGAAGTAAGTTCCAAAAGATGGGCTGGCAAGTAAATGTAAGCAGGGAAAGAAGACCTGAGTCTTCTTCCAATGTCTTTATACATCATGTAGGTCTCCAGCAGAAGGTGTGACCCAGATTAAGGTTGCGTAACACAAAACTTGGATCTGGGACTTGCTTTGTCCCAGGCTGATCTTGAACTCAAATCTCCTTGCCTTCATTTCTTAGGATTTAAGGCATGTACTAACTTGCCTGGGCCCAAGCTTTTCATGGCCACTATGTCTCAATACCTCTATGCCAAGATTCAGGTCAAAGCCTTGTGTCTTTCAGCCTCAAGATCTGGATCACAGATGAGCTCTCCAACTCTGGATTGTAGTTCATTCTGGGTATAATCAATTTGGCAACCAGAAATAACCATTACAAGCCACTGTTGTCAACTTGACAAAAATACTATCTCATGTCCACGCCTAACATGATATAACTATTCCTTATAAAATTTAAATGCTCCCTGGGAACATTCTTTTAGTATCTCAAATAAAGAAATTGGAAGAAAGCACAGATATCTATGCAAATGTGTTCTTAACAAAATAAAACAGAGGCATTCATATTAGTTTATAATCCTAGTTTCTATAATTGGTCATGTGGCCTTAGCTGGTATTTATAATTACCTCCCTCTACTACACATTCTGTGTCTCTTCCACCCTCTGCAAGCACTTCAGCAGGTCTTCGCTGTTTTCCTGGAGGAATAACCCATGCCTTCATTCCTGATGGGTTTATATACTTTGTCTTCCTGCTTGGATTAGGCTGTTGTAGTTTCCCGTTGACTTTAATCACAGGACATGTAGCACTAAGAGACACCCTAAGGGATCTCCTGCACTCCGGACATAATCTTTCTTACCTCCATTTTGGAGAGGCAATTCACTTTTTCCATGGTAATCTGGATCTATCACCTCTCTTAACACTGTTATTCCTTTCTTACCCTGTTGGTTTAAGGGCATTAGAAGCCCAAAATGACCAGGGGGAAGTCTGAGCTTCCAGTTCAATGGAATGTTTGTTGTGGCTCCTGGTAGGAGCACACTCTGCCTCTAGGCCAGCAGAACCTAGGGTTGTGGGGACAGGAAGCAAACATTTTCCTAGAGGGTCACTAGTGATAGTGAGAAGAACTATTTCCTTTTCTATCCCCTAATTACTGGACCCATAGATCATAGCTATGGGAGAAACTCTACCTATATTGAACAATAGTTCAAAGCATATCCTGCCTTCTGAAGAACTCTGCCCCAGCTCTCCATGCTGTTGCCACCTAATTGGAGCTGTAACTGTGTCTTCAAAAAGCCATTCCATCTTTCTATCAGACCAGCTGCTTCAGGATGATGGGGAACATGGTAAGACCAGTGGATTCTGTCATACTTCTCTGGCTGTGAAATGAGTTCCTTGATCAGAAGCAATAGTGTGTGGAATACCATGATGATGGATAAGGCATTCTGTAAGTGCATGGATGATGGTTTTGGCAGAAGGATTACGTGCAAGAAAGGCAAATCCATAAGAATAAGTACCTACTCCACCAAGAACAAAACATTGTCCTTTTCACAGAGGAAGTGGTTCAATGTAGTCAACCTGCCACCAGGTTGGTAGCTGGTTACCTCAAGGAATGGTGCCGTATCTAGGGTTGAGTGTTGGTCTGTGCTGTTTGCAGATCTGAAAATTCAGCAGCAGTTTAGCCAGGTCAGCCTTGGTCAGTGGAAGTCCGTGTTGTTGAGCCCAAGCATGATCCCCATCTCTGCCACCATGGCCACTTTGTTCATGTGCCCATTGAGCAATGACAGGGATCACTTGGGAAAGAGGCTGGCTGTCCACAGAATGGGTCATCTTATCCATTTGATTATTAAACTCCTCCTCAGCTGAAATCACCTTTTGGTGAGCATTTACATGGGACACAAATATTTTCACATCCTTGCCCATTTGGAAAGATCTATCTATACACTTTTCCCCCAGATGTTCTTTCTCCCCAGTTTTCCAATTGTGATCTTTCCATGTCCCTGACCATCTAGCCATCCCATTGGCTACAGCCCATGAGTTAGTGAACAATTATATACCTGTGCATTTCTTCTTTCAAAAAAGCTGTAATACCACGTGTTAAAAGTTCTGCCCACTCTGAAGATTTTCACATAGTGAAGCATAGCTCTGAGAAGGGTGGGGAACATGGTGAGTGGAGCTGAGCACCATGGTCAGTGTGGTGTGGGGCCGGGCACTGTGGGCAGCACAGACCTGAACCTCTGGAGAGAGGCACTTAGAGGTCAGATTTCTCATGTGGTGTTTTCTTGGTACTCGGGGTTCAGCAGACCAGGGGTCAAAGTCTTAGACTGGATAATGTCTTCTCGACTGCCTCATGGGAGGAAGACGAAGAAAAGGGAGATTTTGACTGAGTGCAAAGACAAGACGTAGAAAAGCAGTTGTCTGAAGTTTGGAATTATAGTTGAAGCTGTCCAACATTAGCAGCCTGGAGATATGATTATGATTGTGATTGTGTGGAAACTCGTGCTGTCCATCCAGTGTTCACCACGTATGTGGTATTCACATGCACACATGGTGAGAGAGTGTCTTAGTCAGGGTTTCAAAGAGTTGATGCAGAGGCCATGGAGGAATGTTGCTTACTGGCTTACTTGAGTTCCAGTCCTGACTTCCTTTGGTGATGAACAGCAATGTGGAAGTGTAAGCTGAATAAACCCTTTCCTCCCCAACTTGTTTCTTGGTCATGATGTTTTGTGTAGGAATAGAAACCCTGACTAAGACAAATTGGTACCAGGAGTGGGGTATTCCTGTGACAACCTGACTAAGGCAGAGAGCATGCACCTGTTTGAGAGCCAGAGAGACCAAAAGGAAGGAAGGAAGGAAGAGAAAATTGCATCCCCTGTTCCTCAAAGATGCAGTCTTCCCCAGACCTGGGTTTTCTTTTATATTTCATGGAATCACTCACATTTCTTTTTCTTTTTTTGTTCACTCACATTTCTTTTTTTTTTAAAACTTTATTTTAAAAAACAAAGATAAAAGAAAAAATTTTTAAACATTTTTGCATAGATGTATACAAATACAATTGTGTCAGTGCTTGGCTTTTTTTTTCTTTTTTTTTTTAAGGTTTGATACTCTGCATTAAGGTATTACTAGTTACAATGAGCAAAAAGTACATGTAAAACAGGGTGTAACCCGGAATTAGTCAACATTTTCTTGGTGTGTAAGGATTGAGCATGACGGTTTTTTTTTTGTTTTGTTTTGTTTTGTTTTTTTCTTGAACGTCACAGTCTGTGAGTTGTTTCTGAGGCAGTCCAAGCCTCTGGGGTTAGCATCCCACTATCAGTGACTGCATATTATGTCTGTTCTTTTGTGACTGGGTTATCTCACTCAGGATGATCTTCTCTAGATGCCGCCATTTTCTTGAGAATTCACTCACATTTCTTTAAAATGCTTCTTATGCCAGAGACTGCTTCCTGCTTCTCCCTTTTTTGTTGTTGCTGCTGCTGCAGTTTTTTGTTTTGTGTTGCTTTTATTTTGTTTTGTTTGAGAATTCTATTAGCTCTTTCGAATCTTTCTGCAGTTGTTATATGCTGATTTCCTCCTTTCCTTCTTATTGGGATGTTATTCGTCTTGGGATGAGTGGAGTCCGCTTTGCCTAGATTGTCACCAGTTTGGAGACATAGCCACAGGGTTTAAGCCGCTTGTGTTTGAGAGGACAAAAAAGTCCTTGAAGGAAACCAAAACAACAGACCGATTGCTTTTCCCAACTCTGTATTATACACCGCCTAGAGGCAGGCGGTGCTTTCTGTAGAACTTTGTGTTATGGAGAGCCTTAGGCTAGAGAAAGATCTGGTTCACACCTCCTCCAGTGTGTGCCCTTGAGAAAATTATTCTGCCAGTGCAAGCCTCAGGGGTGCAGCATACAGCTTCTGCTGCCTCTGACAAGAGGCAGAGGACTTGACCTGTGATCTCCAGAGGTCTCATTTGATTGAAGGTCTGTGAGTGTTGGAATGTAGAAAATGCTACCTGCTTAGACTGAGAAAAGGCAAACATTTGTTGGGTTCGCTTGAGCCATAGTTCCCTTGAGTTTCGGGAAGCCTACAGTATGCAACTGGTAACCCATGCAGCATCCTTTACTGAACAAGGTCAGAGCCTCTTCTCAGTGTGGGCATGCATCCTTGGGGAGCAGTGGTTAGGAAAGAGATAGGCATGAGGGAGCTTCAGTGTGAAGCAAGAACCCCAGTTTCTGAGACCAGATACTTTCTAGGGGTCAGCACAGAGGACAGCTAGACCAAGGCTGTGAGATCTTTATCTCTGTGCCTGCTGGCTTCCCAAGGGGCAACAGACACAGGGCATCTGGGCAGAAGCAGCTGGGAGCTACAGTGTCCCTGGAGGAAAAACTTAAGCATCCATATTTCCTTTAATGCATCTTCAAAGCTGAGTAGTGGGCTGCTTTGAACTGCTTGGCTGCAGTGAGAGACGCGTCAGCTGGGGATCCACAGGAGGATAGGGCAAAGCTGAGGGAAAGGAGAGGGTGGGAGTCAGAGCATGGGGGAAGATGAAAGGGATGTGAGGCACCAGACTTCATGACAGGCCTTCCGGAGAGCGCTGACTAAAGAGGATTTGAGAGCTATTCCCTGTGTGTTGAAGGCTGCACCCTGGAACTGAAACATATGGAAAATCTAAAATGAGTCTACAATTCTCACATGTCAAGGTTCTTGCTTAGCCGTTCAGCACTGAGATGGGCAGAGAGGAAATCCGGGTTTTGGTTAGACAGCAAGAGGACACATTTGAACCAGTAGGACATTATTGGTGTATGCGTGCATGTGAAGAGGTGTGTGTGTGTGTGTGTGTGTGTGTGTGCACAGCATATGTGGAGGTCAGAGGACAATTTTTGTGAGTTGATTCTCTTCTTTTACTGTATGTTCTGAGAACTGAACTCAAATCACCATTGGGCTTGGGTGGCAAATGTTTTTATATGCTGTGAGGGTTGGAATAAGTTTGCATCGTGGGAAGTGGTATCATTCGGAGGTGTGGCCTTGTTGGAGAAGTGTGTCTCTGTAGGAGTGAGCTTTGAGATCCTATGCTTAAGTCCTGTCCAGTGTGGAAGAGAGCCTCTTCCTGGTTGCCTTTGGATGAAGATGTAGAACTCTCAGCTCCTTCTCCAGTACCATGTCTGCCCAGATGCTGCCATGCTTCCCACCATGATGATAATGACTGAACTTCTGAACTGTAAGCCAGCCCCAATTAAATGCTATTCTTTATAAAAATTGCCTTTTGCCTTGGTCATAGTGTCTCCTCACAGCAATGGAAACCCTAACCAAGACACGTGCTGAACCATCTTGCCTGAACATCAGCTGTGGTTTCTAGTTCATAGCCCTCCCCATAACCGGGGACTTTGAAATAATGACGATTTCTATTTCCCAAGGCTGGTCATAGAAACTCAGATCTTCTCAATCTTGTGTTTTTCAGTGATAACTCACAAGAAATCTACTTCACAAGGGAGTCTTACACTTTGGAGGGAGGGATGCCGCACAGAGGGAGGCTAAGGAGAGTCTGGAGTGGTTCCCCCACTCTTTTAGTTTTGGGTTACACGCATGTTGTGTGCTCACATTTCTATATGGTGAATATGCTCAGTTACACTGGAGGGGTGCAATTTCCATAAACATTTGGAGGGCAAGTGATGGAAGCTTCCAGGCAGCAGAAAGGATGGAGACTCATGGCGGCCAGTGCAGCATGCTCGGGATGGGAGCTCAGCAAATGTCCTCATACCTTGCTCTAAGTAATTCTCACCTGGACACCTTGTAATAAACCCGGAAATGTGATTCTCTAAATTCCTTAAGCCAGACTCTAGCAAATTAGGCAAACTCAGTAAAGGATTTGTGGGGCTGGAAAGCTGACTCAGGGTTTAAGAACAACTCAGTTTCTGCCTGAGACCTGGGTTCAGTTCCCAGCACCAGGATGGAAGCTCACGGTCATCTATTTAACTCCAGCTCTCTTTCTGTTCCCTATGGGCACCACACACACACACACACACATACACACAAACACACACACACACGCACGCACAGTAAACATATATCCATATAGGCAAAACACGTATACACATAAAATAAGGAAATTAAGAAATTAGTAAATACTTGATAATAAACATATATTTGGGGTGCTCCAAGAATGTTCTTAGCAAATGCTTGGCTGGCTCTGTTTGGCATTGCTCTCAGGAACATGAGTTATGTGAGAGGAGGAATGTTCACAGATTGTTCAGATGACAGCACCTGGGGGACACAGCTGACTTGCTGTGTGGACTTACAGACAGAAGCAATGGCGCCAGGAAGGAAGGTTTCACATCTGACATAGCTTCTGTGTCACCAGAGATGAACACCTGCAGCTTGTAACCCTCAGGCCCTTGATCTGCTCCTTTGCACAAAGCCTCGTTGTCTTGTCTTGATACCAAGAGGACACTGGATGCTGGATTCAGAAGCACAATGCTCTCTGAGTACCTGTCTGAACTGCCTGAAACTCCAGCTCACACGTTCTGCCTCTCCTGGGCCTGTTCTGCATGTGCCCTCCCAGGTTCATACTTACCGACTCCCTTTCTTTCCTGACTTTATGACTATTACCATTTCCCTCCTGTGTCCTGAGCAACCGTCTCGCCAGCAAGAACGACGTGGCACACAAAATAGGATTCTTCTGCGGTAAAGCTTTAATGCTCTCGAGAGGCAGAGCATAAGCTTGCAACACGTGAAGACGAAGACCCCGAACTATCTAGCCCGTCCCCTTATATAGGAATCAGTCCTCGCCTTGGACGTGGAGCCCCCTGATTGGTTGAAACTCATCAGGCCCTATGACGCCACGGGAGAGGCAGAGCTCAAGGAGTGGAAAGTTACCCAGCGCGTGCGCACATGACTTGTTTACTGCTAACTCCAGCTGGATGTCAGCGCCATCTTGTAATGGAGAATGTGCAGGCAGCACCCCACACTCCTGGACTCCAACTCAGAGACCTGAACGTGGTCTGCTATTCTCCTGGTGAGCACAGAGTCAAATATTAGAGCCGATGGGAAAATGCCACGTGTCACAAGGATCAATTTGTGCTAAAGCAGAATTCATACGCAGAAAAATCTCAGAGTTTGTATTTTATCTGTTTAAGAGTGCACCATAGATTTCCCTTTGTGAAGATTCTCCTTTCCTTTCTCCTGCCCTGGGAAAGGAATAACTTGTAATGGTGGAGACAGAAAATCCACACAGAGATAACTCTGCACTGACATACTCCATAAACGTCACTTTTATCTATTGTTAGTTTCCTCGCAAGCTTAACCTTCCACAGTTCATCACCTCTTAAAGCCAAACTCCTCTTCTTTATCTTGTCAATCCTCCACAAGTTTATTGTTCTTCATTAAGATGGTATACACTCTTCAGTTATGGGTAAACTCTTACCTCTGGGTATAGAAAATAAAATATTAGTTCAGATAAAGATTCTTTCTCTTCTCGTCTTAATTCATAAGCCTTAGTCATGGAGGAGGAAAACGTTTTTTCCTTACTGTGGTGGCTTGAATGAAAATGGTTCTCATAGGCTTATTGTATGCTTCAATGCTTGGTCCCCAGTGGGTGGAACTGTTTGAGAAGGATTAGGAGGTGTGCCCTTGTTGGAGAAGAACTTTGAGATTTCAAAAGCCTACATCATTCCCTGTTAGAATGTTAGAGTTCTCTCTCTCTCTCTCTCTCTCTCTCTCTCTCTCTCCCTCCCTCCCTCCCTCCCTCCCTCATGCTTGTAGATAAAGATGTAAGCTCTCAGCTACTGCTCCAGCCCCATGCCTATCTACCTGCTATCATGCCTTTTGCCATGATGAGTATGGCCTCTAGCCATCTGAAACCATGAGCCCCTAGTACACTCTTTCTTCTCTAAGTTACCTTGGTCACGATGCTTTACTACAGCAATAGAGCATCAAACCTCGCTCCTTTATGTATGCCTCTGGCTTTGACCTTTTCATCCTCCAGCCTGAGTTCCAGTGGACACTGGAGGTGTAAAGGCCAATGCATGTCCTACTCACAGGTTTGCCTGTCTGCAGTTACTTTGAAGTAAGTCACTCTTAAACATCCTCCTGAATCCAGATGGCAGATAGGAAAGAGGAAAGCATTTGGGGAGTGCCAGAGCAGTGAGCTAAAGAAGGGTGTTTTATTGAAAGATTCTTTTTTTTTAATTGTAAGACTGATTCTTGTAGAGTTAAGGGGATTTGACAGATAAGAAATAGGTCGAAAGTAATTACACCTGCTGTGCAATAACAGTTCTTCAGGAGGTGTGAGCAAATGCCTGTCACTAACAGAATAAGGTGTATTTCCACCGAGGTCCATACATTTATGTGGCTTACTTATCAGATAGCCAGGAGGGTTGACTTACAGAAGCATGAACTCCATCTCTCCTCTTCTTCCTTCTTCTCTTTTTCTTCTTCTTCCTCCTCCTCCTTCATACTGGCTGACCCACGAGCTTCTGGATGATTCTCCCATCTTACCACTGGAGTGTTGGGACTACGGAAGCTGCCATCCCATCTGCCTTTTTAAAAATATGGTTTTGGGAGAATAAACTCATAGCTAGTGCCTTTAAGCCCTGAGCTGTCTCCCTGTCTCATGGTGTACATTTTTGAGGAGGACAATGGACTCTGTATTTCTAGAATCTGTTCATCCTGTTCCCTCGGAGCCTTTGCACCAATGGTGTCCTCTGTAGGGACTGTTCTTGACTTCCCCATGGCTGAATCCTTCTAATCTTAAGAGTTAAGAGACATAGGATTTTAAATTATTCTGCATGAAGTATCCTGTAATGACCAGCATCTGACATTTTCCCCGATTTGCCTATTTTCTGTCACTTCCAAAGGGACCAGTAATCTAATTTGTCTTCTTAACCCTCATAACTCAGCACTGGGCATGGCAGCTACCATGTAACATGGCCCATAAGTGGTCACAGGAAAAAGACCCTTGAATTCCAGAGTTATGGCTGCTCATGAGAACTTCTTCCTGTTCTGTCCTCTGTGAGGTTGAAGCACTGGTGTCTGGTGGGCCAGTCTTTCTTCTCCCTCTCTTGTCCCCTTGCTTTGGTCATTCAGTAGCTGACTTGCTGTGATTATAGGAGGAAGAATCTGGATTTTGAAGAATGTAACCCGGTGAAAAACAAATATGAGTGGGGCTATTCAAGGTATATGATTGGTGTACATTATACTTGACTTTCTGTTCAAGACTTTTTAAAGTTAAATCTGAATTTTCTATGAAAGATCATCTACTTTTTCCCCTTGTGGTCTGTAGCTAGAATGCCTTAGAAATCAGCTTTCTTGTCTTGTTTAGGGTGAGTTTTTTTTTGTTTTTTTTTTGTTTTTTTTTTTTTTGTGTGTGGAGTAGCTGTACTTAATACCTCACAGGTACGCAGATTAGCTTTTGCTCAAGGAAACTGCTTAAGTTTTGAATTCTTCTATGACTATATGCTGCACCAGGTCTGCTCGAAAATAAATATCAAATGAGGTAAGGACAATTTTAACTGCTTGATAAATGTTTAAGCAGCTTAATAATGTAACATTTACTGAAAAAAGTCAAATATTGACTAAAGCTAAGGTAAATATTTCTCTAATTAGCAGTATAACTGGGCAGTCATCAGTGAATAAAACAGATGGTAATTACAGGGAAATGAAATTGTACACACAAAGACATTGAATAATGTTCCAACCCAAGCCTTTTTAATGCAGGTAACTGTTTGTGTGGGTACATGTGTGTGTGTGTGTGTGTGTGTGTGTGTGTGTGCTAGTGACTGTGTGTACCTGGGTGCTTATAAGTGTAGAGGCCAGAGGTCACCTTCTGATGACATTCCTCAAGTTCATTCACATCTTTTGTTTTGAGACAGGATCTCTCACTGGTCTGGAGCACACCAAGTATTCCAGTTGGCTAGTAAGCCCCAGGGACTTTCCTGTCTGCTTCCCCAGAGCTGAAACTCCAAATGTGGGTCACACTCCTTGCTTTTATGTGGGTCCTAGGTTTTCTTGGTTGCAAGGCAGGTATAGAAACTATAGAACTATCTTTGCCTATAGAACTATTTTTCTAGACCCTCATTACTTTAAACAAGACAAAAACTTTGGGCAGGGTCAAATTTTACCTCTTAGTTAATTAATGCTGTGTGTATGTGTGTGTGTATTGAAAAGAGGATAACTTTGTGGAGTGGGCTCTTTTCTTCTACTTTTGTGTGGGTCCTGGGGATGGAACTTGGTTGCCAGGCTTGCGTGGCAAGTGTCTTATTTACTGAGCCATACAATCAGCTCTCATCTTGGCTTTTTCTACCAGAGGGAAAGTTTGAGGATGCTTTCCTGGAAGGATGGGTCTCCTGACAAGATTCTTTAGCTGGTGGTGACTAGTGGCGACTGCTTGTAAGCAAGTGTGCTTGCACACTTTGAAAAGGAGGTAGCTTTTTTATTTATTGGCATGGAGTTGCTGGGGTCCCTGCAGGTGTCATGGTAGGTAGGGAAATGATCTTCCAAGCAGTTCAAATGGAAACTCAGTTCAGTCCAACTTAGGTTGGATCAAACTTTTGGAGACTCTCAAGCCAGGTGGTTTATTGCCATCATATTTAAATACAGAACTTAGAAGAAAGTTTCCTGGTATAATGCAATACCCAGTACACAAGGAGGCATAATTACATTGAAACTTGTCTCAAAGTATATGTCATTTCTTCCAAGGCTGTTTGTATTAGTTTAGGGGCCTTGGGAAATCTGCCATGGCCTTGGGCATACAAAAAGTATAGAGGGACATTGGGATTATTGGCTACTTCTGATCCTGGTTGTGAGAGCTTGGGGGAGACCCTTGTTATACAGGTAATGTTGGGGTCATTTAAATTACTAGCCACCTTTGGTGCTGGTTGTAGGTGCTTGATATGGCTTGGCCTAACAGATAATGAAGATCACCAGGCTGTTAATCACCTCCAATTCCCAGCATTCTGGATGGAAGAATGGGTTTTTATTTTCTTTACCTGGAGAGGACAATCCTGTGTGCTTAATAATTTCCCTGGAGATCTGTGGGTGCAGGGTCTTCATGCTCCCAACATGAGGTCTTTTAATAAAACTCTATTTTTCTTTATTTGGTATTTGGGGGAGTTTAATCTGGGACCCTTTAAATAAATCACTCTATTAAGTATATTACCTTATCTCTGCCTTCATCTTCATGTGCCTATCTCTCTCCTAGCTATACATGGATTGGGACTTACCTTGAGAACCTCATTTTAATTTTATTATTTTTATAAATACTATGTTTCCAGACTAAGTTACATTTTAAGGTACTGACGGCATCATGTCTCCTTTAGGACAGTTCAACCCCTGTGGCAGCTACATGAGAAGTTGTTCCATCACAGTTTCAGTTGTTTTCTGTTTGTCTTTGAGACAGTTTGTCTTCTCAGTCTGTGGTCCAAGGCTGGCCTAGAACTCACTATGAAGCCAGGCTGGCCTCAACCGCGTGGCCTCCTTTCTTTTGTAGGCGTCCACCCCTCCAAATGTTGAGCTTACAAGCCTGGCTCCATCACAGATCTGGTGCATCAGAGCTGTTGTTCTGGTGGCTTTGGTTTGGTGCTCAGAAGTGAGAGACTGGGCTTTTTGTTGTCTGTCATACGTTGCATATTGAAATGCAGTGGGCAAGCCCATGCCTGGCCCTGTGAAGCCTTTGGAGTCTGAGAGTCCACAGGGACACTTCAAAGACCCTCTCAGAGCAGATGAGAGTTTCACATGCCAAGAAGAGTTCTGCAGGACCTTTTGTTCAGATGCCTCTACAATAGGACAGTAGTTGGGAACAAACTTGTTAAGATCTTAGAAGAAAGCACAGTTCTGGGACTGGCGATTTTAGAGAGGCTGTGAGCAGGGCCCAGGGAGTCCAGATAAAGAAGACTTGACTAAGGAAGTCTTTTGGCTGAGCTTTCAGAGTGAGGAGGATCTTCACTGGCAGGATGATGGGGACCCAAAGGAGAACTGTAGAACTTTCGGGACTCGCCTGGACGGGAGGCAATGAAGGGACTTTATCAAGAACTCTGTGCTCTGGAAGTTGTTCAAATTTAATGAAAAGCTTACAGAACTGTCAGGGAACCTTTGCACTTTTGAAAGATCACACGGGCATCTTGTATTTGATGGACAGGTGGAGGAGAAAAGTGTTGCAGTGACTATCCAGAAAACTCCCCACAGAGACTATCAGAGTGGAAGGTGCTTGTAACACCCGGATATAAAACTCTAGGAAGCTGAGAGCAAGCAGTGTGACATTGGGTTGGAAGGAAGGAGACCCATTTAATGAGCAGTTATAGCCTAGCTCTGTGGACTCACTGAATAACTGGATAGATAAGAACAAAGAAAGCCCTGCTTCGGATGACAGAGCGTGTGGTGGTGTGTATGGCAGAGATAAGATCTATAAGGAAAGGAGTCAGTCTGGGGAACAAAGGGAATGATAAGACCAGGAAACACCCACGGGTTCAATAGATTTTGTTAGAGTCCTTACAGGGCCTGGGAAGGACTGTATTCCCCCACGTTATCCCTTCATGTTGACAGTTGAGTTATCAATCCCTCAGAAAGCGCTCTAACTTGAAAGCAAGGTCTTTGCAGATATAACAAAGCCGAGGTTGTCTACAGGGCAGGCTTTGCCTTTACACAAACAGGGAAATTTGAATGCAGAGATAACCAAGCACACAAGGAGAGCACTGTGTGAGTATGAGGGCAGAGACCATATGAAGCATCCACAAATCCACAAACCAAGGGACTGCCAGAAAGCAAGAGCCCACAGATCCTCCCACAGCAACCTTTAAGTCCTTGACCTTAGTTTTGGACCTCTGGCCTCTAGAACTATGAGAATAATTTCATTATCTTATACCATATGATGTAGGATGCCTGATGCTTTCCTAGCCCTTCCTACTGAACACAGTGCCCCGACCTCCTGCATGAGCTGTCCAGTGTCTGCTCTACAGGCCCACTGTCAGGGAGACACAGGAGGGTCAGTGCTGAGCCGATTGTCCACAGCAGTATGGTGGATGTGTGCCCTTTCTATCTGTTGGAGAACCCTGTTCTCAAGGTTGCAGTCCACCTTGATTGGATGGTTCTCTGACCTCTCTCTGGAGGACTTCCCTTTCTCTGCCTGACACTGTCTGGAGAGCATCCCTGAACTCTGCACACTTCTCTGAAGAATGACCTTGTGCAGAGCTGCTTAGTTCGGCGCACAAGTCCCACTCTGCATGATAGGTACTGTGTTATTACCAATCAGCCCTTCCCACCTGCACCCCAGAAGCCCTTGTATACTCTAATCCTGGAATGATTAAGTGCTGTCACAACCATACAAACACGGCTCACCACCTCTGTTCCCTTTGTCCTCTCGGGCCAGTGGTCAGTGACCTCTAGGGAGAAGGGAGACCCATACTGTCCAACCACCATTTCCTCTTTTGGAGAAAGACTTCTCTGCTACTTAATGTTGAGTTGGTGGGACCAAGACTTATGGTTCCATCTCCTCCGAAGTGTGGATGGAACCTAGTTATAAAGGGAAAGGCATTGTGAACAAAGAAACCAATGCAAGTGGAAAGAAGAAGTAGAGGGAAAAAAAAGATAAAACTGGGCAATGTTACATTGGGTCTAAATTCTTACAGATCTTTGAGGAATTTTGTGGGTCACTTCAGGCGGTATTCCTCAGTACGAGGCAATATTTCCTCCATTTGCTTCTGAGAGTTTAGTGAACACTTGTCATCAAGGGAACATAAGTGTAAATAAAGCTGTGATAACAGGTGAGACAGCACATGCAGAAGGGAGTTGAGAGGAGGACGGAGGACGGAGCACGGGGACCCGGGAGGATGAACGAGGGGGCACCCTAGGACCCTGCACACGCAGGAGGGAGGAAAGCAGCCTGTGATTCTGCCAGGAAGCTTAACAAGAAAAGAGCGGCAAGGGGCCCTGACTTTAGTTAGGCAGGGGGTGAAAATGAGGCCATTAGATCTGCTGTCTGGAGACCTGTCAATGGTATTCTATCACCACTACACCAAGACAGGACAGCTCCAAACCTCATAGGTCTGTGACTCTCACAGACTGTGGGGGTCAGGCGTCAGAAACGGTTCAGGCTGAGGCAGGCCCATCATGGGGTGTATATGGGGTCAAGCTGCCACTCAAGGTAGAGTGGGAAGTGTTCACAGCAGCTCGAGGGAACATTTCTACTAAGTCTGGTGGGAGGAGACTTACTTCTTCCTCTGTGGGCTCCTTGGGAGAACTACTCAAGTTCGTTCTGACTCCATGCAAGTAATCCAAGAAAGAAATACAGTTTATTCTAACATACCCTGGCAGTGAAAACCCATCATTTGTACCACAGAAGGCTCCCTAGAAGTGGGTCATTAAGAATGTCCAAGTCTCAGCGGGAATGTAATCCATCTCCTTAAAAAAAAAAAAGTATCAACACGTGCAGAGATGTATTCCGAACCAGCTCAAAATCTTAGGTAGTTTCTGCCAGAGGCATGCTAGAGAAGGAGGAAGCAAGGGATGCCAACCATTCTAGAAACATGCCTCTGAAGAGAACGAGGCTCCCTCCCTCCCTCCTTCCCTCCCACTCTCCCTCTCTCCCTCCCTCCCTCCCTCTCTTCCTGCTTACCTCTCTCCCTCCCTCCCTCCATCCCTTCCTGCTTCTCTCCCTTCCTGCTTCTCTCCCTCCCTCCTTCTCTCCTTCCCTCCCTCCCTCCCTCCCTCCCTCCATATCTTGGTGTTTGCTCCAGGCTAACATGGATTGCATACTTTGTCTCATCATCGACAGGAGTGTGTCTCTATAGTTTCCACAGTCCAAGGGCAGTTTCCCTGGGCTTGGGGCCTCTGGTGGGATCACAACAATGAAGAGGAATAAAGACACACACGTGAGAGAGGGAAGGGGCTGACAGAAGAGGGGTGACATGAGTAAGAAACTTTGTGACCTGCTCTTTGGTTCCCACTATAGACTGGGGCCTTATTTCACCATCTTCGAAACTGAAGAAACAAGCACGCATGAAAAACGGTGGTCAATGACAGATCTGTTCAGCAAAGTAATAATAAAGCCCAAGGTAGTGCTGTGAGGGTGTGGGCTCAGTCGGCCTCCTGAGCACTGACATCACTTCCCATCTCCGCTATCTGATGGCTGCACATAGGCAGTTTGACCCCGACCAGAGCAACCCGCTTGCCTTAGGAAAAGTTTTAGTAGTTTTGCCTTACAGAGCCAGCCTTATTTCTAAATTGCAACACTTAGCAGCGGACTACTTGTTCTGGTGCAGAAGTGGGGTGAAATGTCAGTTAAAGCACTTGCTCACCGAAGAGACAGTGGCGATCCAGATGCGAGGGACTCGGGGAGCGGGGGGAGTGGCACAGAGCAGTTAGGCCAAAGTTCCAGTGGCCAGATAATGAGTTCCTCTTCTGTAGATTCTCGGGGTATAATTTCCTCTTTCCTCCACATTGTTTCTAATTTCCCCATGTGCAGGTTGAGGTTGTGATATGAGGCGCGTGCAGGGTTGAGGAAGTGGCTATTCAGGGATAGGGCTAAAAATCCAGCGTTTTTTACACACCTGTTTCCAAACTTTGCAATGTTTTCCTTTTCTTTGTTGTTTTTGCCTATTTAAAATTTACTGCAAGTGCTAAGAGAATATTATCAAATCAAAAGACCTTTAAAACTACGCTTAACTTTGTGGCTCCCTCTCCCTTCCCCCCCAAATCTCCATTCTGAGTCCTGCGCTTTTTCAGTTCCTTGATTTCTTTTTTTTTTTATTGCAATCATTCCGAAACGTATGTCATTTTTAATTGCAGCTGCCTGAGATATCATGGAAAAGGGGTGGAAAATGCTTTCCAGTTTTTTATTTACGGAAATCTTGGTATTGGTCCAACTGCTTGACTTAATCAGTTTGCCTCTTGTCAAAATGTTTTTTGTCTTTTGTTTTTTGTGTTTTATTTTTTAACCAAGGGTGTTTTGCAGGTTCCAGTCACAACTTCTTTAAACATTTAAAACAAAAATACAGAGCCAGGCAGAGAAGTCCGTCCTCCTCTCTCTAGAGCTCATTGAGAGATCGGCCAGGCACAATGGCACACATCCAGCCCGAGCCACACAGCAAACACTGTCTCAAAATAAAACCTCAATTTAATCGAATTAGGCAGAGGACATCAGGTCTATCTGCAGATTGTTAACAAGCGGTTTATATAGTACTTGCTTAGGGAGTGACACTGTCATCCTGTATAATCTTTATAGATTTGATCTTCAATGTCGGCACCTTAATGCCCTCTCTCTTCTCTGATTTCTAATTCAGAAGTCAAGCCTCACTTACCCAACAGAGTTCGACCGGCAGTACAGCATTCTTCACGAAAGGCATAGTTTACATTTTAAGGCTAGCAAGGATTCTTTCAAGTTTCCACTTTGTAAATCGTTGTAAAGCATTTATCTACCTTAGAGCAACTGAACATTCAGTAATTTATCTGACTTCCATCTACGGAAGTCCCCCAAGCTCCAACCAAACCTAACGTTGTAAATGCTTCCGGCTACAGGAATTTTTTATGTGTCTTAACCCTTTTATTGATCAGGTAACATTTGCCTTTGGAATGCTCATCCTCGTTTGGAATTCAAACCAGCATTTGGTAGAGTTTACACACATTATTGCAGAAGAAACAGTCTCTGGTAAGCCTCTTGCCTTTTCCCAACCCAGTTACTCTCTGTCAGAAGTCCTTATCACTTTCACCAGGAAAGACTTGTCCCTCTTCCCGAGGCCCCCAAGTGAGATGGCAGCCCCACCCCCACCCATTCCCAAGGAGACACATCCATGTGACATGGAGACATTTTGTAAACATTCCCAAAGTGAAATCTGGCTCTTTTTTCCTCAGAGAAACACCCAGGGATGGCAAGAGATAAGTTTCTAGGAAGAAAAAACAAACAAACAAACCCAAACCCAGTGGGGGTGGGGGAGCCGGCAACAGCGACAAGATAGACTTCAGGTAGAAGGAATATGAGAGTAGCATTTTCAGCTCTGAGAGGGAAGGAGTGGGGGTGAGCTTGCTTTGGATCTGGGTCTGAGAAGTAGGCAGAAGAGATTTTCCCTACTCTAAAGCTTTTATAGCAACGGGAGAAAAATCCACTAGTCCAAGGATGCCAGAGCATGGTCTGAAGAGAGGACCGAAAAAGACACCTGGCACTCTGTGGGATCTCAGAGGCACCAGGAGGCTGCCTCACTCCAAGATGGCGCCTTCTCCGCTCAGCTCTTGTGCCGAGGATCTGCTGCAGAGATCTACCCTGTCTTGCACAAGCTGAGATGTGCCTAGAGCTGGAGGGGGAAGCACACCTTGGTTCGAGTAGGTCTCTTTCTAATCACTGGAAAATTTACCAACTCCTGAAAGATGGTCTGCCGAGAGTTGACTCTCTAGGTGTGGGGTATGGATCAATCAGTAAAGTGTCTGCGTATATGCACTAAGACCTGAGTTTGGATCCCGATGAATGGATGCTCACTAGCACATGATGGTGCTGTGTGTCTCTAACCCCAGAGCTGGGAAACCTTGAGATCCCTACACAAACCAATGAGCTTCACGTTCATCCAGAGAACCTGCTTTTAAAAGGGACTCTCGGCTGTGTTTTCAGCCAGCATTGTGGAGCTTTGATCACGGCTCAGAGGACAGGCTTATCAGGCTGTCTCCCTGAAGTCACTTCCATCTCACTGTGACCTAGTGTTGGAATGCGTCCTGTGAGAGTGACGAGGAAGAGCCAAGAGATCAGGCCACTAAAAGGGGGTTTTGGAGTTCTCTGCAATCTTTCTCTGGAGGCTTTGAGGCCAGCTTTCGGATACCCATGGTTTGGCTTTCATCTGGGACCAATATGGCTGAAGCTGACAGCTGACCACAGATCTCCATTGAGACCAGAACAGACCAAGGCCCACAACAAATTGGTTCTGTTCTGATCAGCATAATGGTGTCCTGGGTCACTGATGGTGACAAGGGCACAAAAAATGAACTATGCTTACAGGCTCTGTGGGCCTCGCCTGCCTGTGAGTGTTCTTCTGGGCTCTGTTTTTATTAGGGGTGAGGTTCGTCTAGTCCCCATCTCCAGCAAACACACTCTTTCACGCCTCAGTGCTACAAGGGCCAGCCAGAACGGTCCCAGCTCAAGGAAACAGTGAACCGTAGTTTCTTATTCCTCAAAGGTTTAGGGAGGAAATTCCATTTTTAAAATAGGTAGACACACGAAGGAGTGGAATACAGCATGCATGCGAATAGAACACACATGTGAATAGAACATACACATGACTACAACATACATGTAAATGCTAAATGCCATACAGAGCTAAAAAGTAAATCCCTAGTTGTACATGAATTGTGCCTGTAATCCCAGCATTCAAGAAGATGAAGGGGGAGGATAAAGAGTTCGAGGTTGAGTCCTGTCTACAAGAAATGCAGGGACAGGGATGGAGCAGAGACTGAGGGGAGGGTCAACTAATCACCAGTCCAACCTGAGAGCCATCCCATGAGCAAGCATCAGTTCTTGACACTGTTAATGATACTTTGTTGATGCTTGCAGACAGGAGCCTAGTGTGGCTGTCCTCTGAGAGGCTCCACCCAGCAGCTGACCAAAACAGATGCAGAGAGACCCACAGCCAAATGTTGGACAGAACTTGGGGATTCTTATGGAGAAGTCAGGGGAAGGATTGGGGGTCCCAAATGGGGACAGGAACTTCACAGGAAGATCAGCACAGGCAACTAGCCCTCACCCTTGGGCCTCTCAGAGACTTAACCACCAATCAAAGAGCATTCACGGGTTGGACCTAGGTCCCCTGCACATATGTAGCAGATGTGCAGAACAGTTTCCAAGTTGGTCCCTCAACATGTTACCCGTCTATGGAATACAGTCCTCTAACTGGGCTGCCTTGTCTGGCCTCAGGGGGAGAGGATGTGCCTAACTCTGCAGAGACTTCATGTGCCAGGGTGGTGGAGACAGAAGGCGGACCCTTCACACTCTGAGAAGGAGATGGGGGCTGGGAGGAGGGATCCTGGGAGGGGGTCACATGGGGATAGTGTTCAGGATGTAAAGTGAATAATAATATAGTAAAAAAAATGTTTGAGGCCAGCCTAGGCTACAGACTGTCTCAGTAAACAAAACAAAACAAACCCAACAATGACAAACATAACATTTCAGTGACTTTCTGGCCCCTCAAGGCAGCTCTGGGGACTCTGCAGTCTTTCTTAGAATCACTCATTGTTCCTTCTCCTCTCCTTTGCAGAGGGTTTCAATAGAAGAGTTAGAGGAAGTTCAAAGACTTTTGCAAAACCAAAAGAGGTTATTAGGTAGTGAGAACCTCGGAGAAGGAAGCTCCCAGGGCTCACTGGCTCCGAATGGATGTTCAGAAGTGCTTGAATTGTTGGGGACAGCTGGCCTACAGACTTTGAGAGCAGATGTTCTGACTCAGAGCAAGACGGGAATTTAAATGAGTAATTATAACTCCAGGTTCCCCCAAGGACACCAAATAAAGCCTGGAGTTACTGAGCGAGAACGTTCATTTCTATCCCATCTTCCTTCCTCTTACAACTCAGTGATACTTGCTAGAGACTAGATCCTGGGGGAAGTGGAGTGACTGTCTGAGTCACACAGCTAAGGGCAAGCTTAGAACCAGAACCTGAATCCAGGAGAATTTAGGCCTCCTCCCTCTAAGTGTCCAGACTGGTTGTGGCAAACCAAGCATGTTTTAACTCCACTTCCAGGTTTTAGGACCAGCACATTCTTAAGTTTGATTCTGGGCTTCATGTTCTCTAGGTTAACATAAGCTCTTTAAGACTAAATGTTTATGCTGAGTGTTATTGGGGAGCATTTCCAGGTATGTGTAGAATGAGATCTCCATCCATCCATCCATCCATCCATCCATCCATCCATCCATCAGTCCATCCATCCATCCACCCACCCATCCATCCATCCATCCATCCATCCATCCATCCATCCATCCATCCATCCATCAGTCCATCCATCCATCCACCCACCCATCCATCCATCCATCCATCCATCCATCCATCCATCCACCCACCCACCCACCCACCCACCCACCCACCCATCCATCCATCCATCCATCTACCCATCCATCCATCCATCCATCCATCCATCCATCCATCCATCCATCCATCCATCCATCCATTCATTCAATTAGCAATGACAGGAACTACCAGATCTTGTGGATGAAAACATGGAAATGCATTAGTTCTTGCTCTGGAGAGGAGGGATGGGAATGGAAGATGGACGTGGAAGACAGACGTGGAAGCAGAAGCCAGCAAAGTTCACTTTGGGTGTAGGGTAGCCCTGTACAGTACAAGTTAGAGAGTGCAAAAGAAGTAATCCAGCTGAAGCAAGGATGTAGGTGGGTGGGTGACCCGGGGTGGCATTAAGACACAGTAGGCATAGACGGACAGATTGGAATGAACTTTTGTTACTACAGTTTGCACTACCAGAATTCTTCAGACGTTTCTTTTTAGATTTATTTATTTAAATTACAAGAGTGTTTTTGCTTGCATGTATATAGGTGTGTATCACATGCATGCCTGGTGTCCACGGAGGCTGGAGAAGAGTTATTTGCTCAAGGACTAGTGAAGAGAAACAGGGCCTGAATTTGTAAACTTCGCTTTGCTCAGACAGCTCGCCATTGGAGAAGACAGAGACCTGCCAGCAGGCTAAGCACAGGTTGGGGAAACAGAGGCAGGCAGACATCAGAGGGGTTAGTCTCGACCCTCAGGTCAGGTATGAGTCTTGCCTCTGATGGTGTGGGCACCTCTGTTCTTGTTTCCCGAACTATCCTCTAATCATTGGTTCTAGCAGCTAGGTTTGCATACTCCCAAAGCCACAGAGTTTTGCAGCCCTTCTGTGGCGTCACCTGGTCTAGGGAACTATCCCAGAACAAACAAACCATTATTACTGTTGTCCATGCTGAGCTATTTACAGTGTGTCCATGTAGATAGATTATCTTTTACAGCATGATGCACAAATATGCCCTTGAAATATGAATGTGAAACTGCCGGTCGCCTCTCCCATCCTCAGGTCACTTGCAGATGTGATCGTATCATGGATATTGAGGTCATTTGGAATTATTAGGATGGGCCCTGAGGGAAGGGACAGTGTCTTTAAGAATGGCAGAGGAAGATGATGACGGAAGGGCCTTGTGACGGAGGGGGTGATGTCAACCAGATGGTGTAGCCCCAGAAATGCTGACAGGCTTTATTAGCTGCAGAGGGGGCGTGGAGGGATCTCCTCTGGTATCTCTGTGGAAGGCAGTATAGTGCCTCCATCAGTACTGTGATTTTAAACTCTTGGTGTCCAGATCTATGAGAAAATGTTTTTCTTTGGCTAAACCATGAAATCTGATCATTTATTCAGCCCCCAGCAAATGGACATACAACCTGTTCCTTCCCCATCCACCCCTTTGCCTCTACCCTTCTTTGTTAGCACCTGGGGCTGTTGTTGTTGTTGTTTTACAGTTTAGGAAGTATGACAACAGAGCAGAAGGCTCAGGGTTCAGTGAGTGCTACCCAGGCCGATTCGCTTAGGGCTCAGGGTCCTAAGAGTGACAGAGAAGCTGGGAAGATTCTACCAGCTGTAGCTACAGTGTTTCTTCATGTATCAACTGGTCCAGTCTCTAGGGACAGATGTCACCAATCCTAGTACACAGACAGCCTTATGACTCTATAGTGAGCAGCCAGTTTCTCAAGTGCCTTTAACTTTCACCTTTGGACACCCTTTCTCTGGCCCCATCCCCCACCCCACTTCTTCCTTCTTCTCTTATCAGTTCTGGGAATTGGATCCAGAGCATTGTGTATGCCAGACAAGTGTTCAACCACAGAGTTACATTCGATTTTTTTTTTTTAAGATAAAGCCTTATCACATAGGATGAAGCAAATGTTGGTGCCCAGCCCGAAATGGTGGCACATGCCTGTACCACTCTAACTTTTAGGAGTTTGGTCTTGAACTCACTCTGTAGCCTAGGCTAGCCTTAAACCAAATTTTAAAATGATTAATATATTTTACGTGCACCTGAGACATGCCTCGTTCCAAAGTGGTCAGAAGAAGGCATTGGATGCTCTGGAACTGGAGTTGTGGATGGTTGTGAGCCACGTGTGTGTGTCAGGAAACAAACCTGGGTTCTCTGGAAGAACAGCTAGTTATCTGTACCATTGAGAGATCTCTCCAAGCCTCTGACATGAAACTCTTGATTCTCAGGTCTCAGCCTCTTAAGAGCCGGGATTACAGGCATGAACGGTTCTTGCCTGGACACCAGATCTTACCCTTGCTTCACCCCATTAGTCTGTTATGGACAGAAAGGTAGAGGACATTTTCACCCTGAAGCTTTGTGCTGGCATCCATCGGTGTTAGGGGGAAGGCTATAATTCTCCCATCTTTATATGTGGTAGGGCCAAAAATTTGTTTGTTTAAAAAAATCACATATGAATTGGATATGGTGGTGTATAATCTCAGCTAATAAGGAGACTGAGGCAGGAGGATTGCATGCATTTGAGCCTAGTCTAGATAACATAATCAGATCCTGTCTCAATATAAAAGTTATAAATATTCTTGCATGTAAGCATATACGTGGTCACACGGGGTATATCTCTTTAAAAACATGCTGGTTAGAAATATATTCAGCACCACCTATGACAGCAGCCGTGACTTTTTCTTTGTAGTTTTCTTCATCTTCCAAGATGTAAACCAAAGCAGTTTCTATCCAATTTTTCTATTAAATAAGGTCCTAGGTTTTGCCTTTAAGGTTTTATTCCTGGAACTAGTTCTGAATAGAAATGTTAACGTTAGCTTCTGGACAATCGATTGGGCACTTCCTCCAGGCTTGTGCCGGGCTTTCGAAGGCTGTGTTTATTGTTTATTTTTTCTCTTCTCTTTTTCTTTTTGGTCTCATGTAGTCAAGGTTGTCCTCAAATGTACCATGTAATCAAGGCTAGCCACAGGCTCCTGATCTTCCTGCCTCTGTTTCCTAAGGGCTGGAATTATTTCCATGTTCTCGTATTCTCTTTTCATCAGACACACGGACACCAGACATGCAGACACCAGGGTGTCACAGCAAAGAAGAGTAACAGGCAAACTATGTCTTCTGAGAATTTTAGGGATTTCCCTCCATCTGCCTTCATCTTGGCCCTCCAGCTGCTTCCTCTGATAAGGATGCCCTTGTGAGGTCTTAGGAAGATTCAGTATAAAGCACTGATCTCGCTACACTTTCTTAACTTCCGGTTAAAAAACAGAACAACTAAGAGTTCCCAAGGAGAACCAGTTCTGTCAGATCTCATTGCCACTTTCATGAAGGGCATCAGCTGTTCAAACCGGCAAGTGTAGGCACCCAGCGGCTGTTTCCAAAAGTTGGCTCTGAAGGGAGTTTGAATCTGTATCTTATTCAGCTAGGTAAATGCACTCCTGTGCAGATAAGTTTGTTTTTGCATAAATTTAGAGCATTTTGAGAAAAAGAAAGAAAAAAAAAGAAGGAAAGAAAAGAAATCTGACAGAATGATCTTCTCTAATTCTTTATTCAGTATCTACATATGTCCCTTTTCTTTTAAGGGTAGGAAGGAAGGGGTTTTAGCCACACATTGTAGGCAAATGGGTTACGTGCTCTCATGTGGAGGGAACACTCGCTCTATGATGATGTCAACAATGCTTCTCATGTACTACATTTTGGTTAACATTTGGTCCTAATTGAGAGAGAGAGAGAAAAAAAAAAAAAAAAGCCCTAAAACTAATCTTTCAAAGTAACAGAGCCGGAGTGGCTAATCAGATTTGGAAGTGGGGCTAATGGCACCATAATCAGATTGATTAGCTGTTAAACATCTGAAGTGAAAGCCACATCCAGCAGCACTAAGGGAGGTTCTGTGCAGAACTCCTCTTGCAATTGTCCCCGGCCTTTTATTTAGATAGTTGCTCAGGGCCTGTTACTTCAGCTTCAAAGCACAGATCCAAGACAGACAACTTTTATCTCATTATATTTTTGTAAAACAACAACAACAAACCCCCAAAACAAGCAAACAAAAAACCCCAGCTTTTCCAAGTAAGACGCAAAACGAAGGGGGTGGGGCTCATTCTTGTTTGCTTATGTGAATGGATGGCCGGAGAGGCTGGCTGCCCAAGAGAGGATGCTGACTTAGGAGATAAAGACTTGCTGATTTGGATAGTTTGTTTATGTTTGAGGGTGTTGATGGCTATAATGTTTCATGCACGGGTTGTGACTTGGTAACAAAAAACAGGAGAAGTTTGAGCACCAGCTTTTCATGAAGGGCAAATTCCTCAGAACATCCTTGTACTGAGAAAGGCTGAGTTCATGTCCTCCGTAGATCACATAGGGTTTATATATATGGCATATAGGTGTATAGGGTTTTATGTAGCACAGCGCCTAAGTTTCTTCCTGTGATCTTTGCCCTGAGAAAGGGTGGCAGAATACAAGGTCTTGGCAGGGCATCTGGATTTTATGTATAATACAGTGCATAAATCACCGACAGAAGGGGAGACTCCCCAAAGTTATACCAGAGACCACTTGGATATAAAAGGCTCAATCCCCACCTTGTCCCCCCAGACACATGTCTTTGAATAGTTAGTCCACAGCCAGGAGTACTGTTGTGGGAGGCGGTGGAGTCTTTAGGCTGGAGAGTGGGGCATGGGTGGATGTGGGTTGTGGGGGCAGAAGGCTGCAGAATGTTACCACCCAGCCTTATTTCTCTCTGCTCCCTGACAGCTGTGAGCTGTCCTGTCGTTGTGTCTTATCTCCACGGGCTCTCCCTCAAACCACCGACACAAATCATCTTTTAAAAATCTATTTTATGTCTGTGAGTACACTGTTACTCTCTTCAGACACACCAGAAGAGGGCATCAGATCCCATTACAGATGGTTGTGAGCCACCAGGTGGTTTCTTGGATTTGAACTCAGGACCTCTGAAAGAGCAGTCGGTGCTTTTAACCACTGAGCCAACTCTCCACCCCACAAAATAAATCTTAAGTTGTTTTTGTATTTGGTCACAACAATAAGAGAAGTAACCAGTTCATCTTCTGAGAACCACAAAGACCCCTGAGATCCTGGGAAGTGTGGTCAGCACCATGAAGGTGATGACTGGGTGCTTCCTCCCTCTGACTTTGTACCAAACCAGGTGGCTGAAGTAGCAGGTGGTCACCTGAGCTTCAAGTTTTAAGAGGATTTCAAGGAGGAAGAACTGAGAAGCTGTACTTTATAAAATATTTCTACTCTGAGAAGAGACCCTATCCAGTGAGTAAGAAGACAGGAGAAAATGCTCCGAGTCTGTGATGAAGGTCTGTGTCCAAGATGCACACAAACCTCTTCTCTCTAAACAGTAAGGGAACAGTAACCTGTCGGGAACTGGAGGGAGGACACTTGGTAGGAGACTAGCAAACGAAAAGGTGCTCAAAGTCTGGGCGTGAGATTGCACACCCGAAATATCAGAACCTGGGGACAGAGGCAGGATTATAGCGAGTTTGAGTTCACAAGGCCATCCCGGTTCACACGGCAAGTTCTAGTTTAACCAGGACTACAATGTGAAACTTGGCACACGAAGAAGAAGAGGAGGAAGTGGAGGAGGGGGAAGAAGTAAGAAAAGAGGAAGGAAGGGGGAGGAAAAGAAAAAATAAATAGATAAAAGAAAGTTGGGAATTGTGGCACATGCCTTCAGTTCCGGCACTTGTGGGGCAGAGGAAGACGGATCTCTGAATTCCGGGTTAGCCTGTTATTAACCACAGATACCACCAGATGCTGGCCAAGTATGAGGGATCAGGAATTCATATTCAGGGCTAATAGAAATGCAGATCGGCACAGCCACTTCAAAAGACACTTTGGCACCTTCTTAAAGAGTAAACATTATTTCACTTGTTTTCCTGAAAGAAAATAAAAAACCCGATCCTAGACATTAGCAGCAGCTCCATTCACAGTTGCTGAGTTGGAAACACCAGTGTCTTTAGCAGGTGAACTGAAAAACAAACTGTGGTGTATTAGACAGGAGGAGCCGGATAAAATGCTAAAGGGGAACAATTGTCACCCAGGAAAGTGGCATGAAGGAAACTGACATTCTCATCAAGTTCAAGAGACCAATTCGAGAAGGTTACATCCATTGCAACAATGCGACACTCTGGGGGAAAAAAAAACTATCAAAGGAAATACTAAAACAAAAATAAACAAAAAAGGATGGGTGTCAGGGGTTATGTGAGAGGCAGGGAAGAAAAAATACGAAGAGAGAAAATGACTTTTTAGGAGAGTGAAACTACTCTGAACAGTGCTGGAAGGCTTCAGAGGTACCATTATGTATTTGGCAGATAGAACGGGGTGTGACCCGGAAGGTAAGCTACTAGTAGCATTAGTAACGATTTGGTAATGCCATGTCATTGTAGGCTCATCAGTTGTACACAGATGAAGGAAACTAGAAATGGTGGAGGTGGGGCATATTCAGGAGTTAGGTAGAGTATTCTTCAAACCTACACAAGAAAACAGAAGGCAATTGGAAGATCAGGGATTGGGTAAGAAACCCATTTTAGATATTTGCTTTTAGAATTTGAGGATAAAGATGTGGAGGCAGCTGGAAGGGATGATGGATAAGCTCAGATAAAAAGAAACGTTGTCCAGGAAGCATACGCATCGGAAAGCTTAATCCACGGTGTGAAATCCGGATGCTGAAGACACCCAAAGATGCTCAAATTGTGACAGCTGATGTTACTTAATTGGAGTCCTGGAGAAGGGGGTGGTTGAATTTTACATAGTGAAACCATTTCTTTCTGCCCACTACATTCTCAACATGTAGAAAAAAATGGTAAGAAGGGTACATTTTAACCCAGAATTTTCAAAAGATGTCTACTGTATTGAAGATAATGTCAATGCACATTCAGTGGGGGTTCGGTACAGAAGGTTACTGGGGTCTTATGCAAAGATTTAGTCTGTGACCATGGGAGAAGAATGCATGCTCACACTGTGGAAAAGGCTGTTCCAGGTGCACAGGGGCCTATGTGGCTAGAATAGATGCTGTCCCTAAGGTTCTAGGTCACAGTACTCCAGCCAGCACTGACACTGTTCAAAGTATGGTATGGCCTCCCAAAAACCTCGCCTCAAGTCACCATAGGCGTGTTTGTGTGTGTGTGTGTGTGTGGTAGGTTGGTTGGTGTGTGGTGTCTGTGGTTAAATTGGTTGGTGTGGTGTGGTGTGGTGTGGTGTGGTGTGGTGTGGTGTGGTGTGTGTGTGTGTGTGTGTGTGTGTGTGTGTGTGTGTGTTTTGAGACAGTTTTACCAAGTTTTACCAAGACAGTTTTACTCTGGCTGGCCTGTAACTCATCAAATAGAAGCAGAGATTCACCTGTCTCTGCCATCTTGGTACTGAGATAAAAGAATATGTATATGGTTTTTACAGTTTTGTTAGGAAAGAACTTACAACTCAGCAGGAAGAAAGGGGACATAGCACAGGACAGCTGAAGAATCTAAGAAATACAAGTGATTTGAAAGCACAGAGAAAGTGATGACCAAATTCATGAGTAATTAAATAAATAAACAAGTTGGAACTTAATAATAACATTTTTTACCTCTTTGATTCCAAAGGTTGTAGACTTTTTTAAAAAAAGGTTTATTTTATGAGTACACTGTAGCTGTCTTCATACACATCAGAATAGGGCATCAGATCCCATTACAGATGGTTGTAAGTCACCATGTGGTTGCTGGGAACTGAACTCAGGACCTCTAGGAAGAGAAGTCAATGCTCTTACCCACTGAGCCATCTCTCCATCCTTTTAATCCTTGCTTATCTTTTATTTTTAGCGCATCAGGGCCTATGAATATTCAAGGGTTTTAAGTTCTACCTCTGAGGTACATCTCAGTCCACTCAGAGATGTCAACAAAGGTGTAGGAAAAACACACTCTTGAACATAGGACCTTGGCATCACAATAGTCACCACAGCGTGGTTTGTGGCTGGCAGAGAATGGGGAAATTACCAGGTGTTCTTCAATGGGGGAACCAATTAAGTGGGTTGTGGTGTGGATTAGAAATGATGGGAAATCTTGCTCAGATGTAAGAGAAACAGGTGGCAACAGATATCACCTCCAGAATACCTTGTGGGGACACAGCTGCCTTGGGAAGAAATCCCAGGAGGACGGAAAGTCTGCTTCTTGGGAAGCAAGAACAGACCTTTCCACTTTGTGGTGGTTTTAGGAGTTGGGGTCTTTGGGGGATGGGATTAGGTCATGAGGACTTTGAACTCAGTTTAGCATACTCTCCAAACCTGCCCCGAGGTCATTGGTCTTTATTCCTTTTCTTCAAAGTGTTCATAACTTTGAAGTTCTGGACATTTGTTCTCTGGTTTGCTTTATTTTATTGCTTCAGTTGAGTGTGCGTCTCACAGAACAAAACTGTTTATCCCTCCTGGCGTTATCCGATGCATGTGTGTTTAACTAAAACAAAGACTAGAAAGAAGTATCCCATTTTATAAAAATTAATATTAATAATTGAGAATGTAAGGCTATAATAGAGAAAAGAAGTGTGGAAAATCTGGGCAAAGTTGTTGACAGCAGTTGCCTGTAAGGGGGAGCGAGGGACATCTGTGTTCTGTTGTTTACATTTCTCTAGTATTTGAATTTTGAATAATGAACGTTTGATTTTTTTTCTCCTCATATTTATTTTAATAAGGAATACAGCTAACAGTGAAGGATGGGAGGGAGTGTGACTCTGTGACAGAGCTTTCACCTAGTATGGGACCTAGATGTGCTCTCTAGCACCACAAATCAACCACAGCAAACAGCACCCAGTTAATTATAAACAGCGGGTGGGGCTTGAGGACCCAGCCAATTACAAGCAGTGGGCGGGGTTTGAGGAGAATTGCGTCTTCCTCCTTTTTCTAGGCCGGTAAACTGTGACCACTGCAGCCAAGAAATTAACTCCTAAGTTATACTTACATAATTTTAAACTTAAAAATGAATATTAAATTATTGATTTAGTTATTGGAACGGTTTTGAGCATGTTTGGAACAACCTGGGAATGAGAATGTACTTTTTCCAGTATAAGACTTACAACATCTGTGTCAGATCAAGTTTTTAACAAAAAATGTCACCTCCAAACTTGATATGCTAGAAAATCTAAATTAAACATTTTGTTAAAAAATCATTAATGATTTTATTAACTATATATTTTGTAGTATTTTGGATGTACAATACTAAGTTAATTTATAAAATAATTAACTTTATCTATTTGTGAAAATGTAGCCACTAGAAAAAATTTAAATTGCACAAATGATTCAAATTTCATTGCTGTTGGGTCATTAAGTTGAGGACACTGTAGGAGGAGAAAGGCCTGAGAAATGGGAGGAGCAGGGGATGTGGGGCCTTCAAGGGTGGGATGGCCTCCGAGAATCTGCCCTAGAGCCTGGGTTGATCTATTAGGAAGGAGAACTGTATGTAAATGGCCAGGCTAAGTTTTCCTAAGCTCTGGCTCCTCCAGCCTGTTTCTGTTTCATATACACACCCCATAACAAAGACATCACACACACACACCATACACAAAGACATTATTCACACCATACACATATACACCATACACATAGACATGCACACCTTTTACACAGACACACACATCATATACATAGACATACACATCCTATACATACCATACATACACACATACATTATATACACACATATCATACACATAGACACACACATCACATACATACACATCATACACATAGACACACACACACCTTATACACATACACACACACCATACACATACACACACCTGTCTCACTCTTCTACCTGGCTGCTGCCACCTGAGCCAGGAACACTCATCCCTTCACTCCGGCAGCAACGGCTTCACCATTTTTTCTTCTAGGTAGCCCGCACTCAGGTGTTTTTGATGCAGAATGTTCTAGAAGCAAGAGGAAACAGGACCTTTTCATGATAAGTGGCTGCCGGAAAGCATTGTGTTGGTCTGTACAGGTGCCCTGCTCTTTGATGGGAGGCATGGAGTCAGGACCTCCTCACAACAGTCACTTGGCCCCAATGCCCCTTAAAGCTCTTACAAATTATTGCCGGCCTTAAAGAGCTTTAGTGTACATGGGCTATACCCAATGATATGTACCATTCGAAATCAAAATGAGGCAATGACAAAACAGGGAAAGCAAACACACTCCAGCATTCACAGCACCGTGACAACATGTGCAAAACTGCAGTCCACACTAATGAGAAACCAGAAGTCAAGCAAGGGATAGGAGGCAGCCCAGCGGGTAATGTGCTCAGTGTGCAAGCGTGAGGACCTGAGGCTGTGTCCCTGCACCCATGTGACAAACACGAATGCAGTAGTGTGTACCTGGACAGATACTGCTGCTTGTCCAGCCAGTCTGACTAGCTAAATAGCTGAGTTCCCGGTTAGTGAGAAAACTGTCTCAAAGAATAAACTGGAGACGGGGTTGGAGATAGTTCCACAGTGAAGGACACTTGTTGCTCCTTTAGAAGACCCAGGTTCGATTCCCAGCACTCACATGGTGACTCACAACCAATTATAACTCCAGCTCCAGGAGATCTGATATTATCTTCTGGCATCTGCTGGGATCAGGCAGGTACCTGGTCTGTAAATATGCATGTGGGCAGAACACTCACATCCATATAGTGAGGTTAAAAAATAAGGTGATGAGCAATACAAAAAGACATCTGATGTTGTTGTCTGGTCTTAGCATACCCATGAACACACACATACACGTACCACACACATAGACACACCATACACAAAGACATCATACACACACCATACACAAAGACATCATACACACACCATACACAAAGACATCATACACAAAGACATCATACACACACACCATACACAAAGACATCATACACAAAGACATCATACACACACACCATACACAAAGACATCATACACACACACCATACACAAAGACATCATATACACACACCATACACAAAGACATCATACACACACACCATACACAAAGACATCATATACACACACCATACACAAAGACATCATACACACACACCATACACAAAGACATCATACACACACACCATACACAAAGACATCATATACACACACCATACACAAAGACATCATACACACACACCATACACAAAGACATCATACACACACATCATACACAAAGACATCATACACACACCATACACAAAGACATCATATACACACCATACACAAAGACATCATACACACACATCATACACAAAGACATCATACACACACATCATACACAAAGACATCATACACACACATCATACACAAAGACATCATATACACACCATACACAAAGACATCATACACACACCATACACAAAGACATCATACACACACCATTTGAATAGAAATTATACACACACCCCATCATGCAGACATAACACACACACACACACACACACACACACACCACAGAAATGAACAGCCAGGCATGATGGAACACATTTGTAACTCCGGTGTTCTGCAAATTAGAGCAGCAGGATCATGAGTTCAAGGCCAGCCTGTGCTACATATGGAGACATTTTTGAACAAAAACACAGAACAACTTGATGTTCTTATGAAAAAGACTATCTCATGTATTCCCTTGATAAAGATGAAACACACACACACACACACACACACACACACACGCACATGCACACATGCACATGTACACACGACTCTTGACACCACCTAGAGTGCTGTCTTTGAAACAGCCTAGTGAAAGGCTAGAGCTTGTCCTCCCCCCTACCCCACCCCGGGCCCACCTGCCTCTCTACCTGGGCTTTACGAAGAGCTCGGAATGCAGTCTCACCAGGCCTCTCTTTTCTTTGCCCCAAGGGAAGGCATGTGACTCATGATTGGGGCCCAAAGCTTCATTGCCGGGTCCTCTGGTGTTGCTAATGTGTTTGTGGGAGCTGTTTCGGAGATGAGGCTTTTTGGAAATGGAATGTGGAGCAAGATCCTTTTAAGAGGCTCAGTCCCTTAGAACCTAAGAAAGGCTGTCCTGAGGGTTAGGAGGGCTCCCAGGGGATGGGCACTCTGGGAGCCCGGCAAGCTCCTGTGCCTCTTGTCTGTTTCTGACTGAATCTTACTCTTGGTGCTTGGCATGCAGTAGGGACTTGAGCCTCACTAGTGTTATCTGCATTTTGTGGATGAGGCAACGGAGGTGGGGGTGGAGGGGCGCTCAGAGAACTCTGCTCACAAACCACATCCACACAGCCCGGGAACGGTGCAACTACGCTCACTTCTGCTTGCCTCAATGGCCACAATTTTTAAAATTTTGCAATAGGGGCTGGAGAGGTGGCTCTGTGGTTAAGAGCCCTGACTGCTCCTGCAGAAGTCCTGAGTTCAAATCCCAGCAACCACATGGTGGCTAACGACCATCTGTAATGAGGTCTGATGCCCTCTTCTGGTGTGTCTGAAGACAGCTACAGTGTACTTATATATAATAAATAAATAAATCTTAAATTTTTTTTTTGGCAATAACCACCCAGGAGCTCGCATCTAAATGGCTCATTTAACTTTTACTTCCAAAAGCGGACAGACAGACAAACAACCCAAGCCCAGATGGAAGGTGGTGGCACATGCCTTTAATCTTAGTACTCCAGAGGCAAAGGCAGGCAGATCTACAAGTTCAAGGCCAGCCTGGTCTACTACAGAATTAGTTCCAGGACAGCCAGGACTATACAAAGAAAACCTGTCTTGAAATAAGAGTAATATGAAATAAGAATAACTTTTGTTAGGAAAAGGATAAAGAGAGTGGATGTGTTCTGTGGAGGTGTGGGAGGAAGGAGATGCCTCTGGCGGGCCCATGTTGGGCATCCCTTTCCCCCCAGGGACCAGTCACATGACATATGGTACAGAACAGAGTTTATTCAAGGCATGGGGAGGGGAGTTAAGAGGGTAGTGGGGGCAGAGAGAAAGAGAGAAGAAAAAAGAAAAGTAGAGGAGAGGAGAAGAGGCCGCCATGAGCACACGGAGAGCAGGGAGAGAAGGGACAAAGGGGACAAGGACAAAAGAAAAAAGAGCAAAAGCAAGAGAGAGAGGTGGTGGCAAGCAGCCCCTTTTATAGTGCAGGGTAACGACAGGACACAGCATTCCTGGCTGTTGCCAGGTAACTGTGGTGTAGAGTTTAGACAGAATCCTAACAACTTTTACTTCACTTTTAAAAAGATTTATTTATTTATTATATGTGAGTACACTGTAGCTGTCTTCAGACACACCAGAAGAGGGCATCAGATCTCATTACAGATGGCTGTGAGCCACCAATTTGTTGCTGGGATTTGAACTCAGGACCCTTGGAAGAGCAGTCAGTGCTCTGAACCCCTGAGCCATCTCTCCAGCCCACAACTTTTACTTCTAAAATCTTAGGTGCTCTGATAGAAAAATGTACTGGGCTAGAAACAGGGACACATGACTTTAATTTTTAAAAAAATATTTACATTTATCTACAATAACTTATTTTATATGTATTTGTGTGTGTGAGGTATGTGTATGGTGTGTGTGTGTGTGTGTGTGTGTGTGTGTGTGTGTGTGCACATGTGTCAGTCCGTACCTGTGGAGGTCACTGGGACAGGTTGCTGGATTTGGCTTTCTTCCTGCCCTTGTGAGTTTCAGGAATAGAACTCAGATCACCAGGCGTATCTGCAAGCTCCTTTATCCACCGGGCCACCTCACCAGTCTCCTTTATTTGAATTCTTTATAAAGTTTTATTATGCAAAATTCATCTGACCAGAGTTCCCGTGATTCCTTAGATGTGAATACCATATTGTAGGTCAGAGACATGACCCAGGACACAATAAGCCCATACGTCATCTTTCTGTGCCTCTGACTCTGTGTGTGGCTCTAACTTGCTATGTGATATGAGCAAATCACTCACTCTTTCAAGTTTCCTTAGTAAAAATGTTTGGACTCGTTTTTTTTTTTTTTTTTTTTTTTTTTTTTTTTTTGTTCTTTTCCATTTAACTTCACACCCTCACCCTACCTCCCCCCCAAAAAAAACAAACTCCCTGAAATGATTGCTGCTTCCCCTTAAGACTCCATCCTAAGCACAGTGGAAAAACAAGACTTCTAGAGAGATGGTGGGTACCAAGGCCAGCCCGGAGTGATGTGAGGGCTGAGGAGACTAAGATGCCTCTGCAAGGCCTCTTCTCTTTCAAGTGGATGGTAGGTGGTTCTTGTTAATGGTCTTAATGGTCAGCCCTCTCTGACTCAGTCAGGGCCCTCAGTCCTCAGGGAAACATCTAAAGGCAGAACAGTTTCTGGCACCTGTGGAACAACAGACTTTGTGTTCACCAATGCGTCCTCCACCTCGGTTCCCTTTCCTGGAAAACCAAGCCTTAATGATCTCTCCAGTCATGCTGCTCTGAATAATAAACACATCCCAGGAAGCTCTTAGTGGCCTGGAGCCTGCTGTGAACTTATTCTCTTAAAACAAGGACATCATCTCTCCTATCTTAGGAACCATTAGGAAAGTTACTATGGGAGCCTTGTGCTGAAAAGTAAAATCTACAGATCTTCTTCTTTTGGTTTTGAACCAAAGTTATGATCACATCTTTCCCTGATTGTTGGAGCAACCCAAGAGATGTTGACTGGTGTGTATATGTGTGTGTGTGCATATGTGTGTATGTGTGTGTGAGAGAGAGAGCCACCACCTGTGTATTATGTGTGTGCAAGAAAGAGCTGCTCACTTGTATGTCTGTGTGTGTGCATGAGAGAGTCACTCACCTGTGTGTATGTGCATGTGTGTGCATGAGCCATTCATCTGTGTGTATGTGTATGTGTGTGTGCATAAGAGAGCCACTTGCCTGTGTGTATGTGTGTGCATGAGACATTCACCTGTGTGTATGTGTGTGTGCTCATGCAAATGTGTGGAGTATAGAAGCTTGAGTTGGTGTCTTCATCACTTTCTAACTTATTTTTTGAGGCACTGTCTCTCATTAAACCTCTTTAGGCCAGGTGCTGAGGTCACAGTGCCATTGCCCCTGACCTCTGAGCTTACCACTAGACCACTCTTTTGGTTTTTCTTGTCATAACTGATTTTTGGCAGACCTGGATGGGGCTGTCATGTGATCCTTCCCTTCACGTTTGGTTTCCCCAATACATACGGGAATAAGGTTATTTCTCTGTGAAAATACTTCAGGGCCTTTTCCTCAAGTTTTCCCCAGGGTGTCAGCTCAGTTCTTTGATATTCAAATGATCCCCTTTGAAGCCCCATCAGCCTCACCAGGGATGTTCTCCCCTGGCTGTTCACAGGGCACCTTTCCCAGAGACTCTTTGCTTCCGATTTTGGCAGCTGAACTTCCACACTTCCACTGACTTCACAGAAGGTTTCTGTCACTGAGAAGGGCCTCGAATTTTGCATTTTTATACATACACTGATGCAAAAACAGCTCAAGAAAGAACACAAGGCTTTGTTTATTTGTTTGTTTGTTCGTTTGCAGGGTCTACCAGTATTCCCTGCCTCCTGAGTGCTGGTAGTACGTTTGTCCTTCACCACAGAGCCTAGTTTACTTTTTAAAAAAAAATAGAATGTAACTGGTTATGACTTCAGGTTGCTGGATGAAGACCAGCTGACACAAGAAAGTAGTGTCTGCAGGGGATCCTTTTGTGTCCTGATAACTGTTTTCTGTGTTCATTCTCTTAATGGGACTTTGTTCTTATGCTGGGAGAACATCCAGCTAGGAGCTTAGATGAGGAGAAAACACTTTTTACCTCTGCATGCTAGTAGTCATCTCAGGGGTCCCGTAGCAAAATATCCAGAGACTCTTTGATCTTAGTAAGTCAGAGTTCCACGACTGGTTAGTAGCATGAGATGGGCTGTGGAAGAGGTCAGAGGTCACTTACCATGTGGCTAACGGAAGCCATGGTCCGGTTGGGAAAGTGCTTGCTTTACAGGGACTTGAGTTTCATCTCCAGCATCCACATATAAAACTAGGTATTGTGGCATTTGCATTGTAGTTCCAGAACTGGGAGGTGGAGACAGGAGGAACCCAGGAGCTCACGAGCAAGCCAGCCTAGCCTAAAACAGTGAGCCCCAGGTCCCAGTGAAAGACCTTGTCTCAAAATCAGTGTGCACTGCCAAGAATTACAGCTAAAGTTGGCTTGTGGCTTCCATATGCATGTGCACAAGTGCACCCCACAGCACATGCATACATATACACACACATATGCACGTGCATGTGCACGTGCGCACACCTGCACACACATACACCACAGAGAGAGAGGGAGAGAGAGAGAGAGAGAGAGAGAGAGAGAGAGAGAGAGAGAGAGAGAGAAAGAGAGAACACATTTACAGTCTAAGGAAAAATATAGAGAAACAGTGTTGGTAGAACATTCTGGTAGTCACTGCTTAGTTAGATGGTCAAACACACTGGAACACAAATGACCTTTTTGTTTTGATGATTTCTGCTTCCTGGTGCTGTCCGGTGTTGTGGAAATGTAGGTGTAAAACCAGGGGAAGAAGGAAACCTGCTTCTTGTTATAGTTTTGCCTGAGAAGTCAGGCAAGTGCAGGTCAATTCCGGCTCAGAAATCAAGGTGCTATCAACATTTACTAAATCATTTCCTTAGCAAAATGAAGCTAATACAGGAACTGCCGGTTGGAAAGCTCCGAGTGCCTCACTTGCCAGAGGCCTCTGCCTGAAAACACGGACAATACAGTTCTCTCCCGGAAAGTGCTGCTCTAGTAAAGCAAAGCCTAGAGCTTGCAAGTCACCTAACCCTGGGGTCACCCTGATGTCACTTGAGCCTAGGGAGTAATTTACACAAGCCAATGAAGCGGGAGAGCCAGGGGAGGAGGGAGTGGAGGAGGTGGTAACTCCAGGAGAGCCATGGGGGGTGGGGGAGGTGGTAACTCCAGGAGAGCCATGGGGGTGGGGGAGGTGGTAACTCCAGGAGAGCCATGGGGGTGGGGGAGGTGGTAACTCCAGGAGAGCCATGGGGGTGGGGGAGGTGGTAACTCCAGGAGAGCCATGGGGGTGGGGGAGGTGGTAACTCCAGGAGAGCCATGGGGGTGGGGGAGGTGGTAACTCCAGGATCCTGGGTTCTGTGCTCCCTGTGTGTTTGCAGGAATGTGGTTGTTTCTCAAGAAACCTGTCGATGGCCGCCGATTATCTTCAAGGCTAATCAGAAGACACCAGGAAATGAAGTTTTTCTGTGTGTGCCTAACCTTTGCCAAACTCTTTTAAGTTCTTTTGTTTGAGAGAAAGTTGTATCAATTCAAATCTGGTCACTCGTCCAGTTTCGGTCTTCTCAATTTCACCAGAGTCTGCTGCCTGGGATGGAGGGAAGGAGGGAGCCTGAAGCAGGGATAGGGAGGGGCGGGGAGGAGGGTGGGAGAGGGAGAAGGCTGCTTACTGTTGTCACCGAATCAACAGGATGTTCCTTTTGTCATCTCATTTTGAGATTTTTTTTTTTTATATTGACATGAAGAGTTAGGTTTGGGGAAATACAAAGTTTAAGTGTTTCAGAAGAGGAGAGAGACCGCCCAGCAGGTCACAGCTTAAAACAGTAATGACTTCAGCTGTGTGAAGGGTTGCTCTCCTAACAAACTCAGGTGAGACTCGGGTTCACTTATACTCCTGTCTGGAATGAATGGAGCATCAATTGTGGGCACGGAGAAAGGCCTGCGTGCCCCCCCTCCCCCAATGAAGGTTTCATCTGGACTTTTTGGAGGGATGGGCATGATACCCACTGGTCCAGGCTTCTGACTTTGTGGCACTGAGTCACGCCTCTCTAAACTTTAGTGCCCTAGCTTGCCATGCAGAATTAACAATGTCATCTTCATCAGCCAAGCCCGGCTAAGTGTGACTGCAAGGTTTCTACCGACTACAATGAGCGATCAGGATTCAATAGTTTGTCTTTGTTTCAAGAAATAGGCTCTCTCTCCGGGTCACGTAGAAAGTCAGCTAGCCAGGAGTTAAGCACAGCATGTGTAACCCCAAATACTCCTAATACTAGCAGCCAGGCCGCTAGCAGACCATTGTCTTAGCTAATCTAGAGCAGCCTCTTTGGAAATGTGAGCAATAGAAGTTATTCAGGTGGTATACAATACCATGCACTTTGTAGGACATGCCGTTTACTCGCTGTTAACTGGAAAGACAAATCTTTCTTCCTTTACACACTTCTACTTTAACCTATAGTCCTGAGAGATGAGCTGAGGATGTACAACAGTACCCAGGAGGGAGGAGCACTAGTCCTTTCTGTTCAGGGAAGACCAGCCCTCTTCTTTCATGTGCCCCGCCCCCATCCTTACTGTCCAAACCCTATGACTGAGGGCCAAGACCTGCACATTGAGAAGTGTGTCCTGACGTTCACCCCGGCTGTTATACTTCTAAACGCACTCACCCGACGTTCCTTAACTCTTCCTTTTGTCCCAGTTACTCTTCAGTTTTGCTTTTGACATGCACGCAAAGCCTCCAGGGGTCTGATTCCGGTGCCCGCTCTGATTCTGTAGGAGTGGGTAGCCAGTCAAGGCTCTGCGCGTTCCTGGGCGGGGCCAATGCAGCCGATCCTCAAACCACACCTTCCCTACAGTTCTAAAAGAGGTTTAAAACCAAAAGCAAAAAAAGGCCCCAGTAAATTAGTAACCTCGGCTAGCCAGGAAATAATAGTTTGTTGAAATGATCTGCTCTTAAACCCCCCCACCCCAACCCCATTGTTTAGATAATGCATTTAGAGGCAACACCCAGGCCAGGACTCTTCAGCCTGTGTTTTATTTGTACATGTGCTATGTTAGCTTATGTTAGCTTCGGCCTAGTGCTTCATGCATAGGTCTCTTAGAGAGCAGTGCCTTTAATCTAATATTTCCAAAATAACGAGCAAGTGCTTGCTGGCTGATGAAAACTAAGCCCTGCACAATGTTGTAGGGTGAAGAGCTGGCTCTCTGTCTTGTATCTCACTGGGAGCTTCAGCCCTGGCACGTGGAGGGAGGTTTGGCTCACAGGACTCAGGTTTTCCTACTGCAATCTTCATATTATTGCTTTTTAGCCTCGGCAACAAGTTCCATTCACCACAGATAGCCTGGGATCTACTCGGCTTCTCTTTCTGGAAATTTCTGAGTGAGTGAGCTCTGGCTACCAGCAGGTGGTCGGGAACTTTAGCCGCCCCCCCACCCCACCAGGATTTACTATAGCATCATGTCCTTCCCAGCAGATCTGAGCCACACTTGGTCTGCTTTGGTCAGTCAGACTGTAGAGGCTATGGATGTGGGGAAGTTCAGCGTTGAACATACTGCCCATTACCTGTCTCTCCCTTCCACTCCAGCTGTGAACAGTTGAAAACACAGCCAGGATCCAGCAGAGCTTCCCGGAGAAAGGTGAAGTGCGGCTTTATGGACAGCTTCCGGGCAGCACTTTGGACCAAGTCATAATGCTGTCAGCTGTTTTCCCTGCAGGGTTCTGAAGAGGCTCATGGTGCAGTCTGCGATGTGGGCCTCTCCGGGATGGGGAAACGAGGCTGTGAGAAGAGGTATCGTCTGTTCTCCACATGAGGCGAGTTGCCATGGCAAACACTTGACTTTGGAGACCTGTCCACCAAGGGCGTATCCATCCTACAGGTCATGAGCACTCAGACAGGAAGCAGCGACAGGGACAAAACAACGAAAAAGGAATTTCCTACCACCATGCCCTGCCCTTGGATGAAGATGCTTGTGTGTGCAGCTCTCCCTCATCCCCACCTGCCTGCTCCCACTTCTGCCTAGCCTTTCTCCCTTACGCACACTGTGCCTTGACGTCTCTGCCCCTTAGAACGTGCTGGAAGAAAATATACTTGAATTATTGATCCCCTAGAGTTCCTTGTCCACTTAAAAACCTATAATAGTTTGGTCTTGCCTTTGAGATCAAGGCCTGGATACTCTGCCCATTCCAGGAGATGGTGTCACCTGTTCTGGGCCATCAACCTCATTTCCCAGAATTCCACAGTGGAAGCTCTGTTGACCTGCTTTTCCACTCTTCTAGCTGTTCTTGGTATGTTTTCCCAGAGAAATTCACCCTTTCCAGCCCCCCACCCCAATGGCTATTCTTGGCCAAATAACAGAAACCATTTGTGCTGGGCAGTTTTATGTCAATGGAGACACAAACTAGAGTAACCAGAAAGGAGGGAGGAAGTTCAACTGAGAAAATGCCTCCCAAGATCAGGCTATAGGCATGCCTGTAAGGCATTTTCTTAGTGATTGATGGGGGACATCCCAGTCCATTGTGGGTCATGCCATCCATGGGCTGGTGTCCTTGGCTTCTATAAGAAAGCAGGCCAGAACAAGCCATGGGGAGCATTCCAGTAAGCAACACTCTTCCATGGCCTCGACGTCAGCTCCTGCCTCCAGGTTCCTGCCCTCACAGCTTTTGGTGAGAAACTGTTTTATGGAACTGTGAATGAAGTGCACTGGTTCCTCCCCAGTTCACTTTTGGTCGTGGTGTTTCAGTACTGCCATAGTGACCCTGACACAGTATTACAGTTCTAGAGGCTGAAGGTGTTTCCGTCCTGGCCCTGCCTCTCTGTGTGCCTTCACATGGTTTCTCTGCGTGTACAGGGCCTGGTTTCTTTCTGCATTCGTATTTCCTCTCTTACAGACTCTTGATTAGGGTACATCCTTGTGGCCCAATTTTAAGTTAAATGGTCTTCTTAAAGGTTTTTTTTTAACTCTTGAAAGATGCCCTGTCCAAATTCAGCCAGAGTCTGAGGTATGGGGTTAAGCCTTCAGCATATGAACTTTGGGGGACGTGACTTGGTCACAGGGGGTGCAGTTTTCTTGCTAGCATACCTGCCAGGGGCACATGGAGCTCGGATCGGCAGAGAGTGGTTTGTGGTTCAGTGATGTGAAGGATGTTGTTTCTCTCTGATGTTTCTCACCCCTCACCAACAAGCCATTTGAGACCCAAGTCCGTCTTCTAACTGAAAGGAAGCCCATGCTCCAGCCAAATTCTCTCTTCACAAGGCTCCGCTCACGTTGCCATTTCTTATAGAGCTGTTAGGGTTGCCTCCTTGACAAGACTGGCTAGCTCATGCGGGTGGTGCCTCCCACCAATCAGGAACGACTCCCGTTCCCCAAACCAATGGTAGGTGGTTTCTCCATTTACCAAAATCTCCATTTAGGGGAACCTTGAGGGAGGCCCAGCCAGAGGTAGGAACGCCCCTCGTCCCTGATCACTCCACCCCTAGATTAGAACTGGGATAGGAAAAGTCATGAGATTTGGTCCCCGGATGAGTAAAGCAGGCTTATGTTGTCCTGAAAAGAATTACTGTCAAGATGGGACCCTCCGCCTTTCCCATGTGGCAGGCCGAACATCTCACACCTTGAAGCATCTCGGATCCCTGTGGACACTGCTCTGTTTCCAGTGGTTATCCCTTGCCAAGCTGGAGAGAATGCCTCATGAGATTCAAAGAGTTAAGAGTCATTGTGCCATTGAACGCATTCCCAGGTCAGTTAATGACTGACCTCGGGTGTGAATCACTCATGGCCTTTTGGAAGTATCTGAATACTTCCTCTGGCGGCAAATGTTATCCTGGTCTATTTATGGAACGGAGGCTGGGGTCAGGGATAGTGAGTGTGAAGAATTAAGATACTTCCTTTCCCTTCTAAACACTAACCTCCTTCCCCTTTAAATACTAACTTCCTTCCTTGGCGACCTGCTCAGAGCACCTCAGTTAACTAGAAGACCATCCTCTACCCTGTGTCATGGGGAGGTACCAGATAACGTTTCATTTGTCATGAATGAGGTATTCAGGACCAGCCATCAGACCAGCGTGTCCTGTTGGTTTCAGCCCTGGCTATAAGAATGCGACATTCTAAGTAACTCCTCTGATTATACCCCAGGAGGCTGGCTAAAAAGCAAAGGCTTTCTGAGCTGATCTGAGGCGTTTCTGAGGGTTTGTGGTTAACCAAGGCCACACACCCAGTAAGCAATAAGATGGGATTTAATGGGAGCTGCAGCTGGTGGGGGCTGGACTACTGTGGTATCTGGTATCAGCTCAGCTGGGCCTGCCTACTTTACACAAGAGGAAAGAGGCCCAGTCAGGTCTCACTGGCTACAGGGTTCAGGTTCAATGCCTGTGAAAACAGACACCAAAATAATCAGAGCTGAATTCCTGTGTTAGGGCAGCTAATCCCCATTTCTTTGAAGGGACAGAAACCACAGGTGGAGGCCAGCAGGCTCTGGAAGGACCATGTCTCTGCTTTGTTTGTCCTGAGTCCTGTACGTCTCGGAAGGCCAAAGACAGTTAAAGGTGTGCCGGTCCATTACAGATGAAGAAAAGGAATTTTTTGGTTTTGCTTTGTTTGCGACTGTGTTTGAGGCTGTAGCCCAGGTGGGTCTTGAACTCAGAGAATACTCCCACCTCAGACTCCCAAGTGTGAATCACCATGATGGGTTTATTTTCTGGGTTGTTTCCTGTGGTGAATCATGACCTATCAGGGTGCCCGTGGACTGCTTTTCTGATTACAAGCTTTTATAATTATCAGTGAACTTAAATTTCTACAAACTGTTTCTCCAATCTAAAAAAAATTAATGGCAAGAGACTTTTTTATTGATTTTTTTGTTTGTTTATGTGCAAAAGAGTTGGTGTAAATTATCAGCGTCTGCACACGGATAGATAGATATCATTGTACTTGACTCATATTCATTTTCTGTCATCATTTCTCTGATCCTTCCTCATTCACCTGGCTGCTTCTGTGCTTACTATATGGTCCAGGTTAGCCTGGAACTGATGATCCTCCTGCCTCAGTGCTGAGTGCTGGGATTTTCAGGCATGCTGGCAGGAGACACTTATGAGGTAAACAAGCGAATATTTTCATGGTTGAAAACTGGTGTGATTTACCAAAGTCAGCGGCAAATCTTTCTGAACTTGTGTAGTCATGGTCTACTTTGCAGTCCAAGGCTAGTGGGGCAAGGCATGCCTAGAGGCGTCTGCTCTCTGGGAGACACACTGGCCTCTTTTTCTTAAGTTTTTAGCAGCTCCTTGATGTAGGGTGGGAGGACTCCATAAGAAATCTCCGGGGAAGTTCAGCAAGCCCTTGGTGCTTTCAAGCCTCCTTGGAGATTGTACTACAAGCAGTGACATTTTGGCTGCCAGTCTCTGTGCAGAAGCATGTAAGAGCCCGAGATTTCAAAGTGAGGCAGGCGGGTGGCCGGGAGAGCGGGTTGGGGTTGGGGTGGGGGGAAGGCTGGGGGAAGGGCGGGTGAGCTTGCTGGAAGCCTGGCAGCTGCCATCTTTCTCCCCAGCTCCACTTCCCACTGTCGAGAGGCCATCTGTCTGAGCCAAGCTCATTCCTTTTCCGACTTGTACTCCTGCTCGTTAGCACTTTGAGCCAGCTACTTTTTTTCTATATGGTTTTTATTTAATAATCATGGAAGCCCAGCTTTATAATCTCCAACTTCCAGAAAAGGAAACTGAAGCACCAGGCACATCGGTGACTCTCTCACGCATATGGAATTAATAGAAAAATCAGCAATGAGGCCAGTCTGTGACTGTATCTTTAGTTAAAAAACAAAACAAACAAACACCCCCCAAAAACTAAATAAGCAGAAAACTTAACTCTTGGCCCCAGTGAAGATGCTTAGAGAAGCATGTAAACAGAGAATGCTGCTGTGTCATAAGAATTCACACTATATTATTCTAGAGATGTGTGTGTATGTATGTGTATGTGTGTATATATATCTATGTGTGTTGTGTGTGTTTGTATGTATCTGTGTGTATATATGTATATGCATGTGTATACATTTGTTTCTGTGTATATGTGTATGTATGTATGTTTGCTTGTTATGACTATCATTTTTTTCTCTGTACACAAAGATAAAAGTCTGGCCAGTGGTGGTGTGTAGGGGGAGTAGCTGATAACTAATATCTAGCTCCCTAATTGTTTCTTGATTGGTCAATAAAGACAGTAGAAGCCAATCACTGAGTGAAGGGTAGGGCGGTATTTCTGGACTGGAGAGGGAGAGAAGGGGTTGAGGAGAAGACTGGGAATTCGGACCAGGCGGTGGAGCAGACAGGAAGGACAGACATGTAGGTCTCCTGGACTGATAGTTTGTATCCTCCGCAGGATGGGGCAGCACATTCTTTGCCCAGCAGTTGTGTTATCTGGCTGGTTTTAAAATATTAAAGCTATCGGGTGTTTTTCATCCACGGCGACTCAGACATGAGGAGAAAGCTGGCTGCTGGGGGGGGGGGGTCAGCCCGCTAGTGGAACTTGAGCGATAACTCCAGGCATTCTCAAGAGAGACAGCTTAGCAGAGCCAGCCAGAGGGACAGGTGGATGGAAGTGGAGCCGGTGGCGGTGTGAGATGTCAGAGCTAAGTTGTAAGGGGCCGAGGTACTGGGCAAGGAGACCGGGCAAGCAGCAAGCGTGCTTTTTAAAATTACATGCAACCGTGGTGGTACACACCTTCAATCCCTGCACTCAGGAGGCAGAGGCAGGTGGATCTCTGACTTTGAGCCCTACCTGTTCTACAGAGTGAGTTCCAGGACAGCCAAGGCTACATAGAGAAACCCCATCTACAAAAGAAGAAAGGAAAAGAGAAGGGGTGGAGAACACAGAGAAGAAGAAGAAGAAGAAGAAGAAGAAGAAGAAGAAGAAGAAGAAGAAGAAGAAGAAGAAGAAGAAGAAGAAGGAGAAGAAGAAGAAGAAGAAGATTGGAGGCTACAAAGCAAACATGTGGAGATGTGGTAACGTCTCTGGAAAAAGCTAGGTGGGAAGGAAGAAAGAGGAGCTTTGCAGAAACAAATTTACAGAGCTTCCCAAGTGCCCCCAAGGAGTGCTCCTTCAGTCGGCTAGCCTCCTAATCCCATTCTCTACATGTTTTTGGTTTTCTAACAATGTCCAGAGCTCTAACGCCCAGTCCCCACCAAGCCTCTCTCCTCTGGGTGTTCCCACGAGGCCAGTGCTTCATTTCTCGGGGGTCCTGCCCTATCTTGGCTGCCAGCTAGGTCTGAAGAAAAGCTCCACCATGAAGGGAATGTACTAAAATGAGAATTTAGGGCCACTGAGAAGGCTCAGTGGGTAAAGGTGCCTACCATACAAAACTGCTGGCCTGAGTTTTATCTCTATCATAGTGGATGAAGAGCCAGCTTCTCAAAAAGTTGTCCTCTGACACACAGATACCATGAACACACAAAACCACACATACATGTGTACACATGCACACACGTGCACACCACACACAACACACACACACACATATATATACAAAGCAATACATAAAATAAACAAGATTTTATTTAACACTGTGCTTAAAAGGAAACTTTAAGGCTACACTGTAAATCCCAGCTCTCAGGAGGCAGTGGCAGGTGGATCCCTGGTCATTTGGTCTACAAAGTAAGTTCCAAGATAGGCAGAGCTACATAATAGAGAGACTCTGTCTGAGAGAGATGAGAGAGAGAGAGAGAGAGAGAGAGAGAGAGAGAGAGAGTCTTAAACCTGGCCTTAAAGACACTGCAGTGGTAGCAGAACCCAAACAGTTGGCCTGGTACCCAAGATTTATAAGAGGTAAATGATGTTTTCCCATGCCAGGCTTAAGGTGCAGCTTTTATAAGCAAGGGAAGTCCTTTCTCATATGGGTCTCATGCAGATGATCTAATGTGAGCTCTTCATCATCTACACCTACTTCACACTGCTAAAATGAGGAAATGTACTTATGTAAATGGCTAATAATTTATGAGTTTACTCTTATTTGTTAATTTCATTCACTTCTTCTTTTTGCTGGATTTCAGTTTAAAAGCTTGTGCTACTTATGTTTATTCTCATCAACCAGCTTTTTAAAAGGGCGGTTGAGACGTGTGGGCTTTAGGAGTGCGCCCTTAGATTTTTATGTGTGCCTTGGGGTGAGGCTTCCTGTCCCTGTGGATATGTACCAAGATCCATTATCCTTACCAAGTGGAGGGCACTCACTGTGGTAATGTCTTTAGTCCTTTTCCCTTTCTTAGATAACCCAGGTAATGCCAGAATGATCAGCCCAGTTACCTCCCATCTTCCCCTTCCAAGGAAGAAGTGTTTTCAGTCTCTTTTGAATCACCAGGAATCAACTGCTGGAATGGAGAAAGTAAAAGGGAGAAAACACAGACGCAGCAAGCTCAGGGCAAAGTGGAGGGGGAGGAGCAGTCCAGGACAGACCGAGCAGGGCTGTCTCGGCTCACATGCAGCAGGTAGAAGATGATGTGTATCAAGTGCCATGCACTATGGGTTGACCTTCTGATCTTGTTGTCAACAGAGCCTCATTATGTAGCCCAGCTGACCTTGAACTCACGACTCCTGTACCTCAGCCTCCCCATTGCCAGAATTATAGGTGTGTGACACCACCCTCAGCTCCAAAAGAGAATACGAGCTCGAAGGACTATGCCAGGCCAAGGTACAGGAGGACTGAGGTTCATGTACAATTGTGTATGGACAGCCATGCATTGGGGGTGGGGATCTGAAGGCAGAGCTCTGAGTCAACGTCTCCAAATCAAGAGTTTGGAGTTTGGGAGGCAGGAGTGGAAAAAGATTGGAGTTCGTGTGAAAAGAAGGAAAATACCTAAGCAAAATCCATGCTGTGGGGCTAGGGCATTTCTAGGGAGGATTGACGTAAGGGACAGTGACTGGGGGAAAGGGGACCCCATCCTGAACGTTTGTGGTTTCAACCAATGCACTTGTGGCCTGAATGAAAGAGGACTGGGGACAGCACAAACCTCTTTTTGAATGAATGTGCATGGCTGCTGCTAGCGGTCTCTGACACCTGACTCCTGTGATAGCTTCCCTTAGCCTTTCCAAGTGGGGTGAATGCCATTGGCTCTCCAGGGAACACTGGGGCCTCTAAAACTGAAGGAGACTGAAGCTTCCAGCTTCTCAGACTGAGGAGATGCTCTTTCTGCCTTTCCAGATGTAGATGAACTATCCAGCTCTGTTATGTAAAGCAAACCAATAAATTCCTCTTTGTCATACATTCTTACATTATGTTGGTTCTGTTCCTTTAGAGAGTCCTGGCTTGTACAGTGTATTCGACTCGTAGGTAAAGGATAGTCTATAGAGTAGATATATCTGGGAGATAAACAACACCTGATCGATCAAATCAGTACAGACATAAGCATTTGTACATTTGTAAAGATTCTTATAGAAGAACAGACCGTATACTTGAACTTCAGAACTCTTCAATGATGTTTGCTTTCTAAGTCAGAAAAATCTGTATTTCAATGCATCATCTCGAAGCATTTTTACCAATTGCTCTTCTTCTACTAGTCAGTCAACATACAGTTAAAACTTGATCTCCTTTTCAACTAACAAATGCCAAGTTCAGGCGGTTAAAGCTTTTCTGAAATGCAATCAATATGTAATTTCATATTACCCAGAATTCAGTAAGACGCACTGTGGGTGACACCAAAAACAGGATGTAGGCATTTTCCCCGGGCTTTTATGAAAGCTCATGGCTACCTTTGGGATCTTTGCCCCTGTAATGTTGAGTCTGAAGTCCTCTGGGTCAGCCAGCTGGAAAGTTGGGAAGGGAGATGAATGTGGACAAAACAGAAGAATGACAACTCCAGAACCCTCGAGGACACTGGGAATCCGTGACTGACCTAAGCATCTCCCTCATCAACCCTGACCTGACTCAGTTCCGCACTGGCCACAGGATAAGCTGGCATCTATTACAGGGAACCTCACTTACACTTGGCACGGTCTTCTGAGATCACTGGAGTAAGTGTGGTAGGTGCTGCCCACCCCAACAGGCCAGCTCAACAGGCAAGCAAGTGTTCACTGGCTGCCGCCGTGTGCGCATGCCCACGCTTTCTCTAGGGTAGGGAGAACATAGCTTTTAAAGTCTCACCAGATCTGGTGGAAATAATGTCTTGTGGCCAAACCCTAACCTGGAAGGATACAGAGAAGGCAGTTTCTTGAAAACATAGTTCCTGTTTAGCTTGGTTGTCACGGTGCAAAGCCAACATAGCGTCTCCCTTGTCAGTTTGGCATCCCTTGCTCTTCTCTGAGTCATGCTCAGTTTACAGATAAAGGCAGCAGCCTACTGAGAATGTGCTTCCTGGCCTCTCCCGCCACAGCTTGTGAACTCTAGGGGATGTTAATGCCCTTCGAGCTACGTCATAGTCTCATGATCAGCCTTTGCTAACCTGTAACTGAAACTGCTCCAAGCAAACGTATGATTCAGACCAAGCTGAGTATCACACATCTTGTATAAGGTGATGGGGGAACGAGAGACAGTAGTTACCTTCCTTGGATAACGAACATTTTAGAATTAAAATCCAGAGTCAGTAAAGCTTTTCTGAATGAGACTGTTGATGTACCAACCGAAAAGCCTTACCACCTGTGCTGGCTGGTTTTGTGTCAACTTGACACAGCTGGAGTTATCACAGAGAAAGGAGCCTGTGGGGGGGAGGGGCTCAGCCCATTGTGGGTGGTGCCATCCCTGGGCTGGTAGACCTAGGTTCTATAAGAAAGCAGGCTGAGCAAGCCAGGAAAAGCAAGCCAGTAAGTGACATCCCTCCATGGCCTCTGCATCAGCTCCTGCTTCCTGACCTGCTTGAGTTCCAGTCCTGACTTCCTTTGGTGATAAATAGCAATGTGGAAGTGTAAGCTGAATAAACCCTTTCCTCCCCAACTTGCTTCTTGATCGTGATATTTTGTGCAGGAATAGAAACCCTGACTAAGACACCACCTAAGCTTAAATTGGCTATTTCATCTATTTTTTTTTAAAGACTAACAATTGCTTTTGGAAAAATGTCTCTCCCCTGCAAAGAGAGCCCAAACCATGACTTCTGTAGTGTAGCCTGGATATAAAGGTCATGAGCTCCTCATTTTTTCTTTACCCGTTTCCTCAGGGAAGCACACCATGAAAAAGAACCCTTGACCAGAGGTCTCCTGGAAACAGTAGCAAAGCAATCAGGAGCAATCACAGTATCTAAGTCAGTTTTCCACAGGATGACTGAATAGCTGAGACTGGAGAATTAATAGATAGAAATTTGCTGGCTCAGGGCTTTGCACCCTAGGAGGTCCAGAAGCGAGGGACTACAGCTGGGGATGAACTTCTTGCTGTTTAACATGGTACCATGACATATAGTGAGAAAGCTTGGGGCCATGGAACAAGAGAGAGGTGAACTTGACTTCAAAAGAAGCCAACCTACTCTCCGAGAGACTAGCCTGTTACTGTGAGGCTAGCCCATTTCTGAGCTATTGAGAGGCAGAGCTTTCATGGCCTAACACCTCTCTTTATAACCCCCACATCTCCACACTGCTCTGTTGAGGAGTTAATTTCTAGTCTGTGAACTTTGGGAGACACATTCAAGATACAGGAGGAATATCTGCCCAGCCCAGCCCTGACCTAGGACCTAAGTTTGAACTCCAAAGACAAGGGAACTGTAGTAAAAAAAGACACAGGGTATACAATAGTCAGATGGGAGCCTGTTCTACAACCCTTGTGCCAAAATGTGATGCGACTGTAATGAACAGTCTCTGCATGTTCTAGAACATTCTGTTTAAGTGCTATACACTGTAACTCCTTTGTTGTATTTTTTTTGCTTTTTTGTTGTGCTGTCTTACTCTGTAACCCAACCTGGTCTGAAACAGCAATCCCCCTGCTTTAGCTTCCCATGAACTAAAATTATAGATGTGAGCCACCAGGCTCAGACTTTTGTTGTTGTTGTTGTTGCTTTAAATAAGATCTCACTATGTCACCCTAGCTTGCCTTGGGAATTAGAGCCTCTGGCTTCAGGCTCCCATCCTCTGCTGGTCATCTCTGGAGTTAATGGGCTTTGTAGATGCTGGAGGCAGAGAGCAGGCCTTGGAAACAGCACCCTAAGGAGTAGCACTAATCACCCCTTAGGAGGGTATGTAAAAAGCAGCAGATTTTGGGGGTGGGGCTGGAGTGGGGAAACCTGTCTGAAATTTCACTATGCATCACCTTCTGACATCCTGCTTAGCACAGGGTGAATGCTAGGAGTTTGGAGAGGCCTTCTGGGGAAGGCTTAGGGGCAGCTCTGTATGTAGAAGACTCCTCCCTAGTCCTCACAGAGGTTCTTGATGTAGAAGACAGTCCTTGATTGTCCAAACTGCTTATTCATAGCGGATGAGGATGCACATGATTTACTCAGGGCGAACCAGAGACTAAATACCTTTTGCAAGAAAGGATGCCCAGGAAGGGATGCTCATAGATATCCGGGGCCTATCTAGATACCTTATTAACTTGGAGAAATCTGGGTTTTTATGCTACACTGTCATGGTCCTCTTAGTCAGGTGTCATGGACAGAAATCAGTTGGGAGCTGATTTGTTTATTTATTTTATGAGTTCGCTGTAGTTGTTTTCATGTACACCAGAAGAAGGCATCAGATCCCAATACAGGTGGTTGTGAGCCACCATATGGTTACTGGGAATTGAACTCAGGACTTCTAGAAGTGCTCTTAACCGCTGAGCCATGTCTCCAGCCCCAGGGAGCTGATTTAAATACTCGCCGTTCTCAATTATGAGATTTACCCCAGGGATTTTTGAATCTGCTCAACCTTACCATTTCTTCTGTCTGGTGGCACGCACGCACGGTTCCACTTGCCCCACACATAAGTGCCAATGTATGTTAAGGAACAATGAGATGTAAGGTTCTCATCATAAAATCTTATATTCAGGAAGTTTTTGAGCAGCTGGGGATCACATTCAGGGTTTCATACATGAGAAAGGTCCTCTGCCCCTAAGCTATATTCCTGGGCTACAGTAATCTTACTTGAACATGAAGTAGTTTTATAAAAGACTAGATGTCAATAAATTAAAATGGTAATGGTAATCACCTCTAAATGGTGTAAGCACAGGTGATTGTTATTTCTTCTTCTACAGCTTTGTATTCCACAATATTCTACAATAAACAATTTGACATTCGTCATTATAGATAAATGTTATTAATTTTAAAATGAGCCAGGAACCGTTAACATATAAATATATACAGGTAGCTAATAGTAGTTGTAGTTGGTTGATTTTTGTTTCTGTTCATTTGTTTCCCAGACAGCGTTTCTCTGTGTAGCCCTGGATGTTCTGGAACTCACTCTGTAGAACAAGCTGGCCTTAAACTCAGAGATCCTCCTGCCTCTGCACCCTAGGTATGCACTACCACTACCTGCTTAGTTGATTGTTTTTATGTAAGTATGCCTTCAAGTTATCAGTTTATTTAATAACTAGGTTATACATATTTAGCGACATATCTTAAAAATGTACATCTATTCTGAAAATGAGGAAAATAGTCTGCCGAGATGTACCCTTTTACAATCCTTAGAGTTTCCTCATGGTGACTTTTTTCTCTTGGATTTATCATACATGTCTGTGTACCACATTCACCTAGTTTTTTTGGAGACCGGAAGACGACATCCCCAGAACTGGGGTTACAGGTGATTGTGAACGGCCATATGGGTGCTGGGGATAAAACCTGGGTCCCCTGGAAGACCAGCCAGTGCTCTTAGCCACTGAGCCATCTCTCCAGGCCCTTCTTGTAATATTATCTGTACATTTCACTTACTTTGAGGTCTTTCTGTAATGGTTTCCAGAATCTGAGAAAAATAATCTATGTCTATTAATCCAAGCCAAAACAAAAGGTAATAGTCATTTAGACTGAGAGTTACTTGCATGCTAATCACCCGGCCATTCGGTCGTTATTACAGCCTATGAAGTTCAGGATAGAGAACCTTACCTGCATTGCAGGAATGGACAATAAGACCCAATTAGCTGGAAAGCTTTCATAGTGAGGCCTTCACAGACATGGGCAGAGGTGCTGGCAGGGTCGGGCCCTATGGGAGAGCAGCAGTCAGAGCTGACAGGGACAAACACAGGCTGTGGTATGGCCCTGGCTCGGTTGTTGATGGGGGCCCACGTCTTGTAAGGCTTGACTTGTTCATGTATGCAAAAGAAAAAAAATTCCTTCATGGTATGGTTGTTGGAATTGCAGAAGTTGTTCGGGCTGAAGATTAAATGTCTGGTGCTTATAGAGCAACTAAATTTTTACTATTCTTCCCCACCCCATCTCTTTCTTTTGCCACTACTAGGAATTGAACCTGGGACCTCGTATATGTGGTCAAGCCCTCTCCAACTGAATTACACCTCCAAAGAATCATTATGATTTTATGTAACAGCCAAGTCACATAGCTCAAGCCTCCATCCTGGGTTTCATGGAGGACTGAACACCCTGCCGCTGCTCCTGAGATTACCAGGGCATCCCTGTTTCCAAGGCTTTCTCTCCCACAGTTCCTGCTGAGATCAAATGCTTGGCTGGTACCGTGTCAACTTTCTATTAAAAAACGCAGTCTCCCGTTTACCTTGCTCCCCTTGGGTGGTAGACCCTACCTCGTGTGTTCCCCAGACAACACTTAACTTCTGATCATTAACAGTGTGGTGGGTGGTGTTAGTGTATCTGGCTTGCTTTCACCAACAATTTGAGTGTAGCAGAAGGGAATTCTCTCCTGGCTCTCAGATGTGTCAGCAGCGCACAACAGACAAGTTCTTATACATTTTTAACATGCTGCTGGTGAGGCAGAGCTGTGGGTAAGGGAAAGCTTAGAAGCCTTGCTGAGGTGACACCTGTCAGAGTTCTTTCACAGTAAGAGGGCTCTCTAAAGTCTCCCACCCACCAGTGTTCCATTTGCACCCCAAGGTTTTGGCACAACTTCTCCCTAACCTTAGGACACGGCCATGTTGGCTATCTGCCCTAGAACAGGCATGGAGACTGTAATGTTCAACTCCTTTCTGCATTTCTCCTGTCCCACGATGACTCATTCCTTCTGTAGCATGTGTGGCAGAAGTGACCTCCTGCATGGCACAGGGCTTCTGGGCACCCAGTCGTCCAGGAGGACAGGCAGCTAGAGTGTTTTCTGGAGATGAGGCACCTACAGGTACCCACGTAGAAATGGATCTAGGAACAAAAGCAGAGCTGCCCTGCTGGACAAACTCTCCAACAGAGGATGGAAATATGGAAACACCCCCTTTTCTTGTGCATGGGAAGTCTAGGGTGGCTCTTGCTTATCCTAGGTGGCTTGTGGAGGAAGAAAAGATGCTGTAGAGAGGACAACCCTCCCATCCCCCCATGTTATTTACAGAAGGGATGAGGGGGAGGGACAGAGGGCAAAGAGGACGAACTATTGAATGTCAGCCCTGAGCCAAGCAGCCTCCTGGGCTTTAAGGTGTATTAAGCACTGAATAGCACCTTCAAGGTGCCACAGCTACTACCTCCAGCGTTGCCCAGTCTTCAAAGCTCTGTAAGGTGTGCCTCTTCATTCTCCATTTGTGGATGGCAAAAACTGAGTTTTGGCCAAGAGAAATAATTAGTGGAGATGAAGGAAAAATGTAACACAGCCTATCTTGTTCCAAAAGCTGCACGCCTAACCCCTGTGTGATACACATCCTCCCCAGGACCAGAAAAGCAGGTGCTGAAAAAGGGCCACACCAGGGCAGGGTGAAGGTGGAGAGAGAGTGGAGGATATGGAGGGAGAGAAGCTCCTGCTCTGGTGACATTTTCCAGGACCAGGATGCCCCGGGGAAGCTACCTACCTAGAGCCGGGGACCAGGAGATGCTGGTAGCTTAGAGCTAGAAAGTAGACAGGGGTGGGGGACGATGGAGGAGATTGGGGGGTAGGGAGTGGGGTTGAGGAGTGGATTGGAGGGTTGGAGGGCTGGGGAGTAGGTGGGGGATGGAGGGCGGAGGGATGGGGCACATACTTAACTCCCTGGCCATGCCTGGGGTGGATTTAGGCGAGCACAGCTTTAGACATGCTGTGTCTGTCCCAGAGGCTTGGCTCCCAGCAGTACTATGGACGGATGCTCTACCAGTTCGTTACTCGATGAATATTCATTAGCCCTTGTTGTTGCCAGTTTTACAACCACATTCTCTGACTCCTGTGCCTTTAGGGGAAAAGCAACGCAGAAGAGCCCATAGTTTAGAACAAGCCGGTTCCCGTTTCCAGGTCAGAGTTGAAAGTGTCACCCCCCACCCCCAGCCTGCCCCCAGGCTCTGCCTGGCAGTGACTGTGACCACAGACCTCTTTTGGAATTCTCTGCCAGGAAAGTATCGGTGCTGCTTTTCCTAGTAGTGGACGTCTGAGAGACTCACTTTAGAAATTTGGCCATGTCACTAATTTGCTGATAAATGATTGCCTACGAGCTGAGGTAGAGATCCAGGGATTGAAAGGCAGAAGTGACGGTCCCTCTTTATGCAGACCACTGGTCTGCATGAAACGAGGCATGTAAGGGTTCAGAACTGTTCCAGGGAGTTTATAATTCAAAGCCGGGGTGTGTGTGTGTGTGTGTGTGTGTGTGTGTGTGTGTCATGTACACCTAGAACTGTAATAGACAAGGTTCAAGCTGCCCACACAAGCCATACAAGATCAGAATAGAATCACAAACATGAGGGTGACTCTCAACAAAAGCACTCGAGCCAAATCTGGGGGACAGAACCCCAGATCTATTGGGGGAAATGAGTCAGATAGCCTGGAGATGTTCGGTGAAAGCCAGCCAGTGTTGAAAGTGCTCACATGATTATCGGGATTCTAATTAACTTTTGTTTAGACAGGGTCTCACTGGGTAGCCCAGGCCGGTCATTAGCTATGATCCTCTTGCCTCCGCCTCTCCTCCAGGTGTGGACCACTCTCCCTGGGTGCTTATCATCATCTTTGATGTTGCTGTTAGTATTAGCTGGCTCAGAGCAGTCATTAGAGCAAGAGATAAGAATAATTCATTTCAGAAATGGAACAGGACTTTAAAATTTGATTAGAGCCTTTTGTTGTTTTGTTTTGTTTTTCAATTTTAGAGTAGAGGTCTGAGCTAGGTTTTAGAAATGTTTTAGAAGCTGTGGGTGTTGTTCCCAGCTCCTGCTTCTCTGGCTGACTATCCCATACGTAATCTCTTCACCCGCACAGATAGCGAAGCTCTCTGCTGAATAATCTCTGTTCCTAGCACTTCCTGTCTCCCATGAAAACAATTCTTATATCACTACTGAAAACAATGTAAAACTCTTGGATGATTATATTTATTATTCATCTCTGTATTTTAGAAAGACAATTTCATAGACAGCATGTATGAAAACATTTTAAATTCTGTCAATATTGTATTTGGGTACTCTTTTTTTTTTACCCCCCTAATCCCCCACAAAACTGGGCTCCTATGAGTAACCCTGGATATCCTAAAACTCCCTCTGTAGATCAGGCTGGCTTTGAACTCACAAAGGCAAGCTTGCTTCTGCCTCCTGAGTGCTAGAGTCAAAGACGTGTGCCACCTACTACCGCTGAGTTCACTTAAAAATTCTTTCTATTGTTTCTTCTATTACGTTTCTTTCTTAATCTTTTCTTCCACTTTTGGTCATGCCCCTTGGAGCCTCTGCTCTGTGTCTGAGTGAATGGGGGGCAGACACCCTTTGAGTTTCTAAAGGCTCATAGGTAAAGAGCTATGACTTATGCAAGAGATTTAGGGCAATGCATAATGTCCCATTTGCAGTTCCTGTCTCTAGTCTCTGGGATAGGACAGAGAGAAAATGAGAACTCCACACAGTCCTTAGGGGATTCTTCAGTCTCTGACGTTTTGAGACAGAGTCTAAGTGGCCCAAGGTTTCACAAGCTTGTTAGTGCTGAGAGTGCAGGTGGACACCACCACACCCAGCTCTTAAAGTCTTCTTAAAGACAGGGTCGTATGTCTCAGATGGATTCCCTGAAAGCAGGAGGAACAGTGGTTGTTTAATGGGTTTAAGATGGGACCACTCAGCCGCCACCTGTCCAGGGTAATGGTGACGTCATCCGGTACCACTTCAATTCGGACAAATGGCTGCCGCAAACACACACCCTACATCTTATTGCCCTGTGTGAAGAAATGACTGTGTTAAATCTAGATAATAATTTAATTTTCTTGGTAAAATACAGACTAGAATCCAGTGGGGATATAGAATAATATTTAATATAGACCTTGACTTAGAACCAGTACTCTCCAGTGTTAAAGGCTTGTTTGTTAGGCCATTTGCTTGGGTTCTAATAGTCTTTAAATTTTTTGAATAATACTCTTAGAGTGTTTCTATGCGGTAGGTGTATAGGGATGGGGTGTTACTACTCTCATAGTCCTGAATAGTTTCAAACTTGGAGCTTTCTCTGGTCTCTGCCTCCTGAATGATAGAAGCATGGAATTACGTCCCTCCCAGTGAACCCAGAGATTTTTTGACGTCGCAAGTTTTTATTTTGACCCGGCCTTGGGGCTCCGTGCTGCAGTGCCACTGTTCCTGGGATGCCCGAAAACAACAATTATGACATCTCAAGTTTACAGGCAGAGTAAAGAGCTGGAGAACCAGTGCATGGCTCTCACACGGAAAGCCCCTAAGCGGACGTCACTGGAAAGTTCTCAGGTCCTGTAACACAAGAGCAGATAAAGGATTGTTCAGCATGCCGAAGTGGCACCGAGTAAAAGGAAGATGATATAAATACTGTGCCATTAAGTATCTCGGAACCCCAAACCTGGATACAGGCCTGGGGCCGGTGGCTTGCTACGTGAAGGAATGGTTATCCAGCCAAGAGAAAGGGCCCGTGCCTGTCTTCCTAGCTCTCAGGAGATGGTGGCAGGAGCCTGGATTCAAGGCTAACTTGGGCTACATAGTGAACTTTTGTCTTGAAAAAGGAAGGAAGGGAACAGAGGGAAAGAGAGGTAATGGGGCGGGAACAAGGAGTCAGAGGAATAAAGTGGGTGGGGCTTATCTCAGTGGGCAGACAGAGTGCATAATACAGGAAGCCTCAAGTTCCACCCTTGGTACCATGTAAACTAGGCATCGTGGGGTCACAGCTGTAACTCTAGCGCGTGGAGGCAGGAAGGCCAGGGGTTCAAGACTGGCCTAGGCTACCTCACAAGCTAAAGGTCAGCCTTGGCTGCCTGAGACCTTGTCCCGAAAGAAAAAAGAAATGAAAGGAAGAATGGAAATATGGACAGAAGGAAGGGGAAAGGAAAGATTACCTGGTACCAATTGCTCTCGGGGACTTCCTGGCCCATGGTTCTGGCACCCGGGTCTGGAGACCGCAATTACCCATACGTGGTACTTCCAGTTCAGGAGCAATGAGAGGATCTGGGGGTTGATGAGCTGTGTCTGTAATTGCCTAGTCTTTCGTTGCTCTAGCGTGAAAATGAGATGCATGTGAGCAATGGATTCTAGTCTATTCTCTTTTGCATGTGTATGTGTATGGTGTGCATGCATGTATGTATGCACGTATGTTTGCCCAGGGTTGGTATTAGGTGTCTCCTTCCATTGCTCTCCACATTACGAAGTGAGGCAGGGTCTCTTGCTGAACCGGGAACTTGCCTTTTCAGCTCCTCTGGCTAGTCAGCTCAAGGTTGCAGGGATCTGAGGGCTGGTGCTCAGGCTTTGCACAGAAAGCGCATTATCCACTAAGCCATGTCTCCAGGACCCTGACCATCCACTCCTACTCTCTAGGGCAAGTTAACAGCTAAAATACACAAGTCGGTTCTATTCCGTATCAACAGCTGAGTTTGTTTTATGTGCATTCAGAGTAGTAGAAGCAATTACTGATTTAGCAGAACCTAAGCGTCACTGGAGGAGGGGCCATCAATCCCATAGGACTGATTTCCATCTAAGGATAGTATACTAGTCATTTTCTCCTTTACTGTGATCAAATATGCCATCAAAAGTAACTGGAGGGAAGGGTTTATTTTGGTTCACAGTTTTAGGGAATGCTGTTGTCTACCGTGGTGGGAAGGTATGGCAGCCAGGTGCGTGGTTGCTGGTCACACCGCAAACTCTGTCAGGAAGCAGAGGGGAGGATGGTGGGACTTCTCTTCTTTCTTTTTAACTTGGTACAGAAGCCCAGCCCTTATTATGGTGCTTCCTGCCTCCAGAATGTGTCTTCCCTCATTAATTGGGTTTCTTAGCAACCAGCTCAGACACGTCTTAGGGTTTTATGCTGCTGTGATGAAACACCGTAGCCGAGTCTGCTTTCTCCAAGGTGAGTCTGAGTCCAGTCAAGTGAACGATGATGATCAACCAACATGGTGAGAAGTGAAACTGGAATCCAATCTAGAACCTGCAAGTTCGAGGCCCGCTTGGGCTTCATAGCAAGACTGTCTATTAAAAGAAGTTAGCATTCTTAATAATTATCTCATCAGACTGGGTGGTGGTGGTGCATGCCTTTAATCCCGGCACTAGGAAGGCACAGGCGGGTAAATCTCCATGAGTTCGAGGCCAGCCTGGTCTACAAAGTAAGTTCCAGGACAGCCAGGGCTACACAGAGGAACTCTGTCATTATATCACTAATGTAGTTTACAGGGGTTAGCGATCACTGATGAGATGTCACCAAGTATAAGGCCACCTTCTGCTTGTTGCTTACCTTCTTGTCATAGGAATTCTTACCTGTATTTGCTTCAGAAAGCCTGCTCAACATTTACAGGTTGGAGTAAGAGCACAAATGAAGGCTTGTGTACCATATGCCATTTCCAAGAAGCTCTGCATCTAGCTAAGAAGCTGTAATGTAAAATATGTTATGTCCTATTGCCTTGAAAATGTATCTTCAGGGAAACCCAGAATAGCAAGTTTGAATATAGAATTCCTCAACTCTTTAAGGTTTTCCTACTTTCCCCAGAGGGCCCTTCTCTGCTTTGTGGGATGTTTGTTCAGGTGAAACATACCTGACGAAGTCAACTGAAAGAAACAAAGACTGGCTTTGGCTCAGGGCTTCAGAGGGTTCAGTTGATGGTTACAGGGCTCCCTCGGCTTTTCTCATGCTCAAGCAGAACACTGTTGTGGATATAGGGTGGAGCAAAGTTGCCAGGGGTGGGGGTGGGAGGGTGGGGAGAGACACACAGAGAGAGACAGAGAGAGAGACAGAGAGAGACACACAGAAAAACAAAGAGAGAGACAGAGACAAAGACAGAGAGACACACAGAGACACAGAGACACAGAGATACAGAGAGAGACAGAGAGACAGACAGAGAATGACAGACACACACACACAGAGACACAGAGATACAGAGAGACAGAGGCACAGAGAGACACAGACGCAAAGAGACGGAGAGACAGAGTAAGGCAGAGAGATGCACAGAGGCCAGAGGGAGACCAGAGGACAAGGAGACTAGGAATGTAACTAATTTTTTCAAGATCTTTTTTTAAGGATGGTTCTTAAATGTTTTCACCTCCCACTTAGCCCACAACCCATTAAGGTAGTGGGAAAGAGCAGAGACAGACAGATACGGACACATGTCTTTTCAGGTGCTGGCTTTAGCAGAACATCCTCTCTCCTGTGTCTGCTTCAGCGAAACATTCCTTCAGGAGTCTGCCTGAACCTTTCACACCTATGTCCATTTTAACAAAACCTTCACCAGTTTGTCCCAGCAAAACACCATCCAACCAACTTTCAATAAAACCCTTATATTTCCACTTCATGGGAGACAGAGACAGACAGGGTCCCCTGCAAAGACTTTCTTCAGCTGGCTCTGCCTCCTGACAGCCTAATAGTCTATGAATTCATCAGTGGGTTACTCCCTCATAATCCAGACCCCAGAGGTTCCACTTCTACTGTCCATGGGGACCCAACCTTTTGGGGAACATTTAAAATCCAAACACTGTATCTACTCCCCCCTAAACTGTTCCACACACTAAAACACTCTGTGAATATCCCATTCTGTATTTACAGCTATGTGATGGTCATATCCCAGGCCTAGGAGTGAACACAGCAAGGGACAGTCCATCCATGGAGAACAGAGGGAGACCCCCTGAGTCATGGGGGGATCTAGAGAAGCAGCCCCTTTTCCTTGGGTATTTCTGCTGCTTTAGCCTAAGGGCACAGAATCTGTAGGAAGAAGAGATAAAGAACAATCTCTTCTACATCCTACAGTTGTTTTCAGACTTAACTTTACTAAACAAGGGCCCTGATATTTGATGAAATTTGGTCCGAGGAGGAATTTGCTTGGTGAGACAAGGGGTTCAGGGTCCAGCTGTGCAGCCCTGGCTGACCTTGACTCCTTAGTACAAGCATGCACCATCACGGTTGCTGAAACATTACTGAAACATGCGTGTACTGTAATGAATCCATTTGCTAGCAACATTCTCAGGATGGGGATGCATAACCTCTGTGTGTTCAACCACAGGAGAACACTTACCTTTTCTAGCATAGCGGCGGTTCTCAACCTGTGGGTCATGACGTTGTGGAGGGTCACATGTCAGATCAGATACCCTGCATGTCAAGTTTCCATTACAATTCTTAGCAGGAGCAAAATTACAATTGCGAAGTAGCAACAAAATAATTGTATGGTTGGAGCTCAGCAGAACAAGAGAAATTGTATTAAAGGACCACAGCATTAGGAAGGTTGAGGACCGTGTCCACGTAAAACCGAGCATGGTTCCAGATTTCATTTGCACTGCCTCTGTGCCTGCTGGGCTCAGTATGTGCAGAGTGAATGATTAGTTGGCTCCATTGACAGTTTCTACTCCTCCCACAGCCTCAGAAATGGAGTTCTTATGCAGTGGTTTACATTCATTTCCAGGAGCCAGCCTGAACGGCCCTGCTCAGCCAGGCAGCATGCCTGCAGGCTTCAGTGTAACTAAAAATGTCTCTTACTGCCACATGCGTTTAACTGAGAGCACTCGATTTTGTGTACCCAGGCCCAGCGATGCTCGGGGGGTTGTGTGGTTTACACATGTCCCGACATAACTTAAGGCGGAAACTCATTTCCTCTGGCCTCACGCATTTCTCCCTCCAGTCCCACCACCTCCCTTTCAGAGAAAGCAATTAAGGGGTAACCACCTTCAATGTACTGTAGATCTCCATTCTAGCCCCTGCCTTGAGAAATCGTTCTAGAACAATCACTTTACCTAGAGGTGACTACAGCCAGGGCAGTGGCTAGACAGAAAGATCCTCCACCTGCCTGCTCTGTCACAAGCTGGCCCAGGACCTGAGCTGTTGGGAGGGGGACAAAGCTCAATCTTGTGTGTATCTCAGACCCATAGTCCCATAACTTGGTATCTTAGTTAGGGTTTTACTGCTGTGAACAGGCACCATGACCAAGGCAACTCTTATTCAGACAACACTTAATTGGGGCTGGCTTACAGTTCAGAGGCTCAGTCCACTGTCATCATGGCGGGAAGCATGGCAGCATGTGGGCAGACATGGTGCTGGAGGAGCCAAGAGTTCTCATCTTGATCTGAAGACATCCAGAAGGAGACTGTCTTCTGCAGACCTCCAGGAGGAGGGTCTCTACTGCACTGGGTGGAGCTTGAGCACTAAGAGCTCTCAAAGCCCGCCCACACAGTGACACACTTCCGTAACAAGGCCATGCCCCCTCCAAAATGACCACACCTCCTAATAGTGCTACTTCCCAGGGGCCAAGCATTCAAACCTCCACACTTGAGTTTCAGAGAGGAGGAGGTGGCTTTGCTGAATGGAAGTGATAGAAGAAAGCCTTGCCCTGTGGTGGCTCCTTCCTCAGGGGTTCCCTTCACCTTCCTTTCTCATTTTCAATGTGTGAGGAAACTGTTCTCACAAGGCCTCGGGAATGTGAGTGCCTGGGGGCCTCTCACATGATCCGAAGAGGTGATCAGCATTCTCCTTCTATAACCAAACACTGGACGCTGAATAATGGATAAGCAATGAAAACTTACTTCTCATAATTCTGTGTCTGGGAAATCCAAAACCAAGGTGTGGTGTCTGGTGAGGCCTGTTGTGAGCTTCAAAAGGGCACTTGGAACAGTACTGTCCGTCATGTGGCAGGGTCGAGCAATGTATTTTCTAAGACCCTTAATCCCATTCATGATAGGGCTCATGGTCTAGCCACTCCCTTAAAGGCATGACCTTTTAATACATTGACCTTGAATATTAAGAGTCAGCATGAGTGTTAGAGGATCACAAACATTCAATCCTCAGAATAAGGGACGGGAAAGGGCCCTGTGTCCAGGAGGCAGTTCAGTGGTCTTGCTTGAGTTAGTCTTGTCATGTGATACATCCTCAGCTTCCCTTTCTGAAGCATTCCTCTTCATCTCTGCACCAGCCCTGACAATTCTTTCCTACCAATTTCCACCAATGGCACACCAGGGTATAAGCAACGGCTTTGCCCCTTCTCAGGGGCGTTTGTCACCCTGTGCAGTGAGTGAAAGGGTCTATCCCCTGCTAAAGGACTATCAGGGCTGAAGCGTAGAGAGCCCGTTAAACTTTGACAGTCAAATTCAAAATTTGCTGGATGGTCAAATGGCTCGTTATTTGCTTACCTTCCTGTTGTTTGCTTGTTTTCCTTCCTATTTTGTTGTTTTGGCTTCTTTTAATAGTGTATTTAGAATGGCACAGGTACTAAGTAAAAAAAGCCTAGCTGGCTCCTCCCTGGGCTGCCAGGCTGAGCACAACAGGGTGAACAAAGCCCTAGCATTCCTACTTTCCATTGGTATCTGTCTCCTTCCTTTTAAAATCTCGGGTCATACGCCTCCTGCCCTGAGCATGCGCAGTGTAAGCACTCAGGGCGTCTGTCTGGAAACCAGTGATATAATGTATCTATCTGCCTGCCTTCAAGGCTGAGGCTCACGTAGGTGGGAGTAGCCCAAGCGTGCTTCTGCCCGCATTTCAGGCACCCCTAAAGGTGCCTGAAAGTCTCCCAGTCCCAGTCCTGAACAGTGTCCTGTTGTCATCTTAGAATCCAGAAAAAGCAGAGCTTGTCGGGTAGATCGGGCTGTGGTGAGCTCATCCGCCAAGCCTGAGCAACCGTCTCCTGGGAAGCAGATTACCCCTCCAACAACACAGACTTTTCAAGCTGTCTTGCAGAACCAGATCTGAGATAATGATCAGTCGGACCACATTTTGACCAAGACTGCTTAATTATGCACAGCCTCCTGTCCCGATTCTTCCTCTGTTTAACCTAAAGCTCAGATCGACCCACCAAAGGGACTAAAATGCTTTCTTTGTCTTTCCCAAATGGCTACTTTGCTTAAACTCCTTCCCTGACTTTCACCATTACTTATATTAGCTTTTTGGGGGTGAATGTCCGGAGTTGACATGTTAGAACCCCTGAGGTAGGCCTCAGGCCTAGGACTCTGGTTACCTAGAATTAAAATATAGATCATTTTTTAATTGCCTAAAATTTATAACTAAAGGAAAAGGTTCTGTACTCTGTCTGGCATGCCAACTTAACTCAGCAAGGTCACCACGCACAGAGCCCGGCTATATCTAACAGGTCCTCTTAAACTGTGTAACTTGGTAGCAGCTGTCATTCAGGAATATTTAGGTGAATGAGACTTTACAGATCTTTGTTCTCTGCTGTGAAGAACGTGGTTTCTAGGTCAACAGCGTTGGCATCATTTGGAGTTTGTTAGAATATACTGGCTCCCAGATACCACCTACACCCTGTGTGCTGGCTAGTTTTGTGTCAACTTGACACAACCTGGAGTTATCACAGAGAAAGGAGCCTCAGTTGAGGAAATGCCTCCATGAGATCCAGCTGTAAGGCATTTTCTCAATGAGTGATCAAGGGGAAGGGCCCACAGCCCATTGTGGGTGGTGCCATCCCTGGGCTGGTAGACCTGGGTTCTATAAGAAAGCAGGCTGAGCAAGCCAGGAAAAGCAAGCCAGTAAGTAACATCCCTCCATGGCCTCTGCATCAGCTCCTGCTTCCTGACCTGCTTGGGTTCCTGTCATGACTTCCTTTGGTGATGAACAGCAATGTGGAAGTGTAAGCTGAATAAACCCTTTCCTCCCCAACTTGCTTCTTGGTCATGATGTTTTGTGCAGGAATAGAAACCCTGACTAAGACACCCTGGAAATCAAACCTTCATTTTATGGTGGTCCCAGGTAATCTGTAAGCAGCCTACAACCTGAGGTCTACAAGACAAACCTGCTGATTTGTAAGAATGCCCACTGTCTTTTGTGCTCTGTGGTGCCTGGCTGGTTCCCATTCTCAGAATCTTTGAACATGTTTGGAGTAGGTAAGTCCACTGATTTGCATATTAAAAATTTTCCCCCAGAAACACCCAAGTTTGAGAACCATCAAAAGAGTTCACCTCTTTCCACTGAAGAGGAGACTGGAGTGACAAAATGGCCTATCCAAACTATCACCAGGGTGACACCAAGGTTCTGTACATAAAAGTAGTCACATTGTGATTTAGTAATGTGATTAAATAGACAACACTTACAGGATTTGTCCCACGAAGTTCACGTCGATTTAGCCTGTTTTAGTTGTTAGAACAAAACAACAGAGACCGCATGACTTAGGAAGAATTATCTCTCACAGTTGTGCTCCCCAAGCCCCAAGCTTCGGAGATGAGTCAAGGGCCTCTCTCCTGTTAGGCTCTTTATCACTTAGTGTGTCCTCAGCTCTCTTCGACTTTCCTTTCAAAGCCTCATTAAGTTGCCCAAGCAACTTAAAGTCACTCTGTACTCCACATTTATCCCAGATTTGTGATCCTCCTCCCTTAGCCTCCATGATAGCTAATATTACAGGCATATACCACCAGGCTTGGCTCACACTTCTAGTCTGTAAACGCAGATGTCTGCTGAGTGGCGGTGATGCTTGCCTTTTATCCCAGCACTCAGAAAGCTGAAGCAGTCAGATCCCTGAGTTCGGAGCCAGCCTGGTCTACAGAGGAAGTTCCAGAACAGCCAGGGCTACACAGAGACACAGTCTCAAAACAAACAAACAAACAAACAAGCAAAACAAAACAAATAGACATCTGAAACCTCAAAGAAAGTCTCTGAGAGACTCTAAATTTGATGGCACCTTCTTTCATGTTGCCCCTCCCTTAGTCCCAGCTTCTGGTGCTGTGAGCAGCCTAAACAGACTAAGACTCCATGCATTTCTCTTTGCTGAGCCACAGGTAGAATCCCGTGCTAGTTAGATTCTGTCAGCCGGACAGTAGTCATTAGTCATTTAAGAAGAGGGACTCACAAGTGAAAAGAGATTTCATAAGATTGGCCTGTAGAAAACTCTGTAGAGTGTTTTCAGGACAATGATTAACCGAGAGGGCCTACCCCACTGTGAGCTGTGGCCCCCCTGGTTCTATAAAAAAATCAGGTCAAGCGAGCCACAGGGAGCAAGCCAGGAAGCAGCATTGTTCCTTTCCTTCAGAGCCTGCCTTGACTTTCTCAAGGGTAGACTGATCAGGATGCACAAAACCGATTGAATCTGTTCTCCCTCCCCAAGTTGATTCAGGCCATGGTTTCCCCCGAGACAACAAGGGATGATCTAGCACTGAGTAGACAGATACCAAGTTTATCACACACAGCCCACTAGGAGGACATTTGTCCTGTCCTGTGCAGAAGAGGAAGAGGCATGGTCTCCTAGAAACACAGTGAGGTTAACAAGGCAGCTTGCAATAAGGGCCGTCCGTGTTAAGTAAGTAGAATCCAGATGCTGAGTGAGGGCTGTTAGACCAGTGCCTGTTTGTGAGGGATACTGTAAGCTTTCATCTTGTTAGGATCTAGACTCACCCAGATATACCTGTGAGGAAACTTATTGATTAGGCTGATTGAGGTGGGAAGACCTATGCATCCTAAAGGTGGGTGGTACCACTTCCTGGCTGGGTTCCAGGACTGAATTAAAAGGAGAAGATCATATGTGTTTTATGGAGTCACTTCTCGCTTTCTGACCCTGGGTGTGAGGTGATCAGCTGCATCTGGCATCTAACACCTCAACTACCCTGCTTCAACGGACTAGACTCTTGAATAGTGGGCTGGAAGAAACCCTTTCTCGCTTGCTTTGCTTTTGTCTAGGTGCCTTATCACAGCAACAGGGGAAAAGAAACTAAGACACCTCTTTCTGGAACAGTTTGAATGTCCCTAGGTGTTAGCATCCTGTCTAAGCTCCACCCTGGCAACAGCCGGGTATGCCTGGCACTATAGAAGGGGCTGCTTGCCCCCTCCTCACTCTCTTTTGTCCTCTTGTTCTCTCTTGCTCTTGTCTTCCTGTTCCTTCTCTCCCCATTCCCTTCCCTAGTCTCTCTCCACATGCTCAGGGTCAGCCTCCTCTCCTCTCCTCTTCTTCTCTACTCCACTCTCTTTTTCTGCCCCTGCTACCCTCTCAACTCCCCTCCTTATCCCCTGAATAAACTCTATTCTATACCATACCATCATGTGGCTGGTCCCTGAGGGGGAAGGGATGCCTCAGCATGGGCCCACAGAGGCACCCCCTTCCCTGTACCTCACAACACCTCCACAGAACATACCCCTTCTTCTCTTTATCTTTTTATAAACACATCACTTGGGTTTCTTGAATCATAAATAATTCACTTGAAACTGATACCATAAATTCCTAAGCTCGAATGCAAAGAAAATGTAAAAGTAATTTATTATTTAAACAAAGAGAAGTTTTGCTGTATAGATGCTCTTTAACATTTGCAAAGAGGACTCAAAAAATACTCATATGAGAGTCACTGTTACTGAGGAGCTGGGGTCGTGGGTCAGTGGCAGAACACATGTTTAGCATGTTTAATGTGCAAAGGTCAGTCCCTAGCACCACGGGAGGGGGGATTCACTTTTATTGGGGGCAGCTATAGATACAGTCTAATACAGATGTAACATTGACCTGCAAACTCCACGTTGAGCTAACAAAAACAAGTTCTGACCCCCACAAAGCACCGATTTTCCTGAGGTTGCATTTCTAGAAGGCTTTGTGCATTCAAACTGTACAAACAGGGCTTTGTATCCGAATCTAAAAAGAAACTAGGTTCCAGGCTCAGGATTAAGCACCGGCTTTTCACCTGCCTGAGAGTTCAGCCACATTTTACAGTTGTGTGACCTATGTGCTGCTTTCTTCTGCAAGCTGTCCAGTGTCATTGCTGTCACTGATGCCAGCAGGGCTCCAGCCCAGCACCGTGACAACCAGCAAAATCCATACTCACTTGGAAAGGGGAGCTCCTAATGAAAGTACTGGGAAAAGAGGTAAGTGGGGGTGGGGGTGGGGGGGTGGGAGGTGTATAAGGAGTGGAGAGTAGTGCAGAGCCCCTCCACTAGCCCGGGATCCCCCTGGGGATATGCTGAAATGCAGACCAGGAGGTGTGGAGCAGGCTTTAGAGTCTCTACAAGGTCCCCAGACTGAAGTAGCAGCTTTTTAGAGGTAGAAGAAAGAACCTTGGGTAGAGGAAGCAAAGACTTCACAAAGAAGGGAAGAATGAATGGCCCGGAGCTGTCAACCTCCCCTGACACCTAGCTGTGGGGAAACAGGGGGCGGTGCTCACAGCCCACCCTGCCAAAGCCAGTGAGCAAGCGGCTTGGAGCCAATGGCCGCCGGCCCGCTCAGCTTCGCCCGTAGGGGTTGAGTCTGGCAGACCCCAGCCAAGTTCATTTCCTTCAATAAATCCAGCAGCTTCCCCTTTGATAAATACTGTCAGAGCTGGAACATGTGGTGTTAACAAAATATGGTTTTAATTTGGGACCCGCTGCACTCATGGTTAAATACGCATGTATACAATAGCAGCTTCACAGCCAGACAAGTTAATATGCCCGAGCGGAAAATGGCTAAGCCCATGAGGATTCAGTTATACACATTTTTGCTGCTCTGAAAAGCAACCTAATCACCGTCATCAATTTTAATACTCCAGGACTTCTCGGGAACGTGGAGGCTTTTAAAGGGCAGCTAGTTTTGCCTGGGCAGTCAGTGCAGAAGCCACGCATTCGTTTCCTTGATATTTTATACCCATTTATTGCCATATGTTGTTTGACATTCAGAAAACAGCATGCTGTTTTAATCAACAACTCAACGCTGCATTCAGACTTGATGGTCCATAGCCTCGTGGCAAAGGCAGGATCGGGTGGAGAAAGGGGCTGGAGGTGGGGGAGAAAACCAGACTGGGAGTTTTAAAGACAGACAGGCTTGTTGTGGCCGGTCAGTCCGGGTCCCGGAAACAGAAACTCTCAGTGTGAGTGTGTCTGCCTTGGAAAGGTTCAGGGAGAGGAGGAAACTGGTTAGACCAGTTTCGATGTGGCCCTGGCCACGGACAGTGCTGGTAACTGGACCTCCCGGGAGAGGGTGGATGATGAAAGAAGCCTGCAGCTTCCAGACAGTGGGTCACAGGAACTGAGGTCATTTCCCAGAGTAGCAGAGATCACAGTACCTGGCTAGTAACCTTCCTGGGAGACGGAGCTAAGAAAGGTCGGCAGCCGGTGTCCTGCGGGCAGTGGGCCACTGAGAAAGCAAAGAGTTCTGGTTCCTCAGTCAGGTTCCCTCAAAAGACCCCAGCTTCCTGGAAAAGGGAAGAAGTGAGCTGGGTCACGCCTTAAAAAAAATAAGCAAAAACACAAACACCCAGGAATCAATGAATAGCTTTCAATGACTGGAAAGTTATTCCTAAGGCATAAAAGGAGCAGGTAGGAATTCTTTAACCATCCTGGAGGGACCTGAATGCTGCATTTAAACACGTTTTTCCCACTAGTTAATAATTAATTAAGTTTAAATCCCAATTGCAGCCCTCCCTAAGCCTCCTCTCACCCAGCCCCTCTCCCACCCTGTTTAAAAAAATGTATTTTCGAGTCCAAGAGTGAAGTTCAGTAGTAGAGGGCTTGCTTAGTCTTCTCCAGGTCCCACGCTGTACCCAGGCTTGAGAAAAATGTTTCCCTTTTATTATGTTCTCACTTCGAGAGAACAAGACCACCCTCCCCTGAGCAGCGACTTTCCAGTTAATGATTTTCCATCAAATCCTTTGAAGGAATCTTTAAACTCTGGTATGAAGTCTTTTCTTTTTGGTGCTGGGGACTGAATCCAGGGCCTATTGAGAGACACCTTTAACCCTTAAACGTTGGGTACTGTGCACATGTGTATATTGTTGTAAAGTATTAGGATGCTGAAAGGCACTGACAGAGATGGTTTTAATTAATTAATTAATTCTTCTTCTTCTTCTTCTTCTTCTTCTTCTTCCTCTTCCTCTTCCTCTTCCTCTTCCTCTTCCTCTTCCTCTTCTTCTTCTTCTTCTTCTTCTTCTTCTTCTTCTTCTTCTTCTTCTTTGTTTAGGACAGGGTTTCTCTGTGTAGCCCTGGCTGTTCTGGAACTCTTTCTGTAGACCAGGCTGACCTTGAACTCAGAAACCTGCTTGTCTTTGCCTCCCTTGTCCATGAGCTACTGTGCCCAGATTTAATCTTTCTTTTTAATGCAGGGTCTTGCTATGCAGCTGTTCTGGCCCCTAGAGCGCATCCTATAACTCCAGCCAAACATGGCAATCCTCCTGCTTCGGTCTCCGTAGTGCTGGGATTACAGTATGTACCACCACATCCAGTAATGGACATTGTTCTTTATGATGAAGGCATGCTTTTTCTGGGCTACTTAAAGCTATCTGTTTTAGTTAAAAATATTTAGGCACAGCCAGTAGGACTGAGCGGATAGGGAGGCTCCCAGGGCACATTACAGAAGTCTCTGATGACCTCTGTTTTCTCTCATTTGTTGGATGGGGAGAGAGAGGCAGTATCCTTACCCACCTCAAATGTGTTGGTTTGGGACCATGGAGAGGTTAAGCACACGAACATTCATTTGGGCTGTTGCTACCTTTCGAATTGGTTCCCCTCACCCCCTTTGGATTGCTTGCTCACTAATGGAAAGATCGGAAGGAGGGTGCATAGCTTATCTGAGAAAGAATTCAGACTTCTCATGGTATAGAGATTGTGTGCCATTAATGGGGGAAGGGTTCCCACAAATTCATCACAGCAATGAAACTCTATAGGGACAAGGGGTCAGTGGGCATTTAATGCAAATACCAAATTTAGCAAGTAGAACAAGCCTCTAATTGGAGGCATGGATTCCACATTAAAAGCCATTCTGCACCTGATACCTTTGAAAGATACCGCTGTGGCATCTAAATTTCATGGATTTCACTCACAGCAGGTCCCCAAGCACACTACCCACGGAGCACTGATCCAGTCTGGCACCTGCTTCCTGCAGGGGGGGGGGCCTCAGGGGTTGATTGGGGAAAGTCAGCATTTCTTTTGAAGACTTTGGAGTTCTCTGGTGTATGCACATTTAACTCCCTCTTGGTACCTCAGCTCCATTCTCCTCCAGTACCCCATTTAGCGAGCTGTTGCAGTTTCTGCATTAATGTACCTCGGCCCTTCTAGCAACTAAGAACCAAGATTGTCATCAGGGATTTTCCCCTTCACCCACAGTTCCAGAGGGGCCAATGTAACTGAACTCCTCTGAATGTAGGTGGAGCATCTGGGAAATGCCTAGACCAATCATTTCACCCCATTTCACAGTCATATGATTTGTCTAGACAGAGCCGATGAGAGATGGTGATTGTTTTTCTCCCTCATTTGTGTTTGGGTACCTGGGAGGATGTAAGCATCTCTTGTGCCTTAAGGGCCATAGGAAACCAACACTAATTCTAACTGTGTTGTATCCAGAGCTGGAAATGCAAACAACAAAATCTCTGCACCAGCTAGGGACCGTGGCACACACCTTTGTTTGAACTCTGCACTCCAGAGGGAAGAGGCAGAAACCCTGTGAGTTCCAGGCCAGTCTGTACTGTACAATGAGACCCTTTCTCAAACATGAATAAAACAAATTTGTGCATGTATGAAAATATCACAATAAAACCCCTTATTTTCTAATGTCTGTATCCATCTATATATATACATACACACAAACACACGCATATGCATACTATATGCATACACATACCTATACCTATGCATATATACATACACATAGACACACACAAATGCACACATGTATTATGTATTATATGTATTATACACATACATATACCTATATGTATGCCTATGCATAGGGATATGCCTATACATATGAATATAAACATATACATTTGCATTCATATACATGCATATACAAGCATATTCATATACATGCATTCATATACATGTATATGTGTACATATACATATGTATTCTGATAGTACTATCTGAGCCCAGTTTTTCCATGGAGCCAGTTCTACCATGAATCTTCACCTAGGTCATTTTATAAATACTGTTTTTAGCTAATAATTATGGCAAGTTTTATATTGATTGCAATCAAAAGACAGATACACTCAACTTTCCTTTTGTTCCCCCCATTAACCCACATTAAAAAAACACTTTCCAGAAAGGCCATCCATTCTAAATTATGTGGCTGGTGGAGCATGCTTTGAATACTAACTACCCAGGAAGCTGAACCTGGAAGATTACATGATCAAGGAATGCCTGGGCTATGGTGTGAAGCCAAGGCCAGCCTAAGCAATTTAGTAATAAATAAAATAATTTTTATTTATGTAAATAAGCTCCCAAATAAAAAGTAAACAGGATGAGGGATATAGCTCCGGAGTTTGTTCAGTCACCACCACTTGAGGACACAAAAAAAAGGACTGGGGAACAGAAAGTAGAACCACACAGACAGAATAGTTAGGGAACAGGAAGTAGAACCACACAGACAGAATAGTTAGGGAACAGGAAGTAGAACAACACAGACAGACTAGTTAGGGAACAGGAAGTAGAACCACACTTACAGAATAGTTAGGGAACAGGAATAGTTAGAGAACAGGAAGTAGAACCACACTTACAGAATAGTTAGGGAACAGGAATAGTTAGAGAACAGGAAGTAGAACCACACTTACAGAATAGTTAGGGAACAGGAATAGTTAGAGAACAGGAAGTAGAACCACACTTACAGAATAGTTAGGGAACAGGAAGTAGAACCACACTTACAGAATAGTTAGGGAACAGGAAGTAGAAGCACACTGACAGAATAGTTAGGGAACAAGAAGTAGAACCACACTTACAGAATAGTTAGGGAACAGGAAGTGGAGCCACACAGACAGTTCAAGGATGGGTCTTTAAGCAAGGCTTTAGCTACAACTATTCATCTAATAAATATTAAGCCTCTGAAATATGTTGCAAAGAAACATGGGGAACAAGCTAGAGAAGAACTGGAAATATAAAGGCTTCACTTAATCTTTTGTACTAACTTAATTTGGGCTATCAGGAAACAACATCAACAAGGATCATAGACGCTAGCAAAACCATTCTAGATCTATTGTGAATGGAAGACCTTAGTGTATCTATCTAGCTCTAAAGTGGGGCTGTGTGGTGGGGGTATTGGTCAGGGAGTTCTTACTTTTGAAGTTGAGAAAGAAACCTTGTTCAGTAATTGTGAGTTACATTACCATTTATTTTGTCACGAAGTATACACAGGTAAATCCATGGAGCCACTCTTGAAACTGTCTGCATCATGGGGCTTTCTCTACTACTGGATGTTTTCCTAGTTCCTCATAACCAGTTGAGATCTTCCAGGCAGCAATCTGTATGCTGAGGCAGCTCATAAGTATTTTAGGGTGACATTAAATGTGGTGTCTATAGCTGGGCATGGGATATATATTGATAATACCAATGATTGGGGGAATCACAAGCTCTAAGCCATCCGGCCTGGATTACATGGTGAGTTTCTGGCTAGCCTAGACTACATGGTGAGACCAAGACTTTAAAAATAATCAAGTGATTAAAAACAGATAGATAGGTAGGTAGGTAGGTAGATAGATAGATAGATAGATAGATAGATAGATAGATAGAGAATAGATAGATAAAACATGGGCTTAGAGTTCCCACAGCACCACCTAGAAATACCCAGGGCTCTAAAAACAGGCAACAATATCGGAAACTGGAGAGCAAGGCCCTGATTTTGACAGGCTGGTAATGATGGGAAGAGTACAGGTTGAATAGTCTCCAGATGGCAATGACTTCTTACACAGTTAATCTAAACCAACCTGTTTCTGCTTAGAGGAAACACTTCTGTGTTTTTCATGCCCAGTTGGAGTTGCCTTCAAAGTTAGCTAATCCACTCTGCAGCCTGGAGAATGAGGGAAACAAAATAACGGCAGACGCTTGCGTGTTGCTTAGGGACAGAGGTCACTGCTCACGGTCTAAGAATCAGCAGCCATGTCATAATGAGACATAAAAGACCTTAGAAGAAGGTAAAGGAAGAACTGGTCAGTTCATTTGACCATTTACATGCCAGCTTGTTTCTCTTCTCTTTTTTACTTATGAGCATACCTTTTGTCTGGGGCATGGTTTTATTATCCTGCTGTTTTCCTTACTGCTAGCTGCAGAATTTGTTTATCATTGGTGTAATTGGAAGCCCTGGAAGCTCTGTGCCATGTTTTATTAGTAACAGATGTCAGTTAGGCTGCACATACCTGGTGACCTTGGAGACACCCCAGCTGTTTATCAAGTTCATTCATTGCCCAGATGTGCTTAGCATGGGTGGAAAACAAAGTAGATATCCCCAGGAAAGTAAGGAGGAGGTGAAAGGGCAGAGAGAAAACTACCTGGGGACAGAAATACTAACTTCAGTGTCAAATGACATTGACAATCTCTGGTGATGGTGCTGATGGGTTGTGGTGGTAATGGTGTGAATGGTGTTGGTAATGGTGGTCTTGCTGCTGGTGGTGGTTGGTGGTACCGGTGGTAATGGTGGTAGGTGGTGGTGGTGGCAGGGATAGGGGTTCTTTTCAAACCACAGTGTGTTTGCCAAACTAAGAAATAAAGAGGCAAAAGTAAATATCATGCCAGATTTAGCAAACAGTAGCTGAAAGAAAGCCAAGGTCAGCCCTGAGTGTGGAGAAAATGCTGCTGGTTAGGCATTGTTCTCTGGAACCAGACTGCATAGTGTCACCGCAGCATGTGAAGGACACCTACCTTTGTGAAGCAGGAACCATGCCTTCTGGACAGAGACACTGATTCTAAAACCATTCAGTTAGTGTTTCCTTCCACAACCCGTAGCCCAAATACATTCCGGTTGAACATTTGGCTGTCTCTGCTCACATCGGGAGCCCTGACAGCTCACCTTTTGCAATTTTCTCTTCTGGTACGTTTGTTTCCTTGTCTGTGTTGGAGCTGTCCTTACCTATCAGACATTGCTTTTCTTGTAGCCCTGGTGTTGTGTACCAAGATCAGGAAGCAGAGGTGTTGTCTCTTAGGGTGCTGGAGCAGCTTCAGAACATTGCTGTCAAATGGCCTTGCCCTCTGAAACCCAAGCATTATTGTCCTTGCTCACTGGCCTGGCTATTCTCTCCTTGCTAGAGAAAAGCCTGATATTTCACAGACTATGGAGAATGGTGACCTCAGGGCACAACCCCACTCAGCTAAGCTTCAAACATGGGAAAAAAGGAAATAAAAAAAAAGCTTAAGAAGGGAAGGCAACATCAAAAACAGAAAGTTAACAAGGGGGCCAAGTTCCAGCTCCAACAAGCAGTAGAACTTGGCAGCTTTGACCATGTGGAGACCAGAAAGGGTTTGTGGAATCTCCCTCCATAGTTAATGAAAGCTGTTGAGGTCAGACATATGTCATGACATCCTTGCATGGATATCTAGAGAGGCCATTGTGTGCAGCTGTGAAGGTGACGCTTGGGTTTATTGGAGGTTCCAAGATGTTGCAATCACCAGAGTTGTGGGGTATCTGATGAGAAAAGCTGCTAACATGGAGTGGAACCAGCCCAAGAGAGGAGAGAAGTGTGTTGCAGTCAACACAGCTGAAAGGAGTTGGAGATCTGAAGACTGCTTTGACATCAGATATGGAGAAGCAGAATTTGGAGTTTGCCCCACTGTTTTTCAGTCTTGCTTTTGGCCCAGTATTTCTTCACCAGGCTCGATTTTCTCCCCTTTGGAATGGTAATGTATATTCAGCACTATTGGAATGTTAGAAATACGTAATCTACCTTTTGATTTTTATTTTACAATAAAATAAAAGTTAAGTGATTGGAACATGGCTGCCTTATTCTATCACACTATCACCAGCTCTCAGTTTTCCAATGGTTTCCTTCACTGCCTAAGCTTGGCTGTCCTGGAACTTGCTCTGTGGACTGACCTTGAACTCAGAGATCTGCATGCTTCTGTTTCCTGAGTGCCGTGACTAGATGCATGTACCATCACACCTGGATCTCAGCCTTTCTTTACCTTTTCACAAGCTCTTTAGGTTCTGGATTGTAGTTTATTATGTCAGAAGTAGTCAGGTTGACAACTGAGAACAGCCATCACAATCCATCCCTTATCAATCTGATATATAATTATATCTCCTTATGTCCAAATGAAAACAACAACCAGGTCATAATAATGCCTAGATACAATTAACCCCTGTTTAACCTTGAACATGTAAACAATAAGATTAGCAGGGTGGAATCTTGCCCCAAGGTCACCACTCCCTTAATCGGTCTGTCTCCTTGAACTCAGGATTTAGCTCCATTGCACTTCCTTGTGTCTCTTTAATACCTGAACCATACATTTTGTGTTTTTCCTGTATAAGTTTGCAATGTTTAATCAAAATGCTCTTCATAAAAGTGAACTACAGGACAGAATTTAAACTTGGTTGATTTGAGTTTTCCTTTGACAATGTAATTAATCTGAGCCTTTTCACCTTATCCTCAGGCAGACTTTTCAGACAAGGGCAAAAGGCAGCCACATTCTTTATCAAAATTTCACAAGAAAAGTCTCTAGGCCACATAATAAAATTCTTCTCCTTTGAAACATCTAGAGTCAGACTTCCACAGTTCAAATCATATGAATGGCTCCTAAGAAATGACATCCAACTTTAACCTCTAGTCTTCACATGAACCTGCTGTACACACACACACACACACACACACACACACACACACACAGAGAGAGAGAGAGAGAGAGAGAGAGAGAGAGAGAGAGAGAGAGAGAAAGAAAGTACCCCATCATCACTACCCCAAAGAAGTGATATTCAACATTGCTGGAGTCAATTCACACTCTTTGAAACAAAAGAATGGTTAGGACTATCACAGCAATACCTGGTCCCTGGTACCAACTTCTATCTTAGGGTTTATTGCTGTGAAGAGAATAGGTAATCAAGCCAACTCTCTCTTTTTTTAAAAAAAGGTTTCTTTATTTTATTTATGTCAATACACTGTAGCTGTCTTCAGACACACCATAAGAGGGTTTCTGATTCTATTACAGATGGTTATGAGCCAACATGTGGTTGCTGGGAACTGAACTCAGGACCCCCCTAGAAGAGCAGTCAGTGCTGAGTCATCTCTCCAGTCTCCAAGGCAACTCTTACAGAGGACAACATTTAATTGGGGCTGGCTCACAGGTTTAGAGGTTCAGTCCATTATCATCATGGTAGAAATATGACTGTGTGCAGACAGACATGGTGCTAGAGAAGGAGCTGAGAGCTCTACATCTTAAACCAAAGGCACCTAGGACAAGACTCTCTTCCTCACTTAAGAATAGGACCTCAAAGTCTACCCTCACAGAGACTCACTTCCTCCAACAAGGCCACACCTCCTAATAGTTCCATTTTCCATGGACCAAGCGTATTCCAACCACTACAAAGTTGAATTGAATGCATGTTGCATTATTTGGTTGTAAGCCTATCTGGCCAGGGATTGGAATGTGGTGTTTTCAGTAAGTATGACCCACCCCACCCCCAGCTCATAGTTTTGAATGATGAGTAAGGACTGACACTATTTGAGACTGATTAAGAAGAGTGTCCTTGATGGAGAACATATGTTACTGGGGGATGGGCTTTGAGCTTTCAGAAGCTCAGTTGTTCCCCCCCCCCCCCTTGCTAATCAGGATGTCACTTTCAGCTCCAGCTCCGGCACCACGCCTGCCACCACGCTTCCTGTGCCATGCTCCCTCTCTCCATGGTGACAAAGGACTAATCCTCCGAAAGTGTAAGCGAGCCTCGAATTAAATGCTTTCATCTATAAGAGGTGCCTTGGCCATAGTGTCTCTTCACAGCCATAGAGCAGTGACTAAGATATATTATTAGTTATTAGTATCCTCTCCTGTCTTTGACCTGCCCATCACTGGTGAGCTCTTTTCACCAGCATGTAAGCATTCCCCAGTACTCCAGCTCTGGAACACAGTCACAAATCCACTCCTGGAGGCCGACATTTCTTTTGGGCTTTCTCTCTTTTCCCTCTTCATTCTGATAGGATGAACCATGCGCAGCATGGCTTGCCTTGATTTAACAGCTCTTTCAGCTGGCCTTGTGTCTTACTCCATCGTTAATAGTGTCTCTTTCTAAATACCTGAATCTGGTGGCACTCTGTGCTCTTCCTACTTTGGGGTTTCTTAATAGACTGCAGCAATGTTGAATATCTCTTTTTTGGGGTGGTGGTGTACTTTGTGTGTGTGTGTGTGTGTGTGTGTGTGTGTGTGTGTGTCTGTATGTATGTGTGAAGACTAAAGGTTAAATTTGGATGTCATTTCTTAGGAGCCATCCATATTCAACATTTTTTAAAAAGATGTTTTTATTTTATGCGTATGAATATTTTGGTTGCATATATGTCTGTGAACCATGTATCTGTGCCAAATGCCTGCAGAGCCAAACGAGGCTACTGGATCCCTTGAAACTGGACTTAAGGGCAGTTGTGAGCTGTGGTGTGGTTGCTGGGAGTAGACGGACTAGGTCCTCTAGAAAAGCTCCGGTGATCTTAGCCACTAAGTTATCTCTCTAGCCCCTTCCGTATCTCTCACTAGGAGCTGGGCACCTCAGCTACAGTGTGCTAGGGTAGGCTGGCAATCCACTGGGTTCAGGGATCATTAGTCCAGCTGTGCCACCCAGCATTGGCATTTCAAGATCAAGCCACATCTGTTTTTCACAAGGAAATCAAACTCAGATCCTCTTGTCAATACTTTTATTGCTAAACTATCACACCCTCCTGGGGTTCTCCCTCCTTCCTGTTTCTCTGTGTTGCTTGTTGCAGGATATTTGATCACAGGGTGAACCCTGAGACTGTGTTATGTACTGGAAAAACCCATTTTAAGTTGTGGTGAGGCTCAGCCTTAGCACACACCTTTAATCCAAGAGCTCTCTGCTTGAGGATTGTAAACAGATTCAAATAAAGTCAGTTGTAGGTCAAGAGGTGGAACCAGTTGACAGGAAGTGAACATAGGAATATTAAGAAAAAAAAACCCACAGGGCTGGAGAGATGGCTCAGAGGTTAAGAGCACTGACTGCTCTTCCAGAGGTCCTGAGTTCAATTTCCAGCAACCACATGGTGGCTCACAACCATCTGTAAAGGGATCCATTATCCTCTTCTGGTGTGTCTGAAAATAGCAATGGTGTACTCACATATATAAAATAAATAAATTTTAAAAAAGAAAAAGGAAAAAGAAAAAAAAAACATGGAGAGTAAGAGGGAGTCAGGAGGACAGACAGAGAGGCGCCCGAAGTAGAGGAAGGGACCCTCAGTTTGAAGGAGGTGCTTTTGAGACTCTGATTTCCAGTGAGATGTCAGCTGAGGAGGAAGGTCAGCTGGGAGCTTTCTCTGCCTCCTGAGCTCGAAGCCTTTCCCCCCAGCATCTGTCTCCCAAGTCTTCATTGGTAAAATCAAATCATTGAATTTATGTTAAGACACAACAGTTGCTGACCTTTATTTACCGATTTATCTTAAGATCAGGAAAGCCTCAAACTCACTAGGCATGGAAGAACATCTGATCCCTCTGTTCCCACCTTCCAAACTGATGTACACCTGCATACTCCAGCTGACCTTTACATTTTGGAACCTTTCAGGCTCAGCTTCCCCTTGTTCCAGTGTCACACCTCCCAGCCTCCTCTCTGTGCTGAGAGCTTCTAAGTTCATACAGTAGCTCATCCTGTGACCTGCCAAGTCATCCAAAGCCCTGCTGGACAGGGACACACCGTGCTGAGTCTATACAGAACTAGGCCTATGGCCATTCTTACTGTGCTGAAGAGTTTTGTATTTTTGTTTGTGTCTTCTTTGTTTCCTCTTCCAAATCCACTTGTTGCCCAAGAAGGTATCTTGGTTACTGACTTTGCTGGCTTCCACCCAAGTGTGTCCACTGAAGAATCTTTGGAGGAGAATATGGAACCTAGGGATAGTGAGGCCAGATGCTTCTCTGTTTAGCTCCCCCTCTTTGAGTTTGCCACAGGCTGAGTCCCTGGGCTAAAGTCATTGCTTCTCTTTATGAGACCTTCTCCACATGATCCACCCACTCATGGCTGGACTAGTAATCCTGCTCTTAGCTCCTGGTTCTCACTCTCTCTTGCCCCCTCTCTTTCTCCTTCCTTCTCTCTCCCTCTACCCCATTATAAATAGCTGTCTCTTTAGTTACCTTAGCTGGAGCATACCCCTGCTTCTTGTGGTACCCAAGTCAGGCAACTGACATTGGAAGTTACGTCAATAAACAGATCTTCAAAATAGAATCTGGGGTTGGTTGGTCTAGCTTCGAGCTCAAGAGTGATTTTGTGGGAAACAGGGAGGTTTGAAGCATGGAAAATGACATCAACCTGAATGTAGTACTACTGTCACTTTAAAGAAAGCGATCAGTTGTCACTGCATGGGATGCAGAATAAACAGGGGACAAGACAGTGTGAGCCCTGATTGCTCTGTCAAAGGTAGCAGGGTCGCCTAGACTCTTTTCAATGCTTCAGAGAGCACGTCTGAGCAGCAAGACATGTTAAGTACTATGAATAGGTATTGAAGTTTATCCACGTGGAGTCCAGCATCCATTGGTAACCTTGAGCGTTTTCCAACAATCTACAGTTGTTACTGTTAACAACCAGGGTCTCATGCCAAGTGTTGCTTGTAGAGCCAGTTAAAGCCAAACAGGTTTCTAATTCTGATGAGAGACATGGGCTGAGGCAGGGAGGTAGACTCTTAAGCTTTCTTTCTAGAAGAAACATTTTAAAAAGCACACTCTTGGGGGGTGAGGCCTAAGGCTCTGTTCTTTCAAAATAAATAGTCTGCGCATAATGAAACAAACAAAACCAAAGCAAACTTGCAGGTGGAGTAGAGGTTGGGCACTGTGGCTATGAAGCAAGTGCCCACAGGCTTCAGCATCTCCCAGAGATCTGGTTAAGATGCGGGATCTGATTCACTAGTTCTCCAGCGGTGACTGATGACATTCTGTGCCCTTAGGAGATCCCAAGGAACGGCTTGTCTGCAAACCACAGTGAGCCGAAGGACCGAAAGGACCTAGCACGGAAAGTGAAGCTGCAAGGTTGCTGTTCAGAGCCTCCTCTGTGGGAGCTGAAGAGCACATGATCGAGGCAGGAAAATAGGGTGGTTAGAGGAGTGCCAGGTCTTAGGGAAGCTGTGAGGTGACTCTCCTGTCACCAGAGAAGACAGTGGTGTCACTGCAGTGGAATTGCCTTTGCTGGTCTTAGTGGGGCCGTACATACAACCACAAATACGATATCCTGACTTACTCACCATGCAAAGAGGAAGATGCAGAGGTCTGTGGCAACAGGTAACTGATTACCATGTTCCTAGACATGAGCTGAGCCAACAGCTTAGTAAGTGTTTCATGCACACAGGGGGGTTCAGCTGAAGTTCCCTAGAGGGAATGCATGGCTCCTGTCCACTCCCCAGACCCAGCCAGTTCAGACTCCCAGCTCTTTGAGGCAAGCACCTGTTAAGTTCCCCCAGATTCGAGAGAACAATGAGTATTTCTCAGGGTACCCAGCAGGCTGAGGAATGGAAAGCAGCCAGAAATGCTACCTGGACTTTTCCTGAGGATTGATGGCTCTGGAGCTCTGATGAGAGCAGAGTCTTCTTTGAATTCATCTAATAGCACAGGAATATCTGGTGAGCCCTGAAACCCATGTGATTACCTTGCCCAAAACACATACATGTATGGTGTGGAGAGCCAGGCCTAGTAACTGGCAGCGTCCCACTGCTGGTTCTCTAGGGACTGTTGTAGTGAGAGGAACCAATATGGTCACCTCCTGGTCATTGCAATCCCAGACAGAAAATAAAAATCATATTGTTCTGTTCACCATGCACGGGTCAGCTTCCCTCTGGGTTTCAACCTTCTATATTTTAGCCTCCAAGTTTCCCTGAACAGACCCTGTTGACTTTGCCTCTTTGGTCCTAGCTTGTGTGGGACATTATTCATTACCCCAAACACGAAAGATGGAACAGCCCTTGTTACTGCATACTAAGTCCCTCATTTTAAAAAGAAACTTAAAACACAAAGTAAAACCTATTGGTCATACACCACTACAAACTATAGGAGAATGCCAACTAAAGTTCAAGTCTTTCTCCATCTCTTCATCTTCCTCTATTATTATTTTTTTTTACATTTGAATCTATGTCTTTGTTTATCAAGAAGAGAATAGTTTTCTTTCTATTATCTTGTAATACATGTGAACATATTTACTGTAGACTCCACACATCACTTTACATGCGTTTTATTACACTATCTGTGGTGAGAGTATCTGTAGATTTTGAAGGTACTCTGAGAAATGACAGAGGAAGATCATCTCTACTGTTTCTCTAGGTTCCAGGTTCCTTCAATGGTAGCATGTTTTGTTGTTGTTGTCGATATTAATTAATTAATTAATTAATTTTTGGACAAGGTCTCACATGTTCCAGGCTGACCTTGAATTCACCGGATAGTTGAAGATGGCCTTCAACCTCTGTCCCACCTGCTTCGTAACCTTACCAGGATTATAGCACGTGCCATGATTCCTGGTTTATGCTGGGAATCGAGCGCAGGGCTCCGTGCATGCTGACAAGCCTTCTACCAAATGATCTACTTTCCCAAACCCAATGGCAGCATCTTGAAAATCTTCAGGACAGTTACAAAAGGGACTATTACGGATACTGATCCGATCCGTTCATCTTCTCCAAGCTTTCTCTGTTGTTTTAAAAACCGCATTTGTGTGCCTGCACATTGTGTGCTTAATGCTGTACAATGTTTTTTAATCACATGCAGAGATCTGCATATTGGCCATCATAGTCAAGACAAGCAAGACCATCACCTAGAACCTAACGCTGTCCTTCCGGAGCGCCCTCTACTTTTCCTTCCGCCTTTTCCCTTCCCCCTCATCTCTTCTCCATTTGCATTCCTTGGTCATTTCAGAAACACTTATTAAATGCCACGATACTCAATTATGGTGTCTTTGTCTCACCCTGTCAACTCCCAAGGCCCTGCCTCTAAGCACCACAGTAAGAGTAAATATTCACCTTCAGCATAGACTCAGTTTCAGCAGCATCTTCAGAGAGAGTAAACCATGTTTGAATGGCAGTGGTGGGCATCTCATATAGCTCACATGGAAAGATGGCGCTGTGCAGTATTTTAAAAGACTAAGCTGGCAGAACCGCCACCTTAAAAAAAAAAACATACAATTCACCTCATTGTTTATGATTCCCACATTTTATAAAATGTTTATTTTCTAAGAAGTCTATGTACCCCGGTGTTCTTAGCAGAATTATTTGTGCTAGGGAGGAAATTAAACAAACAAACATATATTGGCACTATGTTCTGGTTCCTTTTATTAATTTCTTGTTTGTCCTTCAGGTGAAAACTGTCATGGTGTTTTAATTGGAAGCTGCTACAAGAATCAGAGTTCTGCATTTCCCTCCCGAGGTTCTTGTTTTGTGTATCTTTTTGGTGGCCCTGTTGAGTGGTTGGTCTCTCATGGACTTGAAAACAAGTTACATATGGTAACTATTTATCTGTGGGCCTGCTGCTTGGACTTTAAGCTGGGAACTTTAAAAGGTTTTGTGTAACCAAATCTGTCACATACTCCTTTAATTCTTCTCCTCTTGTCTGGGAAGAGTTTTCTTCCTTCTGCCTCGGCCTCTTATTTTAATAGTTATGTCAAACATCCTTTTTATATATCCCAGACTGTCGTGACTCTTGCTGCACCAAACAAATTCCCAGTTGATAGTGGGAAGAGTAATTTACACTATGACTTTCAAGCACGGTGTCTACAAGGTGCTAATGACATGTTTACACATTATCAAACTGTGCAGGTTATGTTCACGTGGATTGGCAACCTGGCTTGCCCCGGCTTTCTCTGAGAAAGGCATTGCAGGAGAGGTCACGGTTTTTCGTTTTGACTGGGACACTGGTGAGACAAGGACCACATTTGGCCAGCTATGGGGAGGATGAGCTTGCCATCCTTCCATCTGCAGCTGCTGGCGGCTGTGGTTGCTAGCAGAGCGGTGCCAAATGACGCGAAGCTTTTGCTCAGAGTCAAAGCTCAAGCAATCACTTAGTAAAAATCATTTGGCCTCAGCAACAAGAAAATGAAGTCATTTGGAAGAAACAAAAATAAAACAAAGAGACGAAAATGGAGATTTGGTGTCCACATCTGGGCTGATGTCTCCTTGGCAGGAGTGAGTGGTCACAAATGTTTGATCCTCAAAAGCAACCGCATATTAAATCCATTTAACTAATTTAGACATGTTTGCCATTTACCACAAAGAAAATAAATTATAGTGGGCTGTGGATGGGTGGCCTGAAAGTGAGCACCCCTACAATGTAAGGCAATTGAAGGGACTTGCATTATGTAATCAGTGTGGTATGCCAGACCCCGAGATCTGGTTAGCCTTGTGAAACTCTTGTTTCAAATGAATGCCCATTTAGTGAAATTTTGTGTAATTTTTTTCCTCTAGAACTACCCTGCTCAATTATGACAGAGTAGATTCTGCTAATCACAGGCTGCATGGTTGGAACACTGAGAACAGTCATTTGGATGCGATTTTTTTTTATACATGCCCGGGGTTTTGGTAGAGCATTAGGAAAGCTGTGTTGAGGAAGCAGACACAATTCCTTTTTTAAATTCCTGGCATGTATGAGTGTCCGTAAGAATGTGATCATGGTATGGACAATCTTTCTTTATTCAGTAGCCAACCCCCTTCATGTCATAGATGGATTAAGGGTTGTGACTTGCCTGAGGTCGTACAATAACATATTCATGATATCCCCTGCCCAGTTGTCTTCCCATCATACAAAAATGTGCGCCTCTCTTCCCCGAAGCAGGCCAGTCCATTTCAGCTAACTCAGACATTTTCATCAGCTCTTTTATCAACTCTGTACCATGAAGTCACTTGTTCCTGGACTTACTTTCTTGCTTGCTAACGATTTCTCTTGGTTTTCCCTGATGACTTGGTTTTGGGAACAGTGGGGTAAATAAAGGTTTTCACACTTGTTACCTGGAGACAGGGTTGCTACCAAAGAGAGAGCAAAGGGTGTCTCCATATTGAATTGATCACTTAAAAAAAAATCCCCCAGGCTTAAATATTGTCACCAGCCTTTGCGAAGCTCCAATGTTCTAGTCATTGTGTTCCCTGCATTTAGCTGGGGAATAGGGTTGGGGACAGAAGATGGGGGTGGGGGATGGGATGGGAGATGGGAGTGGAGGATGGGATGAGAGATGGGGGTGGGGAATGAGGATGGGAACAGGAGATGGGGGATGGAGGATGGGGGCTGGGATGGTTTGGGGATAGATAGGTACTATCTCCCTCAGCCCCAGCACCCTGTCCCCAAGCCACACCCCTAGCATTCTATAATCTCATTAATGAAGTCCATTTGAAGTTTTATTGTCAGATCAAATCCCATTGCTCACCCTGTAGGCTCAGGCCAGTTTTCTTTCCTTTCTCTTATTGCTGGTCATGTGTTAGTGTGAGTGTGCAGCTGTAAGAACAAGGGCCATCATGTATGTGTGCCAACTTTCTGTCTACGTGTGCTCTGCCTTCCTGACAGTATAGAACTTGTTTTAGAGAAGTCCTTCTTCCCTGTGTGTTACACAGTATCGGTTCAGCGTCTTCCATGTGTGTTACACAGTATCGGTTCAGGTGCCTGACCCTCCCTGTAGGAGTTCCGCCTCTTCCAGATCTGAGGTTTGCTGGATCCTTCAGCCTTGAGCTAGTAACAGAAGACCTCTGGGCGGTTGTCAGGAAGGCTCCTGGCATGCAAATCTCTCCCTGGGCCCTGCCCACTTTACTGTCTAAATTCCGTAACCACATCCCTTCCAACACACTGCTTTTCCACCTGTCACTTGAGAGCAAGAGTCTTCATAGATCCTTTTCATGCTGGACTATCAGATGCCTGCTTACAGTGTTGTTGGCGAATGTACACCATCCAGAGTATTTCAGAATTAGCCTAGGTTAGCTCCCTTCCCTTGGTGGTATAGTCCCAAACACTGGCTTCCTTTTTACCCCTGGCTTGGTAATTCACTCCTCTGAGACGAAAAATTATACTACAAAATGTTTGTCTACTAGGAGAGCTAAAGTTGAAAACACCCACTGTTTCCAAGGATATGAAAATGTCTGTGACATCCACACATTTGCTGGTGGTTATATAAAAACAAGCACCCAGGAAGGCAGCTAAGGCAGGTGGATGACTTCTTTAAGGTTAGCCTTGTTTCAGTCAATGACAAACCATATCATCATTTTGGAAATGGCCCAAATGTCTTTCAGTAAAGAAAAAAATGATACTCCCGGATGATCTGAGCCAAGGGGCAGCGATGGGAAGGGACGGACCCAGCTAGGCTCCTCCCCTCCTCCGCCTGGGCCCTGGCCACTGTGGCAGGACCCTGTACCCGGCCGCCATCGCCACCGCCTTCCCGGTGAACCGAGGGACCTGCCCGTCCGCGGCTGCTCCGGATCTAGAGAATCAAGTCATAATGGGAGCATTTTTAGACAAGCCAAAGATGGAAAAGCTAATGCCCAAGGGCAGGGGAATGGGCTGCGATACGGCCTAAGCAGCATGCAAGCTGGCGAGCTGAAACGGAGGACACTCATACGGCTGTGATCGGTTTGTCTAGTGGACTTGAGACATGGTCATTCTTTGCTGTATATGATGGGCATGCTGGTCCTCAGGTTGACAAAGACTGCTGTGAGCACTTGTTAGATTACATCACCAATAACCAGGATTTCAAAGGGTCTGCAGGAGCACCTTCTGTGGAAAACGTAAAGAATGGGATCAGAACTGCTTTTCTGGAGATTGATGAACACGTGAGAGTTATGTCAGAGAAGAAACACGGTGCAGATAGAAGCGTGTCAACAGCTGTGGGTGTCATTTCTCCCCCAACATACTTATTAGCTGTGGAACCTCAACAGGTTTACTTTGTAGGAATAGAAAAGTTCACTTCTTCACACAAGACCATAAACCAAGTAACCCGCTGGAAAAAGAATGAATTCAGAATGCAGGGGCTCTGTGATGATTCAGTGTGTCAGTGGCTCTCTGGCTGTGTGGAGAGCCCTTGGGGATTTTAATTACATATGAGTCCATGGAAAAGGTCTGAAGTCCGTGATATTGAGAGGTCTGAAGAAGATGATCAGTTCTTCATTCTTGCATGGGAAATGAAGAGCTCTGTGACTTTGTAAGATCCAGACTCGAAGTCACTGGTGACCTTGAGAAAGTTTGCAATGAATGAAGTCATCAACACCTGTTTGAAGAAGGGAAGTTGAGACCATGTGAGTATGATTTCGATCTGTTTTCCAAATGCACCTAAAGTCTCGGCAGAAGTGGTGAAGATGGAGGCAGAGCTGGACAGGTACCTGGAGTACAGAGTGGAAGAAATCATAAAGAAGCAGGGGGAAGGCGTCCCTGACGTAGTCCTTATGATTGGCATGGTAGCCAATCATGAGAACATTCCCAGCCTCCCATCAGGGGGTGAATTGGAGAGCAAGCAGAATGTAAATGAAGCTGTTGACAACAGACTGAACCCTTACTAAAACGACCACACTGATTCTGCATCAACTGATGATGTGGGTGGGGTAAAGCTGCTCCTGTAGCCATGGATTCGCCTTCGCCTCCAAAGGAGAATCAGCTCACCCTTGCTGACATGGGTGAGGGACCACAGCTTCAGCGATGGAACAGCTAGCCCAGAGTGGATTTTTATTTTTCTTATTGTAAACTTGAGACTTATGTACCTGTGATTTCAAGCCGTAATTTATGTTGTAAATCAGACTCCCATCACTGTCACTGACGAAGGAAATGTGGCTTGTTGTATGACACAGTAGACACAGTCATGCTGTATTTAAACTTGGGGTGCTGTTTTCCCTGTTCCAACCCCAAGATGCTCATGTGTACTTGATTATGAAGAGTCCCAAAAGCTTCCAAAGCCGTGCATCCAGGGTATATGGAAAACTGTCTTTGTGTCCGGCAAGGGACCGGCTTGTGACACAGCCACCCACCCCTTCTCACTTGTCTCTAGGGTGTCCTCTCCTCCTAGCCAAGAGGATTGCAGCTGATCCTGTCTATTCATAAAAGTCTCTATCAACTTTGGGCTAACACGCCTTGATCCTCTGCACCTCTTTATGAGTTCTTAAATTTAATTACTAATTGGTAAGCAGCAGCTTCCTCCACAGAAGGGACTGCCACATTTTTTCCTGTGATCGGCTGGGCCTGCTACTGTTCCTAGTAAGATATTCCCAATTCCATTTTATCAGTTGTGATAGTTTGCATATGCTTGGACCAGGGAGTGGCATTATTAGAAGGTGTGGCCTTGTTGGAGGAAGTGTGTCACTCTGGGGGTGGACTTGGAGACACTCCTCCCAGCTGCCTGAGAATGCTTAGTCTGTTCCTGGCTTCCTTTGGATGAAGATGTAGAACTCTCAGCTCCTCCTGCACCATGCCTGCCTGGATGCTGCCATGCTCTTGTCTTGATGATAATGGACTGAACCCCTGAACCTGTAAGCCAGCCCCAATTAAATGCTGTTATTTGTAAGAATTGCCTTGGTCATGGTGTCTGTTCTCAGCAATAAAACCCTAACTAAGACATCAATAAAACTTGGTTTAAGAAACAAGGGGGGAAAAAAAAGAAAGAAAAAAAATGATAAAGAAGTAATCTATTCATATAATTCTCTATAGAGTTAGAAATGGACAGGTTTCTGATACATATGCACACATATACATATACACATACTCATGTATGTGTGGACCCACAGAGAATTTTATTAAGCCAAAGCAGTTAGAACCCCACACAACATCATTGATATGAAACTGAAGAACAGACAAGATTCAACTACAACAACAGAAGTCAGAACTCCCTGGAGGACTATAACATTGAATCTACATGGCTGAGGAGTTTCAGGGCTGTGTACCCAGAGGAATAGTCATTAGGGACCGGAGAGATGGTTCAGCAGTTAAGAACCTATGGCTGTTCATTTAAAGGATCCCAGTTCCCAGCACCCAAATGGCAGCTCACAATCATCTCTAATTCTAGTCCCAGAGGATCTAATGTCCCCTTCTGGCTTCTGAGAGTATCAGGTTCATGTTGATACACATGTAGAAAAAATATCCCATTCACATAGGATAAAAAATGTAAAGGAAAAAGTTATTAAAATGTACCCTCTCCAGTTCTATAAGACATTAGAAAAAAAGATGAAATAAAAAAACAATTACATTGAGAACCACATTCCTTTGTTTTTCCTCTCTTATATTGTGAATTTTGTAACCTGTCAAAATCAATCTTGTCGGGAGTTGGAAATTTTTCTGTGCTTCCCCTCCATTCTTTGTCTAGAAAGCCAAAGAGCTTTTTATCCTTTCCGGGAGCATTTTGATGTTCAAAGGGGGATCATTAGGCAAAAGTAATGATTAACGCAAAGAAATGGCTAGCTTAATGGGTGGGCTTTCGGGCACCAGGAGAGTTGTCATTTTAGGTTAAGGGGGGGGGTCAAGAAAAGCTTACAGAGTATTGCAAACTGAGTGGGGGGGGGGAGAAATGGGTAAAAACTCATATAGACACTTCTGTTGAGCCCCAGACAGAGCCAGAAGCCTTTGATGTTCTGTTTCCCTGATGGCAGAATCTGCCCACTTGTTTCCAAAAGGAGGAAGACTTCGAGTTCTGGGGCCTAGCCCTTCCTCTTAAAACTGGTAGTGGAAGTTTCTTGGGGGGCAAAACAAGCGGCTTGTTGCAAGCTAGAGCAGGAATCGGGAAAAGAAGAGAGAAGGGCACAGTGCCAAAGTGCAGCCGGAACTGGACAGCCAAGAGACATGATGTGCAGAGACACCCCTGGAGAGAAGGGAGACAGCAGAGAAGTCAGCAGGAAGTAAAAGAAGAGAATGTGGTGTGGGTGGGGGAGGCCCAGAAGCAGGCCCTTGTGCACTGAGCACCTGCAGCCTGTGAAGCCTCTTGCCCCTGTCTTCCTCTTCTGCTGCTGTAACAGAATGCCCCAGACAGGGAACCGCATAGACAGCAGGCATTTAGTTAACTGATAGTGGTTCTGGAGGCTGGGCAATCTCAAGAGCATTCTGCCAGCATGACCCTGGTGAGGGTCTTCATACGCCATCCAAGGCAGAGGGCGGGAGGCAAGAGTCGGTAGCTGCTGGGTATCAGCATAATCCTTTAATCCCAACACTTGGGGGGGGAAAGGCGGGCACGTCTATGTTGATTTTCAAGGCCAGGAGTTCTGGGATAGCCAGGGCTATGTAGAGGGACCCTGTCTCAAAATAAGTAAGTAAGTAAATAAAATAATAAAGGAAACACAAGAGGGTTGAATTTACTTTTAGAAGCCTACTTCCAACATAACCAACCTGTTCCTGTGAGAGCATTAACCAGTGCACAGAGGCAGAAACCCCATGACCTAATCACCTTAAAAAATCAAACCAACAACAAAGCAACCATTTTATAATGTGTGTGTGTGTGCACACAGGAATGGCACGGTGTGTATGCCAAACCCAGAGGCCAACCTTCAGGGACTGCTTCTCCTCCTTCACCGGGGGTATAATCCAGGTTGTCAAGACTCTTGGCAGATAACTTCGTCTACTGAACCATTTCGCTAACTACAAATATGTAACCCCAAGCCGGCCTTCAACCTGTCATCTTTCTGACCCTTCAGAACTCACCACAGTGACCAGCCCAATCGCTTTTATTGAGTGCAACTCCTGATTCTTGGATTTTTTTTTTTTTTTTTTAAATATTTGAATGCCTTCAAACCATACTGTTCTTCATGGCCACACTGGTTTGGTTTCTGAGCCTTCCCTCCTCTGGGCCTTCAACAGCACAGTGGTTTTAAGTGCCATCCGATGACAACCTGCTTTAAACTGTTCAAAAGCTCGACATCTCCTTTTTAAAAAGTCCCAAGCCCCTCCCAGAGCCTGTCATGTCTTGTCCCTGTGGACTCCCCCTGCCTCGTTTATTTTGCAAATAATGGTTCGCCGTGTTTAGTAAATGTTAGTTTTAATCTTTTCACTTTAAGAACCTTGGGAGAGTATTGGTTGTATTTATATAAACCGGCTCCAGGAAGGTTTGGTGTGCAAACCTGCCAGTGGTCCAGGTGGTCTATAGAGCTCATTTGTCCAACCAGGACGGCCTGTACCATTGCCTGCTAAGTGGGGATGAATACCTGGGGCAACCTTACTATGGTCTGAATAAGGGGAAAGATGTTAGCCCTCTATGCCCTGGTTTTGACAATGTGCTTTCTTCCCCACACTGGATACCTTTAAAGACCCATTCTGGACGCTGATGTTACAGCCCACTTGGGTTTGGGAAGAGGTAGGTTTGGGTTTCTTTGTTTTGGAAGCATCCTTTGTCTATGAAAATACTGCTCAAAGTTGACTGGCCTTTGGGGACAGTCACACAGAGAGGAGGAATGTTGCTCCTGGGAGGGGGAGACTCTGAGTCTCCAGGGGGTAAGAGCCTGGTGAGTGCTGTATGTGAACTGTCAATAGACTGCTGATGTGGTCTGACCCTCTGTGAATGCACCATGCTCCCTCGCATCACCCAGCCGAGGGGCAAGGACCAGCAGCTGAGCCTGAGAATACAGGGGAAACTGGTTTAAGTGACATCAGTCCCCAGCTCTGGGGACAGGACTGGACTCTCTCTGGACTCCCACTTTGCGCCCCTCCTGCCCTCGCTGTATTTGTGACACCTCTCTTCAGTATGGATTCTCCACTGTAAATATCCTCTGCAGGGTATGGCCCAGGACAGTGGGAGTTAAGTGGGATCTCTGTGCACACAGCAGATTGGCAGCACAGGCCTTGGTGTGCACTGCACTCCCTAGTCCCGCTCCTCCTTGTGATCGTTCAAGAAAGATTTCTCTTCCTCTGTGCATAGTAAAAGGCAAAAAACTGCTGTTTCCCACTCTCACTGGGAAAAACCCCGGAGCTCATCAAAAACTGGGGGGTAATAGCTGGAACCTCTCATCTCCCTTCCCCCTGACAGCTCAGGGTTCAGCCCCCTTAACAAATCTTCAATTTCTTCTCCCTTTCTGTCCCAATGTCAGTGGAAAAACTTGATGTGGTTGCCGTGGAGATGTCACTGACTTCAGAGAGGCTGTTTGTGGCAGCCTGTTTGCCTGGCTGAGCTGAGCAGCCTTTGGAGTTCGCTGTGATCACTTGGCCAGAGGCAAGCTAAGGTCTGCTCCGGGAGGGCGAGCCGTTCAGGTTTTCCGTTCATTTCCTGACCGTCATAGCTACTCCTTTCTCCGTTTGTTTCCTTCAGAAAATTTATAGCATCTCGGTGGTGTGCTAGGTTAATTAGGCTTTGCCAGCAGAACCCCAGGAAGCCCGAAGCCTCTTATGACGTCATTTCCTTTGGAAAGTATAGTCAGGATTGCCAGCCTCCAAATTATCACGGAGGCTTTCTGCGGATTCGTCAACAGCCCCCACCAGGTGCACAAGAGGAAAGCAGTGATGTTTTAAACACAACGTGATTGTGCGTGTCTGCAAAAGTGGCGGAGAGGCTGCTTTTTGTCTGCTTGTTTTCTGTTTGTGTGTTTGTTTTTGTTCTTTTTATTTGTCCAGTGGGGATTTGTAAAAGAAAAACTGGATTTTGGAATTAAAAAATATTTTTTGATTACACAAGTTTATTTTCCTTAGACAGACTAAGCCAACAGGGCCTTGAGAGAACATTTTCCACACAGCACAGGATTCATAGAACGCTTTTCCTGGGAGATGCAGACAAAAAAATCTCCTCCTTTATGGAGCACCAGGGATAAACCAGAAGGACCAGTCCCCCCAGGTGGGTCCAACATGGGGATCAGATAAGTTTATCTGACTTATTTACTGAGCAGTTGAGGGGGTTACTTACAGGAGCAGGGGACCTCACCCCAACACGGAGAACAGTTTCTCTAGAGCAGGGATGGGGTTCTCTCGGCCTTCCTCGTCTGTGTGTGCTGAGAGGCCCAGCCTTCGCCTGTGGTTAGAGATGGCTTTCACAGAGGCAGATACTGGTTCCAGGCTGTCCCTCTGCATCGATGGCACAATCTGAGCAGGAGCCCCTGCTTGGCTTGGGCTGCCTGGCACTGGGGAGCAATGATGGCGAGAGAGGACAGCTTAAGAAACCAGGAGCACGTCATCCATACTTCCAGGAGAGAGAGCTCAGGACAGAGGGCCTCAGATCCTCCCTCCCACATGGCACGGCAAGTTCAGCTGTCTCTGTGACGACTCTTCCTTTCCCTCAGTTATCCTCAAAGCATCTTCCCCTACAGTTTGCATGTGTCCTTGGAGATAGCTTGAGTCCTGTTGATGCAAGGGTTGTACCACTTCTGACAAAAAAAAAAAAAAAAAAAAAAAAAAAAAAAAGTAATGTCAGTTATATAAAACGCTGGGAAAGGGAACAATCTCCATTCATTTAACACTTACCTACTGCAGCCATTTATGTGGGTCAAACACTTTCCTAAATATGAAATCTGCCATCACGGAACATCTTTATAACTCACTTTTCTTAAAACTACCTTTCTTGAGGTATTCTTTCTACGTAGTAAGCCCCACCCATTTTATTTAGTTATCTGGTGTGTGTGTGTTGGGGGGGGGGGGTCACGTACATGCAACTGTGAGAGGTATTCGGGACAGAGGGTAACATGTGAGAGCCAGTTCTCTCTCCATCATTTGGGTCCTTGGAATTGGATCTTTGGGCTTGTTGACAAGCGCCTTTACCTGCTGAGCCATCCCCCCAGCTCCCAATTTACCCGTCTAAAGTAAGCATAAGGTAGTCTAACCTTCACCCGAATCAAGACACAGAACATGTCATCACTCTGAGAAGTTGCTTCACAAATTTATCCTGACCTTTCCCCCTCCCCCAAGCCACGGGCAACAACCGATCTGATTTCTGTCTCCATTCTTCGGCTTTTTCTGGTAAAATAATGAGGAACAGGCCTCTCAGTAGGGGCTACAGCCAAATAATGAAAGGGGAATTTTCACTGGCAAGGAGACATGACACAGTTATGCTATGTAAGAAAGGCGGAGCTGCTGAGTTGAGGTCAGCAATCAGTCACATGACTGACTCACCCAGGACCTCAACATTGTCATAGCTCAAGGGTGGTGGAGGTGGCAGAGAAAACAGTCTGAGCAAGGTAAGCCTCATTTGGCCATTGTTCCCCACTTTGTGCCAGGTGCGGCCAGTGATGGGATCCAACTTGCGTTTTAGAAGGATAATTTCCGAACTCACTAGGAGACAGAGGCAAAGAACTGGAGGCCTGAAGTGAGGCTGGTAGCCTCAGCCATGGCTGTGGTGGGCAGGAGTAGTCAAATACAGTCTGTCTTTAGGAGGTAGGGTACCAGGACTTAGGATGGTGGAGAAGGGGGTGAGAGAGAAAGGCTTAAGAATGTTTCCTTTGTTTCTAGAGTGGATGTTTGTTTGAAAATAAAAATGGAGGCATCATTGAAGGGACACTGTGGCTGAAGGGGGTTGGCAGTATGGGAGGGGAGACATGAGCTCTAAGATGCAGCTAAGAGGCCATGTCCAGTGGGCAGTTGGATGTGCCAGCCTAGATGCCAGACAAGAGAGTCCATTGCGTTCTCTGTAAACCAACTTCTAGGTTCTCTCAGCCTGATAGGAAAGCCAAAGGATTTGTCCCATCAAGAGAAACTTTTCTCCTTTCCTGTTTTCTTTCTCTCTCTCTCTCTCTCTCTCTCTCTCTCTCTCTCTCTCTCTCTCTCTCTCTCTTGCAGAGGTTTCTCTGTGTAGCCGTGACTGTAGACCACACTGCCCTACAAGTTCTGGGATCAAAGATGTGTGCCACTCGGCTACCTGGCCAAGGGGAACTTTTTTCATTAAGTAAAATTTTCTTCCTAAGTAGTTTGTTCTAGAAGGACCTGATTTCATGCTACAAACTGTTTGGAACACTAGACAAGGGCTGTAGGCTTCGGGCACATTTCCTCCCAGTACAGCCCACCTATTACCCACCTGTGGGATGAGGAAGGTGCTCACCAAGTTTCTGGTTGCACATTGTTCAGGGGTGCTGATGACCTGTGTGTTGTGATATCGATACTGTGCTTTGTGCATTTATAATAAAATCAAGGCTGCAGGAAGGTTCGGCACAGTCTGCAAGTGGACTGAACGATCAACAAACAACCTTTCCCTCCACAGTGTCCCTTTCCCTTTGAGGCAGAAAGATACTAAGGGAGTTGTGTCTATGCTATCCAAAGAGGTGGACTAACTGTGGAACTTTATTAGACACTCCCTCATCCGTGTGGAGGCCAAGAAGCCTCCCAGTCTGCTATCTGCAGGATAAAGAGCAAGGAAGACCAGGGGTGTGAACACCAGTGTGGGCCTCTGGGCTCTCAAGTCAGGACTGAGGTTTAAAGATAGGGAGAGAGGGCTTTCCCAGCTCAACAGATGGTAAGACTCACCCTGTCTCCACTTCTTGCAGTTTGTTCCTTCAAGGGATTAGATCATGTCCAACTACACCCCAGACACCCTTCTTCTTCATTCACCCTGCAAATTTTACATGTGAAGGTCTTCCAGAAACATCCGTAGCAAACACAGAAATAGTATTTTCTCCATCTGTCTGGATATTCTGCACCCGAGTCAAACTGACAAAGGAAACCATTAGAAACCATCTTGACTTTGTTTTATTAAAGAATCACTGGAGAGACCTAGTCCAGACTGTGCCTGGCTGTGGGAAAGAGGACGGGGAAGCAGACAGCCCTGTCTTGGTGGAGAGCAGGGCAGCATGGAGGGAAAAGTCACATCATCATTATCCAGGGCCAAGGAAGCCACAGTCTTTTTAGAAATTACATCTGAAAGAAGACAGATGTGGAATTAATTCTTCTCAGGGATCCTCATGTAAAATTCGACAGCTTATTCCTTAGTCATTCCCACAGATGTTGGTGAGAGGGATATCTAAATCGCCTTTCTGTCACTATAACAAAATGTGTGAGATAATCAACTTACAAAGAGGAAAGGTTTTCCAGCTCATGGTCTTAAAGGTTCCACTCCATAACGAAGAAGACCACTTTCTGGCAAGCCTTTGGTGAGGTTTCTGGAGGCAAAGTCTACCTTTAAGCATGTATGAGAAAACTTCTTATACCATGGCCAGAAGCAAAAGAGAAGAAAGTAGGTATCAGAAGAGCATGTGTGCCTCTTCCGGGGCACACACCCAATGATCTAGGACTTCTCTGCTAGATCCCACTCCCCACACAATAGCATTGCCTGAGGACCATGCCTTCAACACACAGGTCTTTGGAGGTACATCAAATCCAAGCTCTAGCTAGGGCTAGGTAGACTCACAACACACAGGCCACGTTCTCTTTGCCACGAAGTGAAGTGAGCCACAGAACATCTTCTAAACCGGAACTTTCACCTGCTGTGATATGAGCAGGAACCTAAGCAGGCAGGATTCACCCAGCTTGTGGTGTTGGGCAGCTTACCAAAGTCTCAGGTGAACTATCTTAACGATCTATGCTTAAGCCACACCCCAGGATGGGGTTTTGGCTAAGTCACCAAAAGCCTTGCCTAGGGTGATTGACATCGTGGGTTCATCCCCTGCACATCACTGACAGTAATAAATAACCCAACAAAACCTCTGTCTCCCACACCCCTCCATGACCAATGACACAGGACACTCTAATGTAAAAAGCATGAATTGCAGACAGGTATCTCGACCATCGAGAACTCTAAGATCGTACACTCTTCCTCTGCTTCCTGTTAGGCTGACACTCACAGACAGCCTAACCTGTTTACTAGCTTTCTGATTTTTTTTTAAGAAAAACATTTCCTTTAGAACTACCTAGGTCACATTCTTCTCACATTGGTTGCTGCATAGTCTGATGGGGTTACGTCAAGGGAAATCTGACACCCACTATTCTCATTTACACTTTGATTTGCACACTCATCAAAAGACTAGAGCCATTTGATACTTCACAAGATGATTGCCCCTTAGTAGACACTGAGGGAAGAGTCACCTGGCCCCAGCATCTGGTAACTGTATTCTGTTCCCATTTCAACTGTTGACTCGATAAATGCCCTTGGGCAAGTCACTGAACCTCTCCACATTTAGTCTCTGGGGAATGAAATCTGCCAACTGTATTGTGTGGGTTTGACCCTCGCTGCCCTCTGGGATAAAAATAGGAGAGGACCAGGTGTCAGCTGGTCCCAAACTGATGTAAGGATGGCGGCCATGGGATCTCAAAAATGTCCTTGAGCTATAAATTCTATGATAGGGTCACAGACACAGACACCCTCTGGCATTTGTCTTGTGTGATAAATTCCAGCCCTTGAAATTTTTCCAGCCAGACAAAAATTGGCCTTAACCTTCCACTCTTGAATACTCTGCCTGGCCCTGCCCCCACACCTCAGTATTTTTCCCACCATAATACTCAACACGGATTGCTATTACTTTGTCACAAAGTTCTTGGACTGTAAACTTCCCGAGGGAGGAGATCATATCAGCCTTATGCACAAGCTTCATTGTCAAGGACACGCCAGGCAAGTGGGCACCCTAAGTGAAATATGTGCCATGCGGACTAGTGAATGAATGCTGCCCAGGCTCCAGAGAACTTGCCACAGCTCGGTCACTAGGGTCACCTATTCCTGGCCACCATAAGGTAGGATCTGATCCCATCTCTCCATGATACTTACTATCAAGTAATGATGACCATTGTCAACTTTACTGGACTTCAAATCACTGAGAAACATGCCTGTCTTAGGGTTTTATTGCTGTGAACAGACACCATGACCAAGGCAAGTCTTATAAATAAAAACATTTAATTGAGGCTGGCTTACAGGTTCAGAGTTCAGCATGGCAGCATCCAGGCAGGCATGGTGCAGGAGGAGCTGAGAGTTCTACATCTTCATCTAAAGGAAGCCAGGAACAGACTGAGCATCCTCAGGCAGCTAGGAGGAGTGTCTCCAAGCCCATCCCCAGAGTGACACACTTCCTCCAACAAGGTCACACCTTCTAATAGTGCCTCTCCCTGGTCCAAGCATTTGCAGACCATCACAATACCTGTGGGTGTTTGGTGGGATTCTGTAAATCCCACCTCACAGTTACCTGGGAACAGCCAGGTATGCTCCACCCCAGTTATCTGACACTATAAAGGGGGCTACTTGCCCCCTCCTCTCTCTCTTGTGTTCTTGCTCTTTGCTTTCCCACTCTTGCCTGCCCCCGACACGCTCATGGGCAGCCTCTGCTCCTCTAATTCTCTCCTCTCTTCTCTCTGCCCTACTACCTACTTCCTTAAGTCCCCTCTCCATGCCCTGAATAAACTCTATTTTGAGGGATCTGTGGCTGATCCCTCAGGGGAAGGGATTCCCAACATGGGTCTCCCAGAGGCATTTCTCTTGCCCCCATGCCTCACCACACCTCCATGGGCTATACCCAGTGTCTTCATTCTTTTCCTAAGACTGGTGCTGAAGCCCAGGACATCTCTGTTCTTCATTGGTGCCATGACTAGGATATCTCTTTTCTTTCACTCTGCAGGCTTGCATCCCAATGCTCGCTAGCTTAAACTTCAGAGAACTGGTAAGCTTTCCTTCCCCCCACTGGTCAGAGTAGGTGTCTGTGTGGTCCCAAGGAAAAGTTCCTGAGCTTGGAGCTACCCTGAGAATAGATGTTTTCACTGACCCTCGTTCTAGGACTTTTGCCCTTGGGTGAGATTTTTCTCCCTCCTTTTGAGACAGTTTCTCTCTGATGCCAGGTCGGGCCTGGGTGAGCTGATATCCGGTTTTGGAGCACTACCTCCATGGAGTACCGCCTTCATGGAACACCACCTCCGTGGAGCACTGCCTCCAATTGTAGCTCCAAAGTGTTTCCAGCATTCTAACTGATAAGGAAAGATCCCAGACTAAATGGAAAGAAAAAGGGAGAAAGCTAGCTGAACACCATGAGACATTGTCTCATTACTACAACTACTCTTACAGCCACCCCCTACACCCTCACCCCTGGGATAGGTCATCCCTCAAACAGTGTGCCGAAGTGAGTCTTCTATCAGGTGTTTTGTTATCACAATGAAAAAAGTAAGCAGTGGCCTAAATGTGCATTTATTATGAAGGCCTTAACCTGAATGAATGTTTGTTATCAGCGAGGGGATGGAAAAGCATCTGTTCATGTGGTACTGGAAGGTGAGTGGCCTTCCTGCCCTCTAGCCTTTTAGGTGCACCGTTGTTGTTGTTGCTTGAGACAGGTTTCTCCATATAGTCCTGGTTGTCCTACAACTTGGTATATAGGCTGGCCTCCAATTGGTAGAGATTCTCCGGCCCCTACCTCCCTCTGGGATTGAAGGCCTTTGTCATTATGCCTGGCTCCCTCTATTCATTCTTTAATGATGGTTCTCTTTACAGATGTGGAAGAACAGTCTCAAGAGCAGAGGTCAATACCATAACCAGAATTGTACAGATTTATGACTGAATGCAAGACACATTTAGAGCCACATATCTGATGTTATGAGTAAAGACTGGTCAACATCTTATCCCTGGCTTACACAAGAGCACAGACAGCCTGGGAAGAGGTATGGCCAATCCGTTTGCATTACTACCATTCATCTAGTTACCCAAACTCATTCTCTTGACTCTGGCTAAAGATATCTCCTGAACTCAGTCAACAGTAGTTCAAACATCTAAAAACTCAGTGTAAGAGCCTCCCATAGTGCCACTGTTTGACACAGAAGGGAGACTCAGCCCATAAAGGCCTTATGCTTCATGTCCTAGCTCCTAGGGTAGGTCAGGCCTCTTAGCTAGCTGGCTTCCCCAGGTAGAGTGTAAGGGAATGATGCCCCCTTTGGGGTTCCCCATAGATAGACTGACAACTCAGCCTGTAGGCTGTGACTGAGAGGACTTGATGCTCTGGGATTCCTTATGCCCTCCTCCCTGTACAGATAGTTTCCGATTCCGGGGAAGTCATCCAACAGGCCAAGAACACTTTGGTTTTGCTGGGCAAGGGCCCTCACTTTCCTCCCAGCATTCCTGCTAAACACAGCATCAGGGTCAGCTGGAGTCATCCACAAATATTTCGGCAAGTGCCCTCATGTATTCTCTTCCCACCTCTTAACTGGGGGTGGGGGTCCTGCACTGCAGAGTTCCCCATAGTACTCAGGTGAGAAGCATGTTGTGGGCGGGGCAGTCTCAAGACCTTCTCTCTCTCTCTCTCTCTCTCTCTCTCTCTCTCTCTCTCTCTCTCTCTCTCTCTAGCTCCTCACTGGCATTTTCTTCAGTTTGAAGAACCTGACTAGCTGTAATTGCTCTGCCTTATAGGTCTTGAACATAACCCCCCAGGATGAGAGACACACACATATTCACTGGTCCTTGGTATATTAAACATGTATCGCCTGTTTTCCTGCCTGGCTGGCTCCCATGGAGCCCGTGGATACAGCACAAAGCCTACTGTTGCTGACTTCTGTAGCCATATGCCTACCTGGCTACCACTGGGAAAACAAGCCCTGCTAACAACAGGTTCCCTTGACTCTTTTCTAAAGTTACTTACTATTCATGGGGTCTTTCTCTTTCTTCTTCCATCTTTGCTTGACCAGTGAGTTTATGCATCCCTGCATAGTAAGCAAATTATTCTCATTTTCTGTCAACCCCACACCCTAGTAGGGGAAGCCCAAAGGACAGCTTTGGTTATACTCTGCCCTGTGTGACCCTTCCCTTTCAGAAGTCAGTCATTTGCTTAACTCAGAACCCAGTGCACTTAGATGCAGAAGCTGGTTAGTTCCATTTCTTTCTGGGAAATTACAGCAAGTCACGAAAAGATTTGACAGGATGCCCAGAAACAAGACATTGATAGTTGGAACCACAGTGAGGCATGGCAAAGCCATGAGGGAATTTTTTAAAAAGGAGTTAAATTATTTCTATTTCTTGAAATAATTATAATTATATAATTACATAATTTCCCCTTCCTTTCCTTCCCTCCAAGCTCTCCTATAAACCCACTCCTTGCAATAAAATTGATGGCATCTTTATTAATTGTTGTTAAATATGTACATATAGGAATGTATATGCTTTCCCAACCGAGTGTTACATTTTGAAGCTCTGAACAGGTAGCCGCAAGAAAGGAGAAAACTATTCCAGGCCTAGAGAAAAGAGAAGCCAAGAGACGGAGTTAGATCAGAGTTGAAAATCAATGGCCCAATTCTGTAGGCTGCCTAGCTCCTGATAGAAGATGATCCAGTTGCTTTCTCCCCACCATTCTGGATCACACTCCCCTTTGAGACATATATCCATTTGGGCAGGGAGTGCTTAACCCAGGCCAGACGTTGGTCAACAACTTTTTACTGTAGAAGGCAAGGCAATAAAATTTTGCAGTGTTTTAGGTGTCGAGTGTTTGTTAGAACTACTTAATTCTGCCGTGGAAGCACAAAAGCATCCAAGAGCACACACATGACTATTCTTTCTCATAGACCCTTTTGGACAGAGAAAATTCAACTTAATGAAAGAGTTATTTTATTTGATGAATTTGAGAGTTTGCATGAATGACTGTGTACCATGTACCTGTGGTACCCACAGAGACCAGAAGAGGGAGACAGATCTAAGGGACAGCTAGGGGACAACAGTGAGCTGCCACATGGTGCTGGGAACCGAACCTGGTCCTCTGTAAGAGTGGTCCGTGCTCTTAACTGTTAAGCCATCTCTCTAGTCCTTCACTTGTGTGCCCCCCAGCTTATTTTTATTTTGATGTCTTCTTGGTCATTTATAAGTGTAGAAATCATTCTTGTTTTTCAAGCTGGGGGGGTTAGAGCAGATAGACTGGGGATGTGGCTATGGGAACCAGAAATGGAACTGGTGACTGAGATAAACGTGGGTTTTCCCGTTCAGAGTGAGTCCAGGGCTGAGTGTGAGAGGAGTTTCCTATTCCCTTTGGCAATGGAGCACCAGAACAACAATGGCCAATATTATGAACAGCAGGGCACAGAGCCACCTGCTGAACACATAAATTTGTGACATACTGAGACAAATGCAAAGGACAACATGGCCAAGACTTGTGTTTACCATGAGAAAGTAGTTCAAAAAGACTTGTGACAAGTCAGCAGATTGGGAGAAGGCTGGGTTGGAGACTTGCCTGGATCCAATGCCCAGCGGCCAGGATGGGACAGAGTCTTTTAGCAAGTCGAGCAGGGTCACACAGAAGTACCAGCTGACAGCCAGCCTGAGGCCCTCAGAGCAGAACTGCCTACTTCCAGGTTGGTTAAAGCAGAAACAAAGATACAAAGAGACCACGTGCCCCTCCCTTTGGCTACCAGATATCCAAACAAGGATCCCCAAGGAATTGTAATTTCCCCAGAAATCATTCTGGGAAAGAAAGGGCAGAAGCCAGGTGCTTATCAGGAGACAAGCTTGGTTTCCAGGAAGCTCTCGCCCAGTTCTGCAAGGTTAGCAGACTGCTTTGCAGGATGGACTAGAATCAAGATAACCATGGGTCAGGGAATTGGGCAACCACAGCTGTTTCAGGGCTCCTGAGTGGTACATGCTTGCTGTCCTCTTTGAAAACTAAGCTATGCTGGTGCCTCTCTAGATGGTTGCAGCGGTCCCTGCGCCTCCTTATGTATTTCGCTGCACCCCTGTGCCCATATTGAGCAACACTCCCCTCTTTTTCTATTAGTATCACCTGTGCATTTAGTTGGTATATGTGAACAGCCTAGCTTGTTAGAGCTGCCAGGGCTCAAAGCCTAGAACTTGCAGCAGCACTACCACCATGTCCGTCTCGGAACATCTTTTTATCTATAAACAAGGAAAGGCATTTAACAGCTCCACCCGTTTCTTCCCACACACCGAGAACGTCTCAGGTCCACTGCATGAAGGCTGAACTCTACCTGACACAGAGTCACAGAGCAGCGAAGAGGCTCCAGGCCACCGCTGGTGTGCTTTCATTTCCTGTACAGCATCACCCTGGGAAGTTCTCTATCAGCTTCTGTGATCCAGAAGAGCCCTAGAAGCAGACGCAGGGCTGTGATCTCAGGAGGATTGTTTCAGAACATTTTTTTTTCTTACAAATAAAGTTTTATTGAAACACAGTCACATTCATTTGTTTATTCAGTAACTATGGCTGTTTTTATGCTATGAAGACAGGGTTAGGCAGTTCTGACGCAGAGAACATGGCCTGCCAAGCCCAGAGTATTTACCCTGGTCTTTTATAGCGCATGCAGGTTGACACCTAGCTGGGCAACAAGTGCCACTTGCTGTCTTACTGTAACTCACATTGTTTTTAGAGGGATCCAAAGAGCTACAGTCAGAGAAAATATGCAGACTAAGCCCAGCGTGGTGGGTGCAAACCTGTAAGCTAGCATTTGGGAGGTGGAAGCAGGAAGATTTAACAGTTTGTATCTAGCATGGGCTGTGTGAAAACTGGCCTAAAAAAGTAGGAATAAATGACATGTGGCTTTTACGACATTCCGAAGGGTTTCAAGAAGGAAATTAAAAATGCAGAAGCATAGGCAGTATCTTTAGGCAATAATTTCAATGAATTGGACTGTTCCAGAGAAAACAGAGAGCCAGGGCAACACAGATGTCAAGTGAACATTCCTTGTGTTGGCAACATTGTATCTCCTGCTGACAGACTTCTCCGAGGCTGACAGATTGTAACCACCACAGCGGCATACAGGCCTCTTTCTCTGAAAAGTGACCAGAAAAGATGAAGAGGGAGAGAGGCCAGGAATTGTGAAACATTGCCCAGGGGTCCCGGTGCACAGGGCTCAGAACTCCGAGGCAATGACAGTTCAGTACTTCGGCTGCTTTCTGTCACAGTGCTTGTCAAAGCTTGGCTGCAAGGACAGACAGCAGCCTCCATGGCCAGGCTCTTGGGAGCACTGTTCCCACATGAGCGCTTCATCTCTGCTTGGCGCCGCTCCCATGGCTTCTGGTGGGGGTTCCACTGACCTGTGGTGGTTCCACTGACCTGTCACTCATGTCCTTCTCGGTGCCTCCTCTCTGTGCCTCTCAGGACCGGCAGAGCTCCTCGGTGGTTTCCACATTGCTCAGGTGGCACTCCGCTTCGTCATCTGAATCTGACTCCAGCTCTTCCTCTTCACACGGTGCTTTATTTTCTCTTGTGGGTGCCTGGGTTCTATGGTGTCATGCAGAGGCTGCTCAGAGCTTTTGAGGAAGGAAACACGGTCGGTCGGGAGACTCCTGCCCTGTAATGAGCTATCCTTGAAGAGTTTCAAGGACGCCCAGCCTCATGAGCAAGAGAGGTCCAGGGAAGAACTCCATGAGGGGAGAACCATGGGGAAGTGAACCAGGAACCTCTGAACTTGCTGTAGGCATTCTGGTGGCTTCCCATCCAGACCACTGCATGATGCTAACGCAGTGTGCTGCATATTCTGGCTGAGAGTACCAAGATGCAGCCCCCCTCCATGCTGAAGTCCTTGCTGTTATCTCTGATCGCAAAGGTCTAAGTGTGGAAGACAAAGGGGCCAGAACACTCAAAATTCCTGCTCACGTCCGGAGCCAGAGATCACCCAGCACAGACGCCCACCTCTAATTCTCTTCGAGAGAAGGAAAACTTGATTTCCATAGGCCTTAATTTCTTACTTGCTTGGTGTGTTTACTGGTGTAGCAGACCAAGCAACCCTCAGAGTTTCCCTTTTGAAATGCTTAAATCCAGTCTTCAGAAGGTAAGCATTTCATAATAGATATGAAATGTATACAAGACGGTACCCAATATCTTGGGTAAAATAAACTGCAGTCATTTATTACCGTGAAATACCCATCTGCTCAACATAACGTTTGCCTTAACAATTCTACTTTCCTGAGTGTGGCAGCACACACATCTAAATCCCAGAGTTGGAAAAGCTGAGAGGCAGGGGAGGGGCAGGACTATGTGAAACCTAGTCTCAGATAACAAAAAAACAAAACAAAACGGACAGCAAAACAAACTAACAAAACAGTTACAAACTGAACTTGGCATCTTTCTCTCTCCCTGAGTTATCATCTCTCTGGGGTCACCTTGGTCCCAATGAGTGAAAAATAGGCATAGCAGTGGCAAGGACTTGGGGGACAGAGCTTTTGGCTCTCAACTCTCTTCTGCTTTCCAACTTACCATGTTCTGTCTTCACAGTCATTGGCCAGCATCTGCCATTCATGACCCTAGTCACCCCATGGCTCCCAGTCACCAAGCCCACAGAGCCTCATTCTCTCAATCCAGTCTCAGGTTCCTCTGGCTCTTCATTGCCTAGGGTATTAGGCCACTTGAGGATGCTTGGTTGCCTTCCCGCCCCTCTGCAGAGCATGCAGCTTTCCACATCCCTCAGCTCAGCCCTTTGTTGGTGCCTTGCCTAGTATAAAGTCTCTTCTATGTTTGTAGAGCCCATGGCCGGTTTCCAGGGATGTGAACCATGAGGGCCACTGTGCTGTTTCGTCTTGGACCAGCCTGGGTTTTCACTGCCTCACCTCCCCAGACCAAAGCAAAGCTGACTCCTCGTCTGCCTGTCTCTGTCCTTCGATACTAGGACTGCAGGCACGAGCCCTTTCCTGTGGATGCTGGAGGTCCAAACACAGGCCCCTGTACCTGTACAGCAAGTGCTCTTTTCCACCGAGCCATTCCTCAGCCTCTGTATGATTTTCTAGATATGCCTAAGAGAATTCCTCAGGCGCAAGGTCTGCCTTGACATTGCAGGGTAAGAAAGAGGAGACATCCAGAAAAGGAAGCTCTGCACAGAAGTGTTTCTCATGTGGCATCGAAGTAGATTAGTCCGAATGTAATTGTGACTATATGTTGGATCTAGAATGTTCCCTAATGGTGCACATGGTTAAGGTTTAGGCCAGCTTGTTTGGGCTGTTGGGAGGCAGCAGAAGCTGTGAGTGATGGAACTTAGTGATAGGAGATATTAGGTTGAGGGGAATGTGCCCCTGAGAACCCCAGCAACCCCTCTTTCTCCTCCTCTTTCTCCTCCTCCTCTTCTTCCTCCTCCTCTTCCTCCTCCTCCTCTTCTTTGATCCTGACCATCATGAGGACAGTAGGCTTCCCCTGCAGGCCCACACCATGGTCTACTGTGCTAGTGTAGGCCCAAAGCAACAGCACCAAGTGACCACCGACTGATAGATATGACATTCTAAACTAAATGTCATAGTAAGAAAAGTTGCTTAATATACTTATAACCTCATATAATACAGAGTTAGCACTTTACTAAAGGGTAATGGGTTGTTTAGTGATGGGAAAAGAGGAGAGAAAGAAAGGATGAAGAAAAAATAAGATTTGATCCCTTCTTAGTCTTACATCCAAAGTGAGGTAGCAAAAGCAGGAGAGACAGCCCAAAGACCAAGACATATTCTCTTAGGGAAAAAAATGTATTTTTTCTGTCCTTTGTCACTAGAACTCTTTCTTTGTTCAGAAACATTCAGATAGAAAATAAAATTTGAAAAGAGAAAAAGCCAGCTTAGACTGGTTTGAGGCACAAGTACGGTAAAGACCAATCTGTCCCTAATGTGACCTGTGGGGTAGAAGACATTTCATGCCTATGTGCAACCACAGACACACACACACACACACACACACACACACACACACACACACACACAAGCTTAAAGATAAGGGATTTATTCCTCGATGGCCCAAACTTAGATCACCTAGAGATCGTCCATCCCTGCTGTGGATCCAGCTCACCCTCCCCACATTCCTGCCCCTGCAGATCATCTGTTCTGCTGCATAGCCTGGTCTAAAGGATTCAGGGATCTTTAGCCACAGGCTTGCTCATGCCTGACTCTGTCCTGTGGGGTATAATCTTTGCTTCTACTCCCCCTTCCCGTGACCACAATCAATGCTTCCGGGGTCCCTTGGGGTTCTTAGTCTCATTACTAAACTAAATTTTAAAATGGACTTGGAAGAAAATTTGAGAACAATTTAACTACAATTTAACAATTGTAGTTAACAATTTAACAATTTGAGGAGAGGGGAGAGGGGAGAGGGAGAGAGGGGGGAGGGGGAGGAGAGGGAGGTGGAGGGAGAGGGAGAGATACTCTTCTGATGAGGAGGAAGTAGCTTGCCTTAATCAGATGCCCTTACCTTTCTACAAGTCATTGCCACCAACAAGAAGCACTTACTGTTCAGGCCATGAGGGAGGGGTTCATTCTCAATGACCTCCAAGACACCCCTGTCTGTGTGTCTGTCCCGTTACCTGAGACTCTTACTACAGATTCTCAGACAGAGTGCTGAGACCCAAGAACCCACAGGTTCCCTCCCAGTAGCAAGAGAATTATTTTCAACAAATTTTAGACCTAATTGGAAAAGATTAAAAATGATAAAGTTAATATAAAAGAAAAGAACATTGTAACCTGGGACAGAGAGAAAAAAGATCTTAAAATAAAACCAATCCCTGGAGAGTTGTCAGTAGTGGGGTGTTTGCCTGGCCTGCATTGAGAACTTGGGTTTTATTTTAACACAGAAAGAAAGAAGAAAGTAAGAAAGAAAAATTCAAATGACAGATGAAAGGATCTGTGTGTATCAAATGGAGAGGTTTCTGTTACTAGGCTGAATGGGATGGAAGAAATTGCATATGGCCACAGTACCCTGAATGAAGTAAGGAACTTTGGGTCACGTAGAAACAAATTAGTTACTGGAGCATACAAGAAACTTGTGACATTCAAGAAACCTGTGACAGACAATACTCCAGGGGCAAAAGTCTAGCCGAAGATTCGTGAAACAGGAATTGCGAAAGCCTAGCAATGATCAGGATGAAAATGCGATTCACAGTCAAAGAAATAGCCACAATCAAACTGAGGCATAGTGAGAGATCTCCTTCTGATGCAAGGCTGTAAGGCTGTTAACCTGGGAAGCCACTAGCCAGGGGAAGCTAGAAAGCTGGATAGTATCTGGGGCTGATGGGGGTGGGGGAAGTCCTGGGGTGTGGGTGTGTGTGGGAATGAGAGATCTGATCTGCTACTGAAGCTCAGGTGGAACAATAATCCACCTCCAAATCACCAGGAAGCAAGTACCTGGAATCTTTCCAGCAGTTTCCTTCAGAATACTGGTCTCTTAGAATTCCTCACACAGATCATTAAGGAGATATATGGAAGTTGGAGTCAACCCAGGATACGTGGCGATAAGACTTAATAGAACTTAGGGGATCCTATGTGGTATTGTGTTATAATATGAAATGTCTTTTTGGGGATTTCTGTTACTAGTTTCTGGCATGCAGGTCCTGTTCTAGAGTCTCTGACAGAAAACAATTTAGCAGAAAAGAGGATTACATGGCTTACTCTTCAAGTTCACCTCCACTGTTGAGAGAAGTCAGGACAGAAACTAAAGTTGGAACCTGAACCAAAAACCACAGAGGGATGGTGCCTATGTCTCATCCCTGCCTTGCTCCTTAGCCCATATTCAGCCAGCTTTCTTATACAGCCCCGGCCCATCTGCCTAGGGATGGTGCTGTACATGGTGGACTGGACCATTCTTGGCTCTTTGGCCCTTCCTGTGTGTTGTGTCCCATGCATGTTTATTGCTGGATATTCGATCACATCACGAACCCCAAGATTCTGAACTGGGAAAACCTTGTTGTGGTGTGGCTCAGCCCTAGTACACAGTTAACACTCCAACAGTTAAATAAAGTCAACAGGTGAGGTAAGCAACCAGCAGACAGGGAGTGAATGTTAGTAGGCAGAAGGGAGGGTCTTTAATGGAAGGGTATTTAAGACAGTGTGAGGAAGAAAAGGCTTTTTTCTCTTGGGATATCGGTGGAGTAGGAAGGTCAGTTTGGTTTTTGTCTGCCCCTCTCAGCATCTGGCTTCTGAGTCTTGTTTTGGTAGATCAAACATACAGGATTTTGTTTTAAAAACAACATGCGTTTTCCACAATTAGACAATTATGAGCCATGTGCTTTTATGAGTTCCAAGAACCACTCTGGCAATTTAAGCAAACCTGTGGCGGGGTCATGGCTGGCTTGTAGTTGGCATCTGAAATGGAGGGAATCTTGTGGGACTGAGCACTCAGCCATCAGTGGGATCTGATGCTGTCGCCAAGTGGGCAGGTCAGGACGGAGCTGAAGCAGAGCCTGCCCAGCTGGTATCTGCTGGGGAGCTCTTGGAATGTGGGGAGACGAAATGCTGGAGTTTCCTGAGTGTGGAGGAGAAAAGCAAGTTTTGTTATTGTGAGGCCTGTGTAAGAAAAAGAATACAAATTGTAAATGCTAAGTTAGGGACAGAGCCTTGGAAAGACAATTGGTTGTACAAGGGACGGGTCCTGGAAACTTGAATTTTCTCAGGCTCTTGGTAAATTTGCTTCCCAAGTGGGGAGGCTCATGGTGGTGTCATGTGTAAAGTTGAGAGTTGGGCATTTCCAAGAGAAATTGGTTATGACATTTCTTCTGCTCTTTTCGGGTAGATAATGGTTGGTATTGTGGTAGCTTTCCCTTGATTGGCAAGGCAGCCACTTAAACTTGAGAGGAAGGAAGGAAGGAAGGAAGGAAGGAAGGAAGGAAGGAAGGAAGGAAGGAAGGAAAGTGGAACACATTCTTTTCATGTGCAAGATTCTGGATTTGATCTCTAGTACGTGGAGGAGAGATGGGGACAACCTCGCTCTAGAGCCTCTTGTCACGCAGTTGGAGGCTCCAAGAGAAACATGCAAACAGAGCCAGAAGAAAGAGTCAAGGACTTTCCAGCCTCTGGCAAGGCAAGAACTTACTGAGAAAGAATATTTTGTAATCCTTGGCCGTTTATTTTTATTCATGCCTGTCTTCAGTGGAGTGTGCTTGGATTAAGATGTTCCATGATGCTCTAAGCTGCTTGTGCTGAGTGTGCTGGGCTTGCCCTGCTCTGAGCTGAGGATCTGGATGTGCCCCCCTGGGCAGCAGACTGAGTTTACCTGTGCCAGCGAGTTTTCCAGGAGATCTTCAAAACTTTCTAATGAGGGACAGTAGAGATGGAAACATTTGCTCCCTAGGGAAGTGTAATGCCCAAAGGAGAGGAAGATGAACCTCGGTCTCCGGAACTGGGTTAGATCTAGCAGTGCCTTTCACAGGGAACAGACTACCCAGCTCCCAATCATCACTTTGGCATCGTTAAGGCCTGGGTAACCGCTGCCCGTTATTACGGTTACAAGGAAACTTTCTTATGTACTGTTACTAGGAGACTTTCTCGTGCTTGAGTTGATTGCATATTCTGTTACGTTCTGTGCTTTGGTATTCTTGGAAAACAAATTCAATAGAGGTCAGTTAGAATTGCTTTGTTTAGTTACCAACCATAAGTTTGGACCCAAGCCAACCACCAGGTAGCACTTCCTGTTCCTTTGTATGTGCTTTTATGGTTTTTGCAGGTAGATCCAGGTGATGCTTATGTGACCTTGCCCCCACCCCCAAGTTATCCTTGATTGGTGAATAAAGATGCCAACCATGTGGGCAGAAGAGACATAGGCAGGGTTTAGGGCTCCTCAGAGGACAACCATGAGGGGGAAAACGAAGGTCGAGAGAGAAGCTACCGTGGGATAAGAATCTTAAAATTATGGCCACACGTGCGCTGGCTAATTGGAGTTAAGAGCGTCCCAGACAAAACTCGGCAAATTATATAATGGGATTATTGGCTGGGAAATGGGCATAATAGCATGGAGGATAGATATCTGCTCAGATCTTGTGCTGATTAAGGTTTATTATAAATATAAAGGTTGTGTGTCTTTTATCCAGGAACTAGACTGTCAAAGGGTTGGGTAGAAACCCCAGATTGAGTTTAAGTATTTTCTACAACACTCAAGTGTTTATTTTTGCCAATGAAGACCGGGAAGTCAGATGCTGGAGTGAAAGTTTGCTAGATCAGAGAGGCAGAGAAAACTCCCAGCCGACCTTTCTCCTCAGCTAATGTCCCAGAAGGAATGCCCCTCTCTCACATTATGTCGAAAACCTTCTTCAATTTCAATGTCCCTTCTACTTCCTGTGCGTCTCTCTATCCATCCTCCCGACTCCCTCTTACTCTCTATGTTTTTTTTCCCTCTTAATCCTGTGTTCACTTCTTGTCTACTGGTTGCTTGCTCCACCTCTTGACCTGTGGATGACCTTTTTTTTTTTTTTTTTTTTTTTTGATCCTGTCTACAATATTCAAGCAGAAAGTCCTTGGGTTAAAGGGTAGCTAAGGCTGAGCCACACAACAACTAAAAACAGTTCCCTGCCCTCTCAGTAAATAACACAGTCTCAGGGTTCACAGTATGAACAAATATCCTGCAACTGAGAATCACTCATATTTCAGGCTAACCTAGAACTTGCTGTGTATCTGGGGATGACCCTGAAGTCATTCTCCTGCAGCCACTCCCAAATTCTGACTGCAGATTCTCCTCGGTTCTCTCCTCCTTTCCTCTCTCCCTCTTTCCTTTCCTATCCTCCTTCCCTGAGGCAGGGGAATGGAGTTTGAGGACAGCCTCACCTGCACAATGAGACCACACCTCAAAGAAAACAAAAGCAAAACAAACAAACAAAACACACACACTCGAGCACAGGCAAACACTGAAGTCCAAGCACTAGGGAGAGGAAGCAGGAGGGTCACGGATGTAAAGCCAGAAGGTTGAGGCCAGAAAAGGCCGCATGAGATTGTGCTAAAAAATAAATAAGTAAATAAAAATTTAAAAGAGAATCATTATAACTACAGTGTTTGGTCGAAATTAAAAAGGCACGAAATATGTATGTATATATAGGGAATAAAAACCGTGATATATACAGTGTTAGTTTATGGTTTCCGGCTTCCACAGGGGTCTTATCCTCAGACAAAGGGGAAGTCGCATCACGCCACTGCACAGGGACCACTTTAGAAATACACTGTCTGTCTACACTGTTCACTGTACAAGGACAGCCTGAGCAAACAGTGTATGCCTCTACTGCCCTCCGCACAGGCACTGGCTGGACACCATGCTGAGAGCAGAGAGGGGCAGATGCTGGGTTTTGAGAGTCGGTTCAGAAGGGTGTCAGTAAATCCCACTTCAGAAGGAAGCATCCATGTGGGCTGTCTACACTGTGTTTGTCTACAACCTGGGGGCTGGATCGAGTACATGATAGAGTGGGTCCCAGAGTGTCGAAGGGCCATACTTTCTCATAGTGCCACTCCCTGGGCTGAACACATACAAACCATTACAACTGCGATTAACTCTGATTTACGGAGAAGAAAACTGAGCTAATGTGAAAAAGAGATTTTATGATTCCTTTGGGGAAACTTATTTTTTTTTGTGACCAAGTCTTTGTAGCACTGGCAGGCCCAGAGCTCAGTACAAAGGCCAAACTGGTCTTAAACTTATAGTGATTCTCCTGCCTCAGCCTCCAAAGTCCTAGAATTGCTGGCGGACCGACCACCTAAACTCTTTGAGAAATTCTTAACCAGGGCAGAGAGGTGTGTGTGACTTGAAATGGTGAACGCAGCACAAAAAGAGACATTTGGGTCTGGTTGTCAAGGGCCATGGATAATCCGGGACATGGGTTGGAAAATAGAGCACAGTGGAAGATTAAACAAACAAACAAAAACAAAAACTCCAACACTAAAAGTAAAAGTTTTGACTCGGGGACGGAGAGATGGCTCAGTGGTTAAAAACACTGACTGCCCTTCCTTAGGTCCTGAGTTCAATTCCCAGCAACCACATGGTGGCTCACAACCATCTGTAATGGGATCTGATGCTCTCTTTTGGTGTGTCTGAAGACAGCCACAGTGGACTCACATGCATACAATACATAAATAATTCTTTAAAAATAGAAGTATTCTTTACCCAAGGCTAAAGAGATGGCTCTGAACTTAAGAGCTCTGGCTGCTCTTCAAGAAGACTCGGGTTGGATTCCCAGCCTTTACATAGTGGCTCACAACTAGAACTCCAGCTCCGGGGGTTCGGATCACGCCTTCTTTCAGCTTCTGGGTACACAGTCATACCTGCAGGCAAAGCATCCTTCACATAGAGAACACAAAATTAAACAAAACCCTGAGTCCTTCTCAGAAGCTATCAGCTGCCCTGGTAGCTCTTCAGCTGGGAGCAGGGGCTGTGAACCCCGCTCTCCCCAGACTGGACAGTTGTTGCTCCCTCTAACCACACTCCAACACTGCACTAGTGAGGTTGACTCACGGATAGCATGGAACCCCCTACCAGCTCAATGGGAGCAGGGAGGAGCCATTGCTGTCTACAGCCCACAACCGCACTGGGGCAGAAGAGGCGAACTGGAGATTTCTGTGTATCCTCACACAGGAGGATTACTGTGAGAACATAATGTGTTTCCGGCGGCTGGTGAGAACTCTTGGCTTCTTCGGACTTGGTATCACTAGGCAGCCTAGGCTGACCTGGAACTTCCTATCTAGTTCACCAAACCTCGCCCCTCTTTCTGCTCCTCTCTTTAGATTACATCTCATGCAGCAGTTGAATTATTGGTACAGCCTCACACCCCAAGCCACCATGCAGTCAAGGTAAATACTTAACGTATGGGTTTTTGCCTCTATATGAAATGAGGTCTCTGCCCTGGCAGACCCATCCCAGAGCGTGGCAGGATGTGGGGATTTTAGACCTGCATTGAATCTAGTGGGCTAATGAGCCACAGAGCAAGACTGAAGAGGAGGGAACTGAGTTGAGGCACCGGGCGTCTGTGCTTCCCATGGGGCTTAGCAGTTCCCTGGGTTGCCCAGAGGGCAAAAGGTCCTGCCAAGAACAGATTGTGATAAAGCAGTTTAAAAATCGAGAGGAAAGGGAGGGATGAGGTGCACTTCCCGAAGTGAGCTGCAGCGAGCATTGGTAACCTTGTTTATGCTGGGTGGGGGATATTATTTGTTGTTTTTTCCCTCTGGCCCGTTGGAAACTCAGACTCACCAGAAAGGGGGAAAAAAAAAAAAACTATTTCACACCTCTTTAGCAAAATTCAGATAGACTCTACATTGCCCTGGAATAGTCTAGAATGTGTGTGCTAACTCTTGTCTATTGCAGGCCCCAGTCCTGGACTGGCCAGCCTTCCTTGGTAACAGATTTAAAAACAAAACAAAACAAAAAAACCCTTCATCTCCAGGTTCCATGTCTTAGGCTTGCCATCAAAAGGAATAGCATTATCATGATTTTGAACTTTCTAAAATATTAAAATTGCTGGATCAATTCAGCCAAGTCTTCTTTTCAATTCCGAGCTTTCCTTACCCCTATCAAGAGCCCACAGTGGCATCCGGGTCTCCTTTGGTTAGAGGAATTCCCCTGTGCTCAGCAAAGCTCTTCCTAAGCTGTCTCTCTTCTGTCACCTGACACAACTGTGTGCTTCACTTCTAAATTCTGGACCAGGCTAATCTCTCTGTGACCTGCAGACACTGGATACTGTGAAGTTTTTGGTCTTGCAACATAAAAACCATCCAAAGTCAATAGGATGCAATTTTATTCTTACATTCTAGTTTGCATCCTTGTTTACGGAAGCTTATGCTAATGGCCTTCCTCTAGCCTTCTGGAGCTGACTCTGCTAATGGCCTCCCTAAGGGATCCTCTACTCGTGGAATGGGTGATGCGATCCCAGCTCAAAGTAAAGTCCAATGGATGAGGCCAGTCAGTCCCTGCGGCCCCACCCACTGCCCACGACTGGTTGAAGTGACCATTGGTTGTAGAGGAAAAGGATCTGCACAGTAACTCTCAGCAGGGCCCACTTGCTCCTGAGAAATTATCCTTTTCCTGTCACAGATGGACATCAACGTGCTTTCTGACTTTGCTTGGAACCTGTTGAAGCAGGTGGGAAGCTGACAGTCAAGAAAAGCTACAAAGCAGAAGGAAAGAACGAGCTAACCCTAATGGCTGACTACTTCTGCACTAACCTGTAGGCTTCCATTTTTCAAAACCTACTTTAATAAGGGTTCTCAAATGTTTTAACATCCCCCCCACCCTCCTTCTAACCCACCATCCAAAGGGAGGGGAGAAAAGATGGTTACTAGAAGAAAGGGATGTGGACCTGTTTAGAAGTAGTTCTTTAGGGCAATCCCAATCTCTGTTTGTCAGGGTACCAGCAGTCCAGTTCAGCGGTGTCATGATACCAACAGTTCAGTAGCGTCACCAAGCACAAATCAGCAACTGTGTCATGATCTAGCAGAAACCGCCAGGCCTCTGCGGGATTGGCTTGAGCAACCAGGACCAGTTCTCTGCCGTGTGTCTCTCAGCAAAGTGAAGATCAGTGAAGATGTGAGACCCACGAAGCGCTGCACAGCTAAGCTACGCAAGCCCCCTCCCCCGACACTGTCCGTTGAGTCTTACACTCTCTCCGAGCATCATGAGTCCTTTCACGGGTCTCGCCTGAGCAAAACGTCACACGACTCTGCATCACATGACACAACCAGAAACTTTCACAATATGTTTCTCATTGAGTTAGGGCTCTCTGTTAAATGACAGCCTAAAGCTTCCCAAGTGTGCCACGAGCTCCTAACCTGAGCTCAGCAGACTGGAGACATCTGAATTAGAAGCCCACGAGCATTACATGTTAACAGCAACTTATTTCCACCCTTTATGGATACAGACAGCAAGCCTTACAATAGTAGTGACTTCGTAGCTCACAGAACATCACAGACAGAACACAAGGACACTTCCACATAATGTTTTGGTTGTCCCAAGGCTTATACACATCGTTTGCTCTTGCTAAGAACAATGCTTTCTGTTTTATTATATGCACAAATTGAATCTCCCTGTCTAAGCTCCTTGGCCATCTGGCATCTCTGTTCCTGTACCTAGTCACACCTGCACAACTCTTGGCCACTCAACATATCCTCGGTAAATGTTTTCTGACCTTCCTTTGCCTCTGGGAAATGATGTGGAAGAGGGTGGCTGTCTCTTGTGGTATCAATCAGCAAAGACCACAGCCATTCTAGCTTTTGTTAATCTGATTTACCGTCTCCAGGGCTTTATGAATTGCCACAGCTCAAGATGAGTTGTAAGTTGAACTAAAGTTCAATGCTTGCAACGATCAGATGGGGAGGGAAACAAAGGGAGAGATTTCACTTCAGGGAGGCAAGGAGCACTTGTCTATTTAACCTCCTGTTTCAGACATGTTCTGGTAGAGTCAGGGTACCCAGGCCTAGGTCAGACTCCATTCACTTCCAAATACTAGCCTCCAGCCAGAAGAACAGGGGGAATTCTAGCAGAAGCTGAGCATCAAGCAGAGAAGACCTGTCTGGGCTCTGTTCACCCACCATGTCAGTGAAGTCACCACCTCATTTCATCTTTACCCAAGCTGGTGAAAACGCCATTGCATTCTAGGTTAACAGGGAAGCAAACCCTTATCCTCCACAAAAACCCCTGACAGAGTCAGAACCAGAAAAGCAGTCAGCTTTGCACCTATCAGATCCAAAGGAAACTCCATTTTTCCGCAATTCTGGCAGAAAGATAAAACCCAGCATTTTCCGGGAACCTGAGAAAAAGGAGCCATTTCTTCTATTACTGGCAGAAGGGACAAATGGCTGGCTGTGGTGCCTATTAGCATACTAAAGCTCACGCTGACCACCAGGCTTCCCAGGAGTCACAAGCACCAAGCTAACATCCCAGCCCTTCCCACCCTATCCCCAAGCTTTCCCCTCCACCAGCTACTCATTCTGCTCATAGACCTGCCAAGGTGGGTGCCTACGCTCCCCCTTTTGCTCCCCCTGTCTCCCTCTTCCTCTGTCTCCCTGATCATCTTCCTCTCTCGCTCTCTCTTTCTCTGCTCTGCTCCTGCCTTTGTTCTGGCCAAGTTCAGACTGCTGGCCATGTTCAGTCTACTACACTCTCTCTCTCTTTCTGCTCTAGACTGTTCCAGATGCCTGTCTGTCTGTCTATCTGTCTGCCTGTCTGCCTGTCTGTCTGCCTGTTTGTCTGTCTGTCTGCCTGCCTGCCTGCCTGTTTGTCTGCCTATTTGTCTGCCTGCCTGTTTGTCTGCCCAGCTGCCTGACTCTCTGTCTCTGTCTCTCCCTCTCTCTCTCATAGTACAATACAGTCCTTCCCTGTAACCTACCATGGAGCTGTCATGGAGTCAGCTTATACAATATCTTATTTCGTAACTTGTGTCCATTAAGACACAAAGCCCTTCCTCGTGGCTAAGGAAATAAAACATATTCATAACTGAATCTTGAATAAAATTTATTTTAAGAGATTTATTTAAATAAATGTGCATGGATCTTTTACATGCTTATACATATGTGTGCCACATGCATGCCTGGAGGAGGGCATCAGGTCTGCTGGACCTGGAGCTACAGATGCTTGTGGTTTGCTACATATTTGTGAGTGCTGGGACTTGAACGCAGGTCCTCTGGAAGATCACACAGGGCTCATTATTATTATACTTATTATTAGTGGATATTTTCTTTACTTACACTTCAAATGTCATCCCCTCTTCAGGTTCCCCTCCCTCCCCCCTGCATCTCTGCTCCCTCACACACCCACCCATTCCCTCCCCACTCCCTCCTGCCTCACCCAGAGCTGCAAACTGCTCAGCTATCACTCCAGTCCTGTGAAAATGTACATCTCAATACGAGGCTCCCCTGTTTCTGCTCTGATGCCTCTGTCTCTCTGACCACTGACTGTGTAGACTTTGGCTCTGATTAACTTTGCTGTGTGATGCTTTTAGTTATTGTCGCATTTTCCTTTATGACATTTAAAATAAATAAAATAAACTGAAGAAATCGGGAGGAGAGCTGGGGCTAGCACGGTGTCTGCTTCCTCAAACCATGCCCTTATGTGCTAAGAAAAATAAAGGATCTAGGGTGTGCGCAGCGGGCCCATGCCAAGGTGTGCCCAAGTGATTTCATGCAACAGATCTGGTATAAACGGGACTTGTTGGGTGAAAGGAGAAGAGTGAGGAACTGGGGAGGAAGTAGATAGAGGTAGCCAGTGAACCATGAGGGTGGGGGCTGGGGAGAGGGAGAGAGGGAGAAAAAGGAGCTCCCAGGACAGAAAGGGGGAGAGAATGCCAAGAACAGAGTAAGATAGCACGCTGGAGTGGCGGGAAGTCCTTTTATACACAGCCAGTGCCTGGCACACCTGCCAAGTGGTGGGAGGTGATGACGTAAGCCTCTCCAGACAATCCCAATCAATGGGAAATTCATATTTTCTTCCTTCTACCCTGGGTCTATTTGTGTATACACAGAGAGGGAAAGAGACTGGAATAGATCCATCATCTGCAGTCTACATGTTGGGGAAAATCCAGAGAAACTCAGTCTAAACTCAAAGGCCTGACAAGCCAGCTGTCAACAGTGGCAACGCCAGCTCACGGGCAGGGGAAGAGGGGTGACAGCTCCCGGGTTCAGCACAGGCAAGGTTTTCCTCTGCTCTTCTAGGAGCATCTCAGCCCTTGATGGCACGCTGGAGATTTCTCCTGTCATATGAACGTCACGGCGTATTGTCATGGAGGCCATTCTGAAAGGAGAAATGCTTCCTAATTTAGGATTGGCGTAGACTCTAAAATACCATGGCTATGAAAAGTCCAAATGATCATAATGCCAATAATAATATCAAGAGTGGGAACAGTGGCAGGTATTAGTTTTAGATTAAAGACCATCTAAAGCCACATCACAATTAAAGGTTGAGTCCTTTTATTGTTTTGTTTTGTTAGTATAGTGTTAGGGTACTTGCTTAAGATGTGCCAGGCATTGGCTTCGATTTCTAACCCTGGAAAGAAACCAATTTAAAGAAGGAACAAAGATATCACATTTGCTTTATAGTCTCCTGTCAGCCTAGCCCCTCATCTACACTGGTCTCATCAATAAATGTTAATGATTATGAACAAAAGGCAATGAAGCCAGGAAGGGAACAAATAACCCCTCCTTCCCTAGCCTTTTTTATTTCCTGGGCCCTCAGCGGGTTATGTGATGCCCACCCCCTGGGCAGCCTGCTTTCTAGAGTCAGATGAAGTCATTTCTTTTCATCCTGTGTCAGAATACCTGCGGGGTGCAAGTTAAGGAATGGTGGATTTATTTTGCTTTCAGGTTCAGAGGCTTCATCCGTCACAGTGGGAGAGTGTGGCAGAGAGGGAGGGGGAGGCAGGCAGGAGTAGAGGGAAGAGATGGAAGGCCACGGGCTACACCACCAGAGCCCCAGTCTGTGAAAGGTTACTGCCCATATGAGGGGAGTCTGGCTCTGTTACTTACTCTAGAAGCATCCCACAGATACAAGAGGTGCCTCTCTCTAATTGTTAGGAAAAAGATAAAGGGAGTGGAGGGATGTGTTCTGTGGAAGTGTGGTGAGGTGTGGGGGACCCATGTGGGGCATCCCTTCCCCCTGAGGGATCAACCTCATGACAGTACAGTATAGAAGAATAGAGTTTATTCAGGGCATGGGAGGGGAGTTAAGAAGGTAGTATGGGCAGAGAGAGAGAGAGAGAGAAAAGAGGAGTAGAGTGGAGGGGGAAGGGAATGGGGAAAGGAGGGACAAAGGGGTAAGAGCAAGAGGAGTGAGAGAGGAGGGGTAAGATAACTATAGTGCCAGTTAACTATGGGGCAAAGCATACCTGGCTGTTGCCAGGTAACTGTGGGGTGGAGTTTGGAAGAATCCTAACACTAATATCCTAGGAGTTCTCAATCCAATCACACCGATGAGGTTAAATTCCACATCCTCACATGTTCATCTGTAAGTAGTGTTTAATACGGGCACTTCACTGCCAGTCAAGATGACGGTATCCATAATATTTAATGTCTTCAGTACTGCTCAGAGATCCATAGCTTATAACGCGCATAAGGATGGTGCAAATCAGTACCATGTTACCTCTGAAAGTTCAGTACTGATAAAACGGTATCATCTAATACACAGTTCAAATTCTCTCAGCCATTCTAACAGTGTGTTACTAATACATATATACACATACAAACATACATACATGCATGCATAAATACAGACATATCTATGTACATGTGTATGCAAATACCTTGGGCCAGGATCTCATCATAGTCTTTGGCCATTTTGTGTCTCGTTTTTCTGAAGTTAATACACTTCCTAGCATCACGATCATCACTGCTGCTGTGGTTACTATAGTTTCTGCTGTTCACAACAATATCCTTAGGGTTACCTCTTCTGGGGAGCATCCTTCAGATTGAGTTTGCCTAATTGTTTCCTTATGATCTGATTCAAGCAAAGCGATTTTGAACAGGCCTATGGGTGGTTCCCTCTTTTTAACAAAAAGACACTGCTAAGTTTCATTCTGGATCCTTTTAGGCATGCACAGAACTCCAACTTGCATGTCCTTGGGGTATCTTCTTAGGAGTGAGTTTCTCAAATATGCACTAGTCTTGGGAAATTTCTTTCTTTTCTTTTTTTTTTTTCTTTTCTTCCTTGCTTTTTTCTCTCTCTTTCTCTTTCTTTTCTTTTCCTTCCTTCTTTCTTTCCTTCCTTCCTTCCTTCCTCCCTTCCTTCCTTCCTTCCTTCCTTCCTTCCTACTTTGGTGCTTCTTGTTCCAATTAGCGAAGCCTTTACTTCTCCAGATCTTGACAGTCCTGTACCACGCAGACAGCGCCTGAATCCAGCCCTGCAGCCGGGCTTACAACTGCCACGATATGGCTGTGGGTAGAGGCAGCAAGAGCCTGTCAAATGCCTGTTCTCTTATCACAATGGAGTACAAGGCTGTCCGGGGCCCTCAGGGCTCTCTGGCTCTGCCTTGTTTCTACTCTCAGTTCTTACCCTGGAAGGGCTACAAAGAGGGGAACAAACCAGGCCAGGCACCTTTGCAGGTGATTTGAAAAACGTGGGATAAGCCAAAGGAGCTTCTCTGAGAACTAGCCCATTCCTGTTCAGATCAATACCGTGAAATAATATGAATATGACATAATTTTTTTGAGTGTCAAACAAAATTGTGAAGGAGGTAATATCATGCTTTGATGCCTTCAAGTCTTCCCTCGGGATCCTTAAAATTACCCACCCTTAAACTCCGAAAGCTCAAAATTGCTCCTGTCTGAATTCTTCTTTTCTTTTTTCATTCCAAAGACCAAATGGCCAGTGGACAGTGTCCAGCTCAGACAGTTTACCTCTGCCCTATGGGAAACGTATGTGAGTTTGTGTGGATAGGCCCTAAAATAATGTATTTGTTCAATTAACATTAATTGAGGCTCACTAGAACAAAACCTTAGGGGAAAATGAGATTTATATGTGCACAGGAGAATTCACACAAAGGGGTTGAAGTGGGGCATAGAACGCTGCTGGCTTGCATGACACTAATAAATTTATTTCTACCCATCAGCCTCAGCTTACTAGAGTGTTATCGATCACTTCAAGATGTGCTGTTCATTCTGCAAAGAACCAACCATCAGAAGTACCGGAGAGATGTAAATTCTGGTCTGATTACCTGAACTTACAATTCAGTCGTGGTGGACTGACTGTGCGTGTACATGAAGCATTAGGCAGTTGTTATGGACTGACTGTGTGTATTCTCTCCAAACCCCTAAGTTAGAACCCTCACCTCTCATGTGATGGTATTTGATCAAGGGGCCTTTGGGAGGTAATTGACCTTAGATGAGATCATAAGAGTTTTCCCAATATTGGCACCTTTATAAGAAGAACCCAGAGAGGTAATTTTCACCTCCTTGAATGTACACAAAGAAACTCTGAGCACAAGGCACAATGGTGCTTGTCTAGAAGCCAAGAAAAGAGACCTCAGAAAGAAGTCTACCTTCTTGTGTGTCCCAGCCCTCAGAGCTGTAAGGAATGGGCTGTTTGCTGTTGAACACTCCTTACTGTGTTAAAGCAGACTGGATGAACTAATATCCTAATAAGGCAAAATATTATGTTCCATGTGTTAAATCCTATGATGTATGTTTTTATTTTTAAAGAGGAGCTTCAGTATTGAAGAAAAATGGGGTTAGGTATCCACTCAGCTCTGACCACATGCTACACATTGGCTTCTTTGGAGGTTTGGAGTTGGGCACATTTATTTTCAATTAAAAAAAAAAGTGCAGCAATTATTTTCCCAGTCCTTGTGTGCACCATCCAGACTTTCAAATGTTAGCAGCTTTTTGCACGTAGGTTTTTTATAAAGTGAGAGTGGCTTGTAAAGCTCAAGTGCTCTGGGTTCCACCACACACCTCACCACGGAAGCTCCTTTGGCTGACAGCGCCCCTGTGAAATTCCCCAGTGCCGAGTGGTTCGTTTTCTCAGACAAACATTCATTTTATTTTATGACTCAGCCAAGTTTGTTTTTCACTCTGTGGCTGATGGACAAATGAGCTCTGTTCTAGTTTTTAACCTTCACAAACAGCTCCATTAAGGCATTTCTGTGCATGTCTTCAAGCAACTACAGGAACTCATTTCTGTCAAGAATAGACTTCAGCGTGAAAGCACATTGGCACTTTGTGTTTTGCCGAGTAGACATTGCCTGGGCTTTTTAACCAGTTGCTGCACATTTGTGCTGAGACTTAGCATCGTATACTCTCTGTTAGCATCCTTTTTTTTTTTTAAAGAAACATTTATTTTATGTATATGAGTATACTATGTCTTCAGACACACCAGAGGAGGGCATCAGATCCCATTACAGATGGTTGTGAGCCATCATGTGGTTGCTGGGATTTGAACTCAGGACCTCTGGAAGAGCAGTCAGAGCTCTTAACCACTGAGCCATCTCTCCAGCCCCATGTTAGCATCTTCTCTTGTTGTGGCAGCGTACCTGACCGAAGCAACTAAGAGAGGAAGGGTTTGCTCGTGGTTTGAGGTGGGGAACCATAGTGGCTGGGAGCTTGCAACATGCTTGTTACATCTTGGGACACCAGAAAGCAAAGACACTTGGGCCAGAAGTGAGACCTGGCTATGACACTCAATGCTCATCTCAAAGTGACCCATTTCTTCGACCAGGCCTAACCTCTTAATTCCACCACATTCCAAAACACACTGGGTAGGGACCAAATGTTCACATGAGCCTGTGAGGATATTCCACCCTTGACCTGTAAAGTATTAATCTTTGAGTGGATACATAAAAATACCTCATTTGGTTTTAATGTTCTGATAAAACGGTTCAACAACGTCCACATGTGGACAGTCGTTTAAGATTTCTTTAGCGATGTGTTTGCTGAGGTCTTTTGTCCACTTTTGTTTCAGTCTTTAATTCACTACCCTTGTAAGACTTTATGTAAATTGGATGTAAGAGCTTCCTTATGAATAGTTTCTCCTTCTCCATGGTTCGTGACTTGAAGAGTAAGTCCGTTGAAAGTTCTAACTTGTAACTAAGCAAGCTTCCATCTCGAAGGAGAGATCCTGGACGGAGAAGGTCATATGGTCAAGGGCAGGTTTCTTCAGCACACAACTAGTGTGGCCCAAGGTCAGGCTACCTTCTGAGCTGGCAGCAGAGCTTTGCAGCCTTGCTCATGGGCCTGAAATACACAAGAATGTGGGACGCATAGAGACTTGCACCCAGGCTCCAGAAGAGCTCCTTGGGCCAGGCATGTAACAGGGTCAGAGTCCCTGTAAGGAAGCCTTGAGAGGCCTTTGTGTGAGGCTATGAAAGAGAAGTCCAAGTAGCAGTGCACTGGGGATGCCAGAACTGTGGCATGTCCATCCAGAAAAGCTTCAGGCATGGAGTAAGATGTGGGCGGCAGCGTCCCATGAGCTTGAGTCCCAAACTGAGTGAGAAAGAGAAAGTAAGTTGAGTACCAGCATCATGGGTCTCTTGTCTGCAGAGAATACAAGCCTCCTGCTCCAGCCACCATGACTTCTCTACTGTGATAGAGTGGCCCTCAAAACTGGGCCAACTCCTCTTAAATTGCATATGTTTTCAACAAGAAGAGTTACCAATATAGTCAGCGAGAGAAAGAACGAACCCAACAAGAAGGGCACTCCAGTTGTACACAGCCCGGTGTCACAGTCATATGCATGAAATCGCATGTAGTTTGCCACTTGTGTGTCATACCTATTCACGTCACAGTTCCTCCCCCCCAACCCGGAAGTGAGGTGCGTCACATAAGAGCAAGAATGCCGGAAGCCAATACCGATGGAGCTACCTTAAGCACCCACCTATCACAACACATGTGGGATTTATCTGATAGTAACTGCAGGACGTGTCAAGACCAGTCTGTCTGCAGGAGTCCTCAGGCCTATAGTGCCAGACTGGACTAGCAGAAGCATCCAGCCTTGTGGGCTGAGAAGCTACCAGATTCTGGGATTCTCTAGTGTGCAAGCAGCCACTGTCGGACTACCCAGCTAATCTAGTAAACTGAGTAAACCCCCGCCTCTGTGACATCTATATATTCCGCCAGGTCTGTTCCTCTAGGGAGCCTGACCACTATAGATGGCTAATTGATACTTCTTCTTAGAACATCCTAATACATACATAGTGTGTGTACCCTCATTTCTTTTCCCCCACCAGAATGCAGGTTCCATGGGGTGGGGGGCTTATCCTTCATCCCCTATTACATACTACGGATGCTGCCAAGAGCACAGAGATGCTCTGCAAGTAACTGTGCTTTGGTTTTTGCTTGTTTGTTTGTTTGTTTGTTTTTGGATAGCTTGTGTCAGGGTATTGAAGTAAACATTTCTGGTTTCTCTAGAGACTCAGATGGGTCGTGCAATGTTTTTCTGGAAATTGTCTTAGGAGAAGACGTTTTTGCTGAAGCAGACGTGTGGGACGATGCTTTACTGTGACGAGCCACGTGGTGTTTTTCTGGAAGATGCCTAAAAAAAGGGCATGTGATGTTCTGCCTGAGCAGACAGCTGAGAGAACACGTGATGCTTGGAAAGGACATAAATATACTCTAACAGACAGAGGCCAATCGTGGATGGTATTGGTTCGTCTTGCTACACTTTGTTGATCAGTGCTTGTTGGGACTTCTTAAAGAGAAATGCACCACAGAACTTCTCGTGATGTTCCAGCAGCTTCTTGACATTTTCGTAGACTTGGGCCCATAGGCAGAGCTTCTTGATTTCTTTTGGATCCAGCTGCTGCCTCTGGCTCGTGTGAACTGAACTACTAACATCCTGACAACACATATTGGATGACAGGCACACACCATTACTTCTTCTGTTTTATGTACGTGAGTACACCGTCACTGTCTTCAGACCCGTCAGAAGAGAGCATCGGATCCCATTACAGATGGCTGTAAGCCACCATGTGGTTGCTGGGAATTGAACTTAGGATCTCTGGAAGAGCAGTTGGTGTTCTTAACCGCTGAGCCATCTCTCCAGCCTGCACCATTGCTTCTTGGTGTGAGTAATTCTTAAAGGAATGACGGCTACCAAAGACAAGGTAGGGGTCACCTGGCTTCATTACAACTTGAAAAGGAGACCAGGCTGCTATAGATGGACTGGGTCTGTACAGGAATCTGGGCTTCTTTTTTATGACTCATTGATCAGCCTGCTCCACTTCCTTTTGCACAGAGATGACAGTTTAACACTGTCAGCCAACAATGCAGTAAGATGACAGGCTACAGTGCAGGTGTTGCTGCAGCTTTTGCCAAATGAAAGGACACCACCTTTCTTATCAGCTCAGTTATCATCTAGAGTAAATGTCAACAGTGAGTAGAAGGATCGAAACGAGTTACTATGATCTGTAAAGAGGAGGAGTATTGACCAAGTGAGTCACTGTACTGCCCCTGGGAACAATGGCCTGAATTGTCTTTAAATGGGAAGGTAAATGGTAAGAATTCAGTTTAAAATAACACACACACACACACACACACACACACACACACACACACACACACTGAACCCAGTGAGAAATTAGTAACAATAAACATTAGTGAAATAGAACAGTCTTAAAAGAAGAAAACACTCAGCTTGCTCCCTTCGTGGCTCGTGTGGGGCAGAGCCCATTGTGCTGACCAGTCCTTTTCGGTAAGTAGATCACCATGTGATCTACAAAGCTTGTGAAGGGAAGTTGTGCTAGCAAGAGGATCTGCAGAGAGAATGGACCTCAGAGAAGATGCCCTGCCGCTCTGCTCCTAGCTCCCGCCCCTGCTTCCCAACGTCCCCTCTTTCTTTGTCCTGCTTAGACCTCTGCTGTACTCAAATGATTTGAGCTCTCACGCGCTCACCTTGTCTCCATGTCCTTCCTCTCTCTCGCTCTCCTCCAGTGCATTTTTTGTAAGCCTGCCAGGAAGCTACCATCCGCAACTAGTAAAACTGAGAGTGTATGCTTGTAATTCCACCACTCGAGAGGCTGAGGCAGGAGGATTAACATGAGTTTGAAGCTTGCTTAGCGTGCATAATGGGTTAGAAGTTATTCTGGGCTAAATAACAAGAACCTGTCTGAAACATTAAAAAGTTAAAAATATCGTTAGAGAAATCTATAAGGATGTGTGCCAATCAGCATGACTGATATGAAGATGACCCAAGCTAAGCAGTTGCCCCAAGGCCTTGCCAGGAAATGGGATAAATACCTTTAGCAGGTCAGCAAATAATGCACATAGAGGACAGCTCCAGGGCCACCGTACTCTATAGGTGAAGAGAGAGCGGCTGGTGGCTTGTGAACTGCATGGCATTTAGGATGTCTTCGTTCGAACAATATTCTCATAATACCAAGTTATTATAAAGGTTACATAATCTCATTAAACAGACATCTCACCAAGCAGGGGAAAGGTTGGTCAGGCAGGTAATGCAATAGTGTTCCACTGTAGAATCCTCTCCAGTACCAATGCTCTGGGACCTCTGGAGCTCAACCCGCATCCTCTGAGAGGTCCTTCAGCTGTGGCTGGCCAGGAGGAGGGCACTCCTGGGGGTTCTAGACAGTGGCTAGCACTGATAGGTGGACGTAAGAACGTAAGGACATAAAGACGTAAGGACATAAGAATTCAGCAAGAGTTGCTGAGGCCAGAGTTACAGGATCTCCAAGTCCCTTTGCCAATGGGGATCACTCACTGCAGAGGCTTGAGTCGCTATCTCTGGGTTATGGTGGTGAGAAACTAGGCTTGATTCCAATCTCCCAAGTTTTGTATTATCCCAGTGGACTTTAGTGTTGTGCTGTCGGGGCCTCACAGCTTAGGGCTGGTTTGCTAAAATGTCAGTATCACCTTGGGGCTTGTTCCTATTGGAGCAAGCACTACATTGTCCGTGTCATACAAAACGGTTACACTTGTGTTCCTAGGAATGGAGACTTTGATGCTTGACCCTTCTGGAAGCCTACCCGAGCTGCTATCAAAATTATCCTCATTCGAGGTCCTTGTTGGCATCTAAATGTGTGGTTAAGCACAGGCAGGTTCTGTACCTGTTTGCTAAACGAAGCTCAAAGGCTTGGCTGAAACTGTTCTAAGACTAACTTTAGGCCTAGTAGTGAATTACCTACGGTCAAAAGATCGTAGAAAGGAGTGGAGCCTCAGCTCTCTCCTGCTGTTAGATATGCATCAGTATTTGGAGCAGGAACTTGATCGTTACTGAGTAGATATTGGCTTAGGTCAGGCTTGGTTAGTGGAGGGTGATTGGGGGAGAATGCCCTTCAAATTCATCCTTTGGTCTAGTTATTGATTTTTAAAATCTGGATTCTTAGTGGCTTTCAAAATGATGGATTCCAGGTTCAAGGTTAATAACTGCTATTTGTTATGATGATAGTTGTGATAGTTTGATTGAGAATGCCCCTCTTGGGTTCACAGATTTGAATGCTTGGTCACCAGGGAGTGGCACTATTTAAAAGGATCAGAAGGTGGGGACTTGTTGGATACTTGTGTCACTGGGGTTGGGTTTTGAAAAGCCCATTCCATGGATACAGAAGATGTGGTACATTTACACAGTGGAGTATTACTCAGCTATTAGAAACAATGACTTTACGAAATTCCTAGGCAAATGGATGGAACTAGAGAATATCATGGTATGCACTCACTGATAATTGGATACTAGCCCCAGAAAGCTCTGAATACCGAAGGAACAACTCTCAGACCATATGAAGCTAAGAAGGAAGGCCAAAGTGTGGAAGCCTCAGTCCTTCATAGAAAAAAGAAAGAAAAAGAAAAAAATTGTGTATTCATCATATATTATTATGTAACAAATTTATAAAATAAGTAAATTCATAAAAAAGAAAAAACTTAAAGTACCCAAAAAAAGTTAACAAAGAAAGAAAGAAAGAAAGAAAGAAAGAAAGAAAGAAAAGCCCACCCCAAATTCAGAGTCTCTCTCTTTCTGCTGCCTGCAGATTCAGATGTAGAACTCTCAGCTCCTTCTCCAGCACCTTGTCTGCCTGGATGCTGCCATGCTTCCCGCCATGATGATAATGGACTGAACCTCTGAAATTGTGAGCCAGCCCCAATTAAATGCTTTCTTTTATAAGAGTTGTCATGGTCATGATGTCTCTTCATAGCAACAGAACACTCACTAAAACAATGACTTTTTTTTTTTTTTTAGGACCAAAACAAAAGCCTTTGCAGGCTTAGCAAAATTCTACCATGAGCTAGATCTCTACTCCCTCAGTTCCTTTTAAATTTATTAAGATTTGTTTATTTTTATCTTTATTGTGTATATGTGTAAGTGCTTTCCGGAGTCTAGTGTGCCATGTACATCCCTGGGGCCCCTAGAGGCCAAGAGAACACTGGATCCCCTAGAATGAAAGTTACGGGCATCGGTGAGCATCAAGAGCTGTTAACTGCTGAGAAGTCTCTCTAGCCCCAGTTCCTCTCTTCATTTAGAGATAAGATCTCACTAAGTTGCTGGGGCTGGCTATGAACTCACAGTCTTCCTGCCTTGTTCTCAGTAACTTGGATTGCAGGTGTGTATCAAGAAGCCCAGGAGTCACTGCTGCTTAATAAAAAAGTGTTTTCTCGACAGCCACTGAGAGGGAGAGCTAGGGGATCTAAGCCAATGGACTAGAGTAACGCTGTAGTTTTAGCAGAGAGGCCATTGGTACCTTCAGCAAAGGTGGGTACTAGAGGAGATACAGAAAAGAGCGTCCTTACCAGAAGTGCTTCTCCAGGTCAAGACACCCTGGTCGAGGGTGCAGAAACATCCTTTTTCATGTTTGGAACATCCTCTTTCTTCTTTATCAACCTAAAGCATCCACCATTTGGGGCTTTGTAGGTTTGGTCAAATACTAAACACGGGGACAAGGAGAGCCTCAAGCATACCAGCTTTTGTTTTGTAAACTTTGCCCCCAAGTTATCCCTGATTGGTTAAAAATGCTACAGCCAGGACTGGGCAGAAGAAAGGGCAGGTAGAGTGAAGGTTCCTGGGCTTGGAGTCTCAGGCAGAGACTGTGAGACAGAGAAGAGAGATGAAGGAAGAAGGAAGGTACCATGGGGTAGATGGAACATGAGCACGTGGCTATGAGGACTGGGCCTGTAGGAGACACCAAGGTGGAACATGGCAAGTGAAACTCAGGATTACTGACAGGAAGTAAACAAATGGATTAGAGAATTGGTACATACCCAGCTCTAGTGCTTTTAAGGTTATTACAAATTTAAAGGTATTTTTTGGGGGGGGAGATATCTTTTATTTGGTCTAAGTGGGGGAGGGGACACCAAAATAATATTTACCCTAACAGGGCTTAACTGCATTTCTATTTTTAGTCTTGTATTCTGATCATTATCAATCCCTTTCTGTCCATATATTGAATCAAGCCCAGTTAAAGGACTGAGGACAGTATTTGTGCAGGCTGATTTGTATTTTTATTCCCAGTGAGCTCTAAAACACAAAGAAATGTTTTATGCCCATACTCCTGTCTTGGAGAGTCCAGTGTACAGCCTGCCCACCACATCTGTCCAGGGTCTTGCATGCGAGCAGCGAAGGCTGCCTCAAGCAGGCCTTCTCTTCAGTTGGAAACATTTGGAGTCAGATGGATTGGCACAAAGCAAACATAATCGTGTTAACTTCAAAGATGGAAAATATCATGCATGTTAAATTCTATAACCTGTCAGGAAGGAAATAATTTGTTTGGCTCTAATTATATTCTGGATCTGTTTACTGTTGCTTAGAATAAAGATGGTGCCAGTTGGCTTTATGATTCAATGCCTTTATTGGACCATAACAATTTTAGGCTGCAGAATTCTACTACTCTACATATGGTAGTGACACACACACACACACACACACACACACACACACACACACACACAGAGTTAGTATTCTCTTGTATACTGTGGAATCTTCATAAGCATTCAATTCAGCCTTCTTAACTTTGAAGATAAAGATATTGGTGCTGACAAAATTGATAACTTTTCTAAGGTGACCCGGCCAGATTGCAGTACAGACCTACTTAGAATCCCAACTCTCACAAACAAGCATTGCCCTGATTGCATATTCGAGAAGTTATATCTATAGGTGGCCATCATGGTGGAATGAATCTTAAATCTGTTAAGACAAGCTAGAGCATCCACTGTTTCTGTCATCACTAACTGTTTTGAACTTGTATTCCAACCGTATTTATTTAATGGTTACTTAACCTTCTTGCACCGACTCAACATAGTTTGTGTTTACACTTCGGTTTAAATGAAGCATTGTTTTCTTGGTTTTGGTACCTTAGAGAGATACTGGAGAACAGGGATGTACTGGCTGGTTTTGTGTCAACTTGACACAAGCTGGAGTGATCACAGAGAAAGGAGCCTCAGTTAAGGAAATGCTTCCATGAGATCCAGTTGTAAGACATTTTCTCAACTAGTGATCAAGGGGGGAGGGCCCAGTCCATTGTGGGAGGAGCCATCCCTGGCCCAGCCCATTGTGGGTGGTGCCATCTCTGGGCTGGTGGACCTGGATTCTATAAGAAAGCAGGCTGAGCAAGGCAGGGGAAGCAAGCCAGTAAGTAACATCCCTCCATGGCCTCTGCATCAGCTCCTGCTTCCTTACCTACTTGAGTTCCAGTCCTGACTTCCTTTGGTGATGAACAGCAATGTGGAAGTGTAAGCTGAATAAACCCTTTCCTCCCCAACTTGCTTCTTGGTCATGATATTTTGTACAGGACTAGAAACTCTGACTAAGACTCAGCATAGTGGGGTATTCCTTTGACCACCTGACCATGTTTCGGGGAGGACTGTGGAACTTTGAGCTAGAAGAGCCATTGGGATATTAAGCATTCTGTGGGATGTTCTGTAGGAGCTTGGAAGATAATGTTGAGAACAGTGCAGAAGATGGAGGCCTGGCTTGTGAAATTTCAGAGGGAAGATTAAAGACTCTTATCAGGGTTGTTGCTGTTTTGATTGTGAAGATTTTGTGGTTTTGGTTAGCTGGAGCTGAAGAATCAACTGTGATTAACAAAATACCAGAACTATTAAAGCAAAACCTTTGCATTACTGGGTTTATTGATGGTGGTCAGCTGGAGCTAAGAAATTAGTGGTGATTAAGAAGAGACCAGCATCACTGAGGTGAAATCTTCTAGAAAGTGTTTTCTGAGAGCACAAAGAAGCTGTGTTCCAGAGACAGCCAAGGTTGTACCTCATGCTGTGGCTGGACTTGGTAATGTGTAAGAGTCACCCAGGTGGTACTGGTTTTGAAGGGATGAAGGGGCCATGAAGAGCAGCTTGGCACTGTTGAGAGGCCATGAAAGGCCACTGGTGAAGGTGCAGCCTCAGTTGCAATTAGTGCCCCAAGACTGACAGTAGTGTTTTAGAGATGCCAGTACCATGAGATGACCACCAACGACAGCCACAGCAGTGGAGAACAGGCAGCTGGAGCCTTAAGAGGAATGGCTGCATTAAAAGGTAGGTTAGGGAGCGGGTCAGCATAAGCACCAGAAGAGTGTAGATAGATCATCATGGAGATGATGTACTCATATGAAGGACCAATGTAAAATGGAGGAATTTTGACAGCATCCTTTGGGCCCTGGGTTGCTGGACCAGCTTAAGTGTGGAATACAAATGTCTGTGCAAATATGGCACACAATTTCTTTCTATTCAAGCGTTGCTTTACCTGTAGAAGTTCAGTCTGGTTCTTCCTCCCAGACCCATGCTCCCAGAAATAAGACTTAGACGCCAAACATATTTACAAATACCTTGGCCATGTAGCAAGATTCTTCTCTGATTAGATCATAACTTAAAATAACCCAGTTATTTTAACTTCCGTTCTGCCATATGGCTGCGTTCAGGTACCACTCAACCGACTAGTCTTCCGGGATGAGTCTCCTGAGCCTGGCTCTATCCCAGAATTCTTTCTGCCTCCCAATTGCCCCACCTTCTACCCTTACCAATTGGCCGTAGGTTTTTTAATTGACAGATGATGTATCCATGGAATACACAAGATAGTCTCTGTACACCTACCCGCCGACTTCCAGGCTGTTTGACCATACAGAAGGGCAGAGGGTAAAAGTTGCAGACTTTGTCTCAGACATCTGCAAGTCCTAATCTCAGCGCGTGCGCGCGCGCTCTCCCTCCCCCTCTTGTGGATGAGTGCACAGACGTGGGCATGTGTTTGTGGAGGCCGAACATTGACATCAGATGTCTTCCTCAATCATTATCCACCTCACTTTTGAGACAGGATCTCTCACTGAACCTGGAACTCACCAATCCAGCTAAGCTAGCCAGACAACAACGGCACAGGTAGTAATGGCGGCAGATAATGATGCAAGCTGTTGCTAGGTCGCTGTTGGGAGGAGCCAAGTGAAATTTTCTTTAAGCCAACAGATAGAACCTGAAGCCCGTAAACTGTGAGCATTCAACGTCTTTCGCAGGGCTTCCAAAAGAGAAGAATTTAAGTCTTCGTTAATGGCACTTGAATTTGTGCCATTGTGGGAAGCCCTGGTGATTCTTTCTCAAGGGAAAGGTCGTCGGTGATTTAACCCCCATGATAGGCACAGTTTGGATTCAAGGTTGTCACACAGTTTACAAATCAGCATAGAGCTTAACTCTGTTGTCTCTGCGGTGTTGGGGATTAAACCCAGGGCCTTCTCATGTATGTAAGGCAGACGCTCCACCAACTGAACTATGTTCTCAGCCACAACCTCGTAGAAAAATATAAAAACATCCAGCAAGTCCCACAGTGATGTGAAAACAGCCTTCATAATTAGTTGATTAATCATTGTCAGCCGCTTGTCTCTTGCTGATATCTGAGTAAGACTCGCTCAGGGTATTGATTACGTCCAAGCCAGGGTTCCTTTGTAGCCATCACGGGAAGGGCACAGTGACCAGAAGCCCACCTCGAGTTACTGCCCTTTGCAAAGTGATAACCCGGTGCACAGGCAGCTGTAACCCAAGCTCCTCTGCCTATGGGTGGCGGGTGGTTACTTCTGCGATGCTGTAGCGGGATTGCTTTCAGTCTTAATGGGAACCTTTCTGAGACAGAAACATAATTCCATGCAGGTAATAATATTCCCACACGACCTTTCTTCCCAGAACCAGCCCGGACTTCAAACTTTCAGGGGTTTAGGAAGAATTGGCAGAGATTGTTCTCTGAATGCGGATAGCCCCAGACAAAGCAGGGCAAGGAAAGACTTGCATCTTTAAGCCATTCTGGAAGCTTTTTCATAGTGAAGGGCAGTGTCGTAAGCCCAGAGTACTTGGCAATGTCTTTGCATCAGCCTGAAACAGGACTGGGAAGAGTTTGTATGCCAGTCTTAAACAAAGGCTGCTGCTGGTGCTCCAACTGCCATTTTTCTTTTCTCTTCTTCCTTTTTTTATAACCTGGACCCCTGAGAGCTCCGAGAGACTAATTCACCAACTGAAGAGCATACACGGCTGGTCCGAGGCCCCCAGCACATATGTAGGAGAGGGCTGCCACATCTCAGTGGGAGAGGATGCACTTAACCCTGCAGAGACTTGATACACTGCGGTTTGGGGGGGGGCACTGCCATCTCAGAGGCAAAGGGGAGGGAGAAGAACTCTGTGAGGGGGGACTCTGGGGGACAACAGTTGGGATGTAAATAAATAAATTTAAAAATTAACTAAAATATAATCACATCTTCTCTCTCTCTCTTTCTCTCTCTCTCTCCCTCCCTCTCTCTCTCTCTATTTCGCCCTCACCCTCCCTCCCCCCTTCTCTCTAATAGTCTCTCTAATAGTCCTGTGTCCTTTCTCTCCAATCTCTCTCATGCACTATCCCCAAATTCATGGCCTCTTTTTCTTTGAATATTATTGTTACATATACATGCAAAATTACATAAATACAACTTGCTAAATCTTTTGAATGTTACTTGTACATGTGTGATTTCAGGGCTGACCACTTGTGTGTTTTATGACCAATCAGAAGCTCATCCCTGAAGAAGATTAATTGATCCTGGCTCAGAACTTGTTAATTGCCTGTAGTTCTTTGGGGGTGGCACTTGGGTCTTGTGTGTGTGTGTGTGTGTGTGTGTGAGAGAGAGAGAGAGAGAGAGAGAGAGAGAGAGAGAGAGATAGAGAGAGAGGGAGGGGGTGGGGGGGCAGACAACCCTTTATTGGAGGTCAGATGTCTGTGGAGTTCTAAACCCCTGATCTGAAGCAGCAAGCTCTCTTAAATGGGACCAAAAAAAGAAACAACAACAACAAAATTAAAAATGGGTTGTAAGCCTATGACAATCACTTTTCTTCTGCGAAGCTCACAAAGTCCTATCTCTCTAAAGTCAAAGGGACACAAACTGTTTTTTTACTGTGATTGGCTGGATATTGTTGAAACCCAGGACTTTGATGGTGTGTTAGCTTTTGTAGTTTCAAGAAACTGTCTGGACTAACCAATCACTCTAAAAAGAGGAAAGTCCAGGTTCTGGTTTTCTAGTCCAGGGTCATTTGGTCCTGTAGGTTTAGGTGTGTGATGAGACACAAGAACATATGGTGGGGAAGCTGATGACTTTGTGGTGACTGAGAAACAAAGCAGAGAGAAAGGAGAGTCAGGGTCTCAACATCCTCTTCTGGGCTTCTGTGGGGGTCCTGCAAGCCTCTCTCCGGCCAGTGAAAGATGTCACGGAGAGTCACTAGTGAGTCTCAGCTCAATAGACTTGGTTAGCCGTGGCACCGGTTCAGACTCCTGGAGTCCCTGGCACCTGGTGGTTTAGTATAGCCATATTTAAGCACAGCACAATTTTGGTAAAAAGGTTTCCTGGTGACAGTTAACTCAGTCCTGAGTGCACAGCAAAGCTTAAGGTTTGTTTACATCGAAACTCTTTATCAAGTACATATGGCTTCTTCCACAAAGGTGGGCTCTGCTGACTTAGAAACAATGTTTAGGTTAAGGGTCTATGGAGAAAGACAGAGGCAAACATAATGCCCTTGGGAGTCAGGATTGGCCTGGCCCTAAGATAACACAAAAATCACATAGGCTGTTTTAAGTATTAGTAACGTCCCTCATAAGGATGGGTTTTATGGACTGAGAAGCAATGTTCAAGATTTGGGGCGGGGTGGGGTCTTAGAAAAAGAAACACTATTCTGGGGTATTCAGGTGAAGCCTGGCCCTACGGATAGCAAAAGGTCAGCAGGTTGTATTCTGGGTGGAAGACAGGTAGACATTTTCTTTTCAAGAGGCAAGCATGTGTCTTTAACCATCTGGGTTTTCCTGGAGCTTATCTGTGTGCAGAAGGACCTCCTCTTACCCTCTATGCCCTGCAAAAGCTTGCCTCATCTGAGCTAAGTTCCTTCCACTAGGCAACACTCCTGAAGGCTCTGGTACTTCCCAAAGGGCTAAGACTAGGAACCAAACCTTCAAAGCAACAGCTGTGGTGGAGGGAAGAAACACTCAAGCAAACTAGAGCAATTGGCTTCCTGGATGAAGGATTTTGAGGTTCCTCTCCCAGTGGGCTGAGCGAGTTCCTAGAGGGCAGTGAGAAAGGTGAAGCACAAGAGGGAACAGATTCTGAGGAGAGTTGGTCCACGGGGTTAGAGACAGCATCGTTCCAGTGTGGCTGTTTGGGGTTTCTTACCAACCCCCCCAAAAAAACCCCAACCAAACAAACAAACTAAAAACAGTGGAGTGAGGGGCTAGGTTCAAGTTGAGTGGTATAAGAAATGTAAGGAACAGTAGGTTTCTACATGTGCTAGACAGATACTAGTAGCTTCTATAGTTCAGTCTATGGGGCTAAAATTTCTTCACCCCTTAGGACGCACGAAGCGCATACACAAGACCTAATGAGTTTGCATGGCAAAACCAGCATCCCATTAACAGAGTGTTTGCAACCAGAGAGAGGACGATCAGAAAATAAAACTTGTCCTGGCAAGCTAGTGCTGGAAGAGGAGGGGCGGGGAATAGATACCCTACAGAAAAACCGGTGACACTTTCACTGAAGACAGATAAATAGACAAGATTCAAAGGGTCCAAGAAAGGGAGGAGAAAACATAGGAGCTCAGAGTGGCGGCTTGCTGGGAAATTCCTGGGAGAAGAAGGAAGCTAGAACATCTCAGTGGGAGGAACCAGAATTCATTATAATATTCCAGAAACACCTATCACATGGTGTGGGGTAATTTTAAAACATTTTGGTTAAGTGTGGAGGGTCATTTTAGCACTCAAAAAGTTTGACTTTGACATATTGAACTGACCGACGTACAACTTTTTGCGCTATCTAGATGCTGGGCACTTCAGGAGCACTTAGACTTTCACAGCATCCTCATGCTAACTTTATGAAACATAGCCCCATCCCAGGGCCTTGAGATAAACTCCCCTCTTGTCTATATAAAGAAAGGATTTTATTCTCCCTCCTGGCCCCCCCCCCCCGTTCCCCACTGCCTTTAGGATCATTGCTGAGGGCAAAGAACAAAGACACTGAAATCATACAAGAATGCAGTATAAATCACATGATATAGGAAATCATACAAGAATGCAGCATGAATCACATGACATAGGAAATCATACAAGAATGCAATATGAATCACATGACATAGAAAGCGTCATCTGTGATGAAGGCGTAAAGAAAAGGGTTGATGTGCGCCCTTTTAGTCTTGTCTTGATGAAGAAGGAGACATCTGTGAGAAGTGTGATTGGACTATGGGCTATGGAGTCCATGGTTAGGTCCTGAGCTGAACCTGGTAAGAGGCCAGTGTCTACACTCAGGTGTATGGTGTTCCAGTGGCCAGTGTCTACACTCAGGTATATGGTGTTCCAGTGGCCAGTGTCTACACTCAGGTATATAGTGTTCCAGTGGCCAGTGTCTACACTCAGGTATAAAGTGTTCCAGTGGCCAGTGTCTACACTCAGGTATATGGTGTTCCAGTGGTCTGTGTCTACACTCAGGTATATGCTGTTCTGTTCCTCTTAGACAACAGTGTGCCTCTTGGACGAGTTCTTCAGAAAGTTCTTCTGGGTCTTAGAATCTGCTTTTGGGGAGAAGTGGGAGTGGAGTAGGAATGGGCTCCTTGCTTCTGCTGTTTGTGTTTGGCGTGACACATCTGGAAATGGCTTCTGCAGTTTTCCCTTTCTCTCATCCCTCAGAGAACTGTACCTGCCTCCCCAACCCTGACCCTTAGCCATGCCCGCCTCAGCTCTTCCACCTCTGCTTTATTTTCTAGCTTGTGTATTTATCACTTCCTTGATTGTTTTATTTGTGATCTATCTCCCTCATTAGCACAAAAGCCAGGATTTTTGTTGTTGCTAATCTGGTACTAGAACTTTCTGGTACATAGCCACAGCCCATAGTTTGTCAAAATGAACAAGCAAAACCTTTTGAGAGCCAAGCTTCACTTTGGGGGGAATTGCAGAATTTGGTGAGATTAGAACTATTTGATTCTTCAGTGTGCCGGGTATTACCCATGAGTCAGAACTGTTTAAATGCAGGAAAAAATATGCAGAAATGTGAAGAGGCAGAAGTTGGGAACTGTGGGAAGGATGTGGAGGTGACCAGAACCGGAAGTGCCTGGGCCACAGCAACACTTTCTTTAGGAATGGAGACAGTCTGCTGACAAGGGTGACTCTGGAAAATGGACACCTTGGCACCACTGGAGAAAGACTCCGCTGACAAACTCCAAAGGCCTCAGCACTGGAAAGCTGGATTCGTTGCTAAATGTTCCTTGAAAAGAGAATTTCAAACGACCCAAATGCAGATGGTTACTGGATGGAACCAGGATAGGGCTTCCACCTGGAGAGGGCCTACCAAAATGGCAAGACTGCTGTCAAGATGCAGGGCCAAGGAGGAGTATGGGTAGTAGTCGGGTGCAAGCCAGTACCCAGACAGACCCCAGGGCAAAAGAAGACCTGAAAAACACCTCATTTTACTCCATAAAAAGACGATGTTGAAAACGCTGTCTGCAAAAGCATTTGCCTCCTGGAGAAATTAAACATTTCCTCTCGGGCACCTGTTTCTAACAGACAGACTGGAGCGTTACTTGTGTTGCAATGATACATAATTTCTGTTAGTTAATGACCTCAAGAGTCCACATACTTCCCTCCTATTTAAACATGGAAAGAAAGCGGCTGAATGGTTGAGTTGGTGAGGCTGTGCACACACAGGCAGGTGCTCCGTCATGGTTTGCAGCACAGTGCCCACATGAAGAAAGAAAAAGGGAACACAAAATCATCTTAAACCAATAAGCAGGCTTTACTCGGTGAGCAACTAACCAGATGCTGGACTCTGTTCAACTTATTTCCATAACCAGCTTTGGGGAAGTTACCCTAGAATAAGGCAGCCTCTCTGCTCGGGACAGCCCTGTTGGATGCTATCAAGTAGAGATGAGGTTGTGCAGCCTTCGGTACAGCCCCAGCTGTGGGGGCCAAAGAGAGAGGGTAGCAGCTGAGGTCTGTGTCAAGGGTAGTGAAACTGTTAATGGTTTTTAGCAAAGGGCTTCAGAGCCAAGTATATTTGGACCTATGACTCTCCCTCCCTCCCTCCCTTCCTCTCTTCCTCCCTCCCCCTCTCTCATTGAAGACATGTGCTGCCAGGCACCATGTATCCATTTGCACATGCACTGGAGAAGGCTGTGGTCTTGGTATAATAGTTCTAAACAGATTAATTAGGTTGATAGAGAAAGGCTTAGTCACAACTAGATCAGGAACATTGGCTTTGATGCTTTATGTGTCTGTCTGTTTGTTTTGAGACCGAGCCCCACTTTGTAGCCCAAGCTGACCCCCAGTTCACCTCAAGAGTGCGGAGATTGGAGCATGCACTAGCACCACCCCGTGTGGATTAGTTAGACCTTGAACTTGATGTTAGGTGCCCTTCCTGGCAGGAGTCAAGGGTGAATTTCCCTGGATCCACCACACAGCTGACACTTCAGACCAGTCCTGATGTTGACTCCCATATTGTATTTCCTTGTTTATTTATGTTTTGAATGTACAGTTTGCATCCGACCAAACTGACTTTACTCACTGCTAAAGGGTTGCGGTTTCTAGCTTGAAAATCACCAAACTCTAGCTAAAGTTAACACATCAAAAAATTCTTATACTCCTGTCCCCAGAGATCTCTGCTCTGCATTTTACGTAGGCAGCATAGCACCAAGCTGCGCTAGCCCAGGCTTTGGCTGGCTGTCTTTCAGGAGACATTAGTGCCTAGTGCTGTGGTATGTCATGAAGTCTGAGAGCCTGTAGTTGGTTTCAAATTGTAAATCCTGGTTCATATAGTCTAATCTTATTCTCCTGCGGCCACACTATCCGTGTCCTGTGTTGAATCTTGTCAAGATCACACATGGACTCGAAGGGAGTCAGGTAGCTGTGGCTTGGTGTTCAGTACGCCTGCACCACAGGAGAAAAGAACAAAGCACTTTGTTCTATCCTGCGTCCATGGCTGGGGACCTAGAACCAGGGGCAGAGCGGTAAGAGAAAGGAAACCAATTTATCTATAGCATTTCATGTGACTCCTGGTCCTTCAGAAAGAAAGACCCAAGTGGCAGGGGAGGCCAGTGTAGTTCTTGTTTCTGAATCAGGGCTTCTCCATTCTCCAGCTGTCCTCAAACTTGCCAACCCAGCCTGTGCATGGCAAGTGCTGGGATCATAGGTTTTCCTGCTAGGTGTGATGGGGGCACCATGGAACGGGGGAGGGGCAGTGATAAGATGTACTGCAATGAAGGCAGGGCAGGGATTACAAGCCCTGCATGTTTGGATCATCCTGCGAATCCCGGTGTCTTGAGAGATGAGGACATTTCTTGCCTGCAGTATAGGAATGCACTTCATGAATACAGAGTTTAGAACCCTCTTCAGGAAACAGAAGAAGCAGATAGGGAGCCACCTTCTTGCCTTTGTCCTCACAAGTGCCAGGGTGCCATATTTTAGGGTAATGAGCTCTGCCCATGAGAAAAATAGTCAGGGGCTGTGCTGGGGACTCCCCAGCAGTCCTCATGATTAGTGTAGGGTATGTTGATGAAGCTACTTGGGAGGGTTTGAGACCCCCTGGGGCAATGTGGAGAGGTTCTCATTTGAAAAGTTCTCTTGGTACCAGACCCTGAGTCTTAAAATCTTGTCCCTGAACTCAGGCCAGCAAAAACCTTCTCTCTCTCTTCAAGCACTTAAGAGGCACATCCAAAATTTTCTTTTCCACTAGCAATCCGATGTGGTACTTTGCAAGGCACTGTGGATTCTTGAAGGGCCTAACAGATGCCTGTTTTCAGCTCTTCTTTCCCACTTTTTTCCTTTCCTTGACTCACTTGATTTCCTTCTGAGCATTTTGGTTGTGGAACAACCATTTCCTCATTGTTGTTCTTCAGAGTAATAGATGAAATATAAAATACAATCTTGTTTGGGAAATTAAAAAGAAAATCTAAGGGCAGGTAATGGGGCTTAGGAAGCCACAGGGGGGCCATGGGTGCCAAGAACTGGAGGGACTGGAGTCCACTCAGAGTGACAAATGATTTGAAATAATTTCAAGACTGAAAAGAAAAAAGTTACTTTCACTTCCCCAAATCAATTTAACTGTTCAGATGATTATTGCTCCCACGGTGTTTGTGAAGATATGAAATGAATTGAGCAGTTTGTATAGACTCTCAAAGTTTTCAAAAGCCATTAAACCCACAAAGCCTGTTTGGGTTTTTTCTGGGGCAATGAGTCCCAACCCAATAATGTTGTCTTCAAAGGCGTGGCAGAGGGGGTTTGCCAGCCAAGATGATGGCTCTTATGACCCTTGTGTGGTCCTTGCTGTCCGCTGACGCTCTGGGTAGACGCTGGCCTCAGTTTCTCCTTATATGGGGCTATGCATACATATGCTGACTTCATACTGCTACTTAGGGTTGCTGAAAGAATGCCTGAAGGTACTTACTAAGATATGCCATTAATCTATAGGTTTTATTTTGCTTAAATGGAATTGTTGCAAGTAGGCAATGATCCAGGTTTCAGCAGGGAGTTCCAGGACAGCCATGGGGAAGAGGCCAGTCTTAGTCCTCTCTGCAGCTCAGAGTATTTCTGCCTAGAGCTGTGGTTCTCGACCTTCCTAAAGCTTCGGTCCTTTAGTACAGTTTCTCATGTTGTGGTGACTCCCAATCGTACCATTATTTTTGTTGCTACTTCACGACTGATATTTTGCTACCACTATGAATCATAATGCAAATATCTGTGCTTTCCGATGCTCTTAGGTGACCCCTGTGAAAGGGTGGTTCGACCCCTCCCCCAAAGGGATTGCAACCCACAGGTTGAGAACCACTGGCCTAGAACATATATGTCCCTGGGGGAACATTTGCAATGTTTGAACCATCACAGACTCCCCTCGACATGTACATGAAATTTATCTTACTAAACCCATCAGAAGTTGGAAGTACTATCAAGTTTGAAGTGTATTTAATATACCTGACCTCTGAAGAGTGCAGTTCCTGGTAAAGAGTGGACCACGTGGCCGAGGGGTACTGTGACTTGCTGACAGCACTAACTTTATGAAGAATATCTCAGTGGAGGAGTGTCGCCATGGGATACATCACAGGCCCAAGAAAACCCCAAATTAAAAGCTTGGCTTCTGAGTGCATAAAGTCAAGTCATAGGTGAAGAACCCTGAGTCAGGGCCTGTTTGCAGGGCAGGAGGAGGGCTGCTGGTATGCCTGAGACAGAGGCCAAGAAGGCGGCTGAACATCGCCATTGACTGGGATGGCTGCTTCACTTCTGCCGCTCATCGGGACACCACCGCAGCAAAGATATCAGCTGATCAACAATGACAGTTGTATCAGGGTTCTTAAAAAATACACCGACCATACACAGTCTACTTAAGCGTCTTTGAAAGGAGGAAATGCTGCCTTGTGTGGCTTTAATGAAGGTTGCAAGGGGAATCTCCAGAGAGTAAAACTCTCTGTCCCCGTGGGCCAAACTCATTGACAAAAGGGAGTTGGGGAAGAAATGAATGCAGATGCCAGTTAGAGACAGAACCTCGGCCAGTACTTAACTGCCATCAGGACAGAAGGGAGTCTTCTCATGACCAGAAGTTCCCATGACAGAGCCTGGTGGGGAAAGGGTCTGGCTAGTGGCAAGAAAAAATGTTTTGTTGTAACCTAGACCCTGAGGTTAAGGCAGAAATATACTGATTCTAAGGAGTTAATTAATTTTTTAAAACTGTGTGTGTGCGTGTGTGTGTATGTGTCTGAGTGTACGTGTATGTATGTATGTATTATGTGTATATGTATACATGTATGCATGTGCCTATGTATGTGTATAGTGCCTATGGTATGTATAAGTGTGTGTATGTGTGTGTATATATGGATGTGTATATGTGTATGTGTCTATATATGTGAGGATGTGCCTATGGTATGTATATGTGTGTGTGTGTGCGTGAGTGTGTGTGTGTGAGTGTGTGTGTTTTGGCCTATGTGTGTATGCCCCAGTGCATGCAAAAGTCAGTTCTCTCCTTCCAAAATATAGTTCTCAAGGGCTCAACTCAGTTCAACAGGCTTGACAGCAAGTGCTTTTATCCTCTGGGCTCATCCACAGGTCCTCAAAGGGTTGTATCTTAACTGATAATTCCTGAGGCCCACTTAGAAATAAATTTAATTTAGGTCGGATCCTTTCAGAAAAACTTGTTTGGAAGTACATGAAGTTGTGTTGATTCTTCTAGATTTATGTAAATTAAATCCAAAGGTTTTCAGGAATCCTGTGAACAGAACCCCATTCAGTATTGTTTTTCAAAAGATTCATTTTATTTTTAAAATCATGAGTATGTGTCTGTGTGTGGGTGTATGTGCACAAGAGTTCAGGTGTCCACAGGTATCAGAGGCATCAAATCCCTGGTATTGGAGTCACCTAACATGTCTGCTGGGGACTGAACTTGGGTCTTCTGCAAGGACCTTGTGGGTTCTTAACTTCTGAGACACTCCTCCAGCCCAGAAAACTATATGCATTCAATTTGAGGTCAAGGCATAATAAAAGAGAAAGATGGGCTGAGAAACATCACTGTCAGGGTATGGCTCTCTTTCTATAACCTTCCTGTAAGAAGCAGTTGTAGGTCTTTCAGTGAAAGGATTGCTAGGCTGCTCTGGGATCCTGAGGTTGGTAGCCGGTACACTTAGGGGCCATGTCCTTGTTTCCCTCCTACAAAGAAAGGAGAGGCAGCCACTGAACCTCTAAGGTGCAGGGCACCCGTGTCTCTCTCCACACAATCTCTGTGGAGTTTTTCTGGGCTCCCCAAGTGCCAATCACAGAATTGATGCCAGGAGGTTGGAGGATGTCAGACCAGAGCTGAAGAGCAGGGTAGAACCCCCTGGGAAGTGCCACATGACCTCCACATATCCAGCCTGCAAAGTCAATGAGGTTTCTGTTTATTTGTCTGCGTTTGCAACACCAAGAATTGAGTCAGGGCATGGTAGATGAGTGCATAAGAAATGAGCTACAGACTCCGGTCTTATAAGATGTAGCGATGTGTGTATATTTTGTGTGTAAATGTGCTTTGCCAGCATGTATGTCTGTGCAGTATATGTGTGCAGTGCCCACAGAGGCCAGAAAAGGGCACTGGATCCCCTAGGACTGGAGCTGCAGGTGGCTGTGAGCTGCTATGAGGGTGCTGGGAACAGAACTCCACCCACTCTTTTGCAAGAGCAGCCAGTGCTCTTAACCCCTCTCAACTAGGTTTTAATTTAATTAATTAATTAATTAATTAATTAATTTAATTTTGAGACAAGATTTCTTCTACTACATGGCTCTGGGTGTCCAGGAATTCTGTAGAGCAGGCTGACCTCCAACTCACAGAAATCCTCCTGCCTCTGCCTCCCGGATGCTGGGATTAAAGGTGTGTGCTTCCACACCTAGCTCTCCAGCCCTTTATTCTGCTTCTTTGAATATTATTCAGACAGAGTCTCATGACCTTACCCAAACTGGCCTCCTATTTGTAATCCTCCTGCCTCAGTCAACCAACAAGCTATAATTGTGCAATGGCAGGGTTGCAGGCTGTGCTATATTTCCTAACTCAGAGTGCCACTTGAACTAATATTAGGATTTCTTTCTATTTTTTTTTTCATTCAAATTCTTCTTAGAGTTTCACCACATGTGTAAACCTCTTCAGTGGCCATTTAAACTTGTAAAAATTTCAGAAGAATAAAAACATCGGGGTTAGGGACATGGCTACATTGCCTAAATTCTTTCCACATAAGCATGAGGACCCGAGTTGAGATTCCAGCACCCAGGTACAAAGCTGGGTCTATAATCCTGGAAATGGGGAGGTAGAGACTGCTGGATCCCCAGAGCTTTCTGTCCAGTCAGTCTAGCCAAATCAGTCAGCTCTTAGTCTTAACTGACTGGGACCAGTTAGAGATCTTGTCTCCAAAAATAGGGCAGGGTATGACTGAGGGCAACCACCTCTGTTGGCCCCAACCTCCTCATGTGCATGTGGGCGCACATGAACACTCTGATATGTAAGTAACCATTCTACCTTTCTTCACACGAAGAACACAAACATTGGACAAGCCTCTTAGTTTGGGGAGGGGCAATATGTGGCTTACACTGCCCTTACTACTCTCTGAGCAGAGAACAAATATAAGCAAGCGATGACCAATGTGTTAGGATGACAAGAAGTAAGTAGCGATCGTCCAGTTGTCTGCTTGGGTGCTAGGCCCACAGGCAAGCGCTGAACAGGAGGAAACACTAGGAGTCTTCACAAACCCAGAAGATACCACGAAATATGGAAGCCAGAGCGTTTCTCAGATGGCAGAACTGTTGTGGACCGTCCTGCAATCCAGTGACTTGTCAACACGTATTTAGTTCTTAAAGAGAGCTTCCTGACTTACCATGAAATGGCAACGACCATGGTTTTCCGAAGCACTGGGCCCTCGACAGGTTGTCATGTACAGCAAGAGAGAATTCTCCTTGACGTCTACGTGAACCACCATCAATGCGTGCAAACAGAGATAGACGTAGGCCTGATCCAGGCACCTGGAGGCTGAGCTGGCTTCCTGCTGCCGACGTGATCTCAGACAGTCTCTAAACCCTCTGGGTCTCATCAGCAAAATGAGGGTGGATGGTGGTAGCTGCTGTGTTCCCCGTATGACTGAACATCTGAGAAAGCTTCACGACCCACTGACTAAAACCACCAGTGTCTTACTGTTCTTGTCGAAAGGTAATGAGAGAATCAAATTGTATTCCATTAAGGAAATATGTTTATAACTAAATTACCTCCTGAGAACTTCATGCTTCCTGGCATGGTCTTTCATTGCTCTCCTAATATGAGATTTACCAGGAAACCTATGTTTTCCTGAGTAGCCCGTAAATATATTTTGAAACCTTTTTTCCTGTGACAGCCTCCTCTGACCATGCACATGTGATCCTAAGGAGGTCCTAAGCAATTTCTGTTTATTAGAAGGGATAAGAATCGATCAAATAGCTCAGATGCCTCTCACTGGGAGGAGAACCATCCTTCATAAAACTCGCCACAAGTCCACCGCCACAAACTCAGCCCAGTCAACATGTTCATGTCCCAAGACCTTACTACTCCGGTGCCTGTCAACCAACCAACCATACGTGGTAGTTACTGTGTCTCGGTTTAACTTCTTTCCCTGAGCTTCTTGCTGTGAATACATGTGCAATGTTCTTTTCCACATCTGCATCTTTTTTTTTTTTTTTAAAGCAAAAACTCTTAGTGCTTAGAGCACAGTTCTGCCAAGGAACAGGGTGAGCGTTTTCAGAAGTATACTTTTACAGATCCACCTCTGGGAAGCTTGCTTCTTCACTGTGCCTGGTGGTGTAATACTCCCAAACACTGAGCTTACTTTACAGAGGTCAGTATTAGCCAGTTTAATATATAAAACTGAACAAGAACAGGCCTAGCTCTGTGTAATCCAAACTTCATATCAAGTTCTAAGATAATGTGATCTTCACTGAGCTTGTTGGATAAGTCATCTGAGAAGGTGGTTTGACCTAAGTCTGGAAGGAAGTAACTGAATGACTCCGTAGTATAAGGTGTGTTATTTTTCCTTGGCCACAATCACTTGTTTGCTGGTAATTCCATAATTTGAAAAACAAGTGTGTCCAGGTCCAGCCTCTGGGCCAGCAGTAGTTATGAGAGTGGTCTGATCAAGACATGTAAAATTGCTGAAAGTGTGTGCATATGTGTGTGAGTGGTATGTCTGTGTGTGTGTGTGTGCATGCATGTGTATTATGTGTATGTGGTGTGTGTGTGCATGTATATATGTGTATGTGGCATGTCTGTGAATGTGCATGTGTGTATACATGTGTGTGCATGTGTTTATAACATGATTGCAGAATTTTTTAGCATGAACTTTGAAGATGAAAATTATGTGTTGTGATGTCTAAGGACTAAACTAAAGTCTAAAGATATAACTTAGCAGGTGTGGCTAATCCTTTATTCATCTACTGGCTGGGCTACTCAAGATGGTGTCTTTATATACACTACTGACATCTCAGGAAGCAGTGGGCCAGGGACGTCTCAGTCCTTATGGATTCTCTTTCTCTTCCTATGGTCATGGTGGCTTGTCTTTTCACAGTGTGCCCAGCTTCTCCTAAAGCAGATCCTCCAGAGGATCTTTTGCCTGGGCTGAGACTCTCAAGAATTTCTCTGTATTTTACTGGTCAAAGAAGTCCCAGAATCAGTCTCCAGAGGAGGGCTGTGTTAGTCTGCTTTCTACCACTTATAGCAAGCCCCAGAGGTAATCAGCTTATAAAGAGGAAGGGTTTCTGTTGGCTAGTGGATTTTCAGATTTCGGCCATGGTCAGTTGGGAAGGCAGCCTGTCACAGAGGAAGCAGATAGTGTGAAGCCGTCCTTATCACAGTCAGGGGACAAAAAGAAAGGCAGGCTTAAGTGCTCACTGTCCCCTTAAAAGGTACACTTCCAGTGGCCCAAAACTTCCTCGGGGGCCCCACTACTCAAAGGTTTCCCTGCCTCCTACCAGCGCCCTCCCAAAGGCAGAGTATTCAATACTCAGAACTTCATACCGAAAAGTAACAAGGAAACTAGAGCTGAACACGAGTGTCAGGATGTACGGTTCACTGGGCACACCGTGAAATGGGCTAACACCGAGATAGGTCAAAAGCCTTCTGGGATCAGCTAAGAAGAACAGAGGAGACCTGAAAAGTGGCGCTTAGCTCTCTATTTAAATAGAAACGCCACCTGAGGGTTTATTTAGGTCTAAAATAGTTCTCGGCTAGAGGATGAGGCTCAGTGGTAAGACTTACCTACCATGTGGATTCGTGGTCAGAACTGCAAAAGAACAACCATATCATGTAATATACCCTGTGTTAATTAGCTTCCTCTTACTGTGATAAAAACAACCAACCAACCAACCCTGGGAAAATGTGAAGGAGGAAGGATTTATTTTGGCTGATGCTGGGTGGACTCTGGGTCTTAGCGAGACAAACAATGTGGCAGAAAGTGTGGGCGCACATAGTGGAAGAGAGTCGCTCACTGCAGGCCACGGGGGGGGGGGGGTGACAGAGAGGTACCCTTCAAAAGCATGCTCCCAGTGGCCATTTCTTCCAAGGGGCTCAGGCAGTAACACTCCATAGCCAGCTGGAGGCGCTGTTTGAGGAGGTTGCAAGGTAAGGTCTTAAAGGAAGTGTGTCACTGGAGATTGGCTTCGAGTGTTCACAGCCTTGGCCCACTTCAAGTTCTGTTTCAGTTTTGCTGTAGGTGAGATCTTTCAGCTCTTGCTGCCAGGTTTCTCCACCACGGTGGGCTCTTAACCCTCTGGCACCGTGAGCCAAAATAAATGCCTTCCATATAAATCGCTTCGGACGTACGGTTTTATCACAGCAACCGAAAAGTAACAAATACAGCCTCCTAAGATCTCATCCTATACTGAGCCGCTTCTTCATAGATTTAACCCCCTTGTGATGGCTGTTCGGTAATGCCACCGTCCACGAATTAAGCCACGAGAGGAATGGTCTGAATTCAAATTGTGGCCTTGATTAAAATCAAAAGATCCAAATTAGGGGATGCAGAGCCCTCAAACCCAAACACCCCTAGAATCTCTGTCTTGGGGGGATTTAAATAATCCTCCAATTCTGTGTCAAATTTGCTTGTTGAGCTCACATAGAGACTTTCTTTGGCATTCAGTGATGATAACAAAGCCCTAGGTGTGAATCAACCAGGAAGTTCGTTCCCGGAGGGCGCTGTTTTTCTGAGCTCATCCGTGGTAATATTTTTCTCACTACTTTTGCCCCTCCTGTTTCTCAGAGCGTCGATGCGGCTGTCGTCTTATCTGGGGTTGCTTTTCCACGGGAATTAAGAAAATTTTCTCAGAGAAACATCTTGAATTTAGTAAATTATATATACATAACAACATGCATTTCTGTTACCTTTTTTTTTTTTTTAATGAAAGCACTTTACTCATAAAGGATAGTAGTTTGTTTGGCTCAGGGGGCTGGAGGTAGGGACATGCGAGTGCATGTGAGGCTGGAGGAAGACTTGGGGAACACGAGTTAGATTGACACGTCCAAACCCCAGAAATCTCGTCCTGAGTCGGCAGGTGTAGGACCCCCCCCCCCCCCCCCCCCCCCCCGCTCAGTGTGTTAGATCCCCACCTCCTCCACCTTTGAGGTAATCAGGGATCCTGCTAGCCAGGCTCCAGGTTACACTTCCTCTTCCCTTATTAGGTCATGACCAGCAGCTCCCAGAATTCCTCCTTATGCAAATGAGGCATCCTCAGCACCCTGGCACAGACCAATGATGTAGTCTCACCCATAGCTCCTACTCACTCCCTAAAGGTTTAAATAGCTTCCCCCTCCAATTCAATGAGCTGCTCAGTAAAGCTCGACTGAAGCCTGCTCCTCGAGAGTCTGTCCTCATTTTGTTCACAGTGGCCTGGGGTCCCCACCCCCCACCCCACCCCTAGCTGTTCCTGCCTTGATTTCCCTCTCAGGCCACAGGTCTGATAGCCTGCGATCATGCTGTTAAGGGGCAGGAGTGAGAACACGTGTATGGTATCACCTTCCCTTGAGCTTCCTTCTCCCTTTGTCTTGGTTACTCTTCTATTGACATGACAAAACATGATGAAAGAGCTTACTGGGACTTAGATTTTGAGCCGGTGAGTCCATGGTCATCACACCACTGAGCACAGCTGTAGGCAGGTATGACTCTGGAGCAGTATCTGAGCGCTCACTTCAGATCCACAAACACAAGGCAGAGAGAGGTACTTGGGAATGACATGTTTTGTTTTGTTTTTTTAAACCTCAAATCCCACCCTTGTCCAAAAAGGCCACACCTCCTGATCCTTCCCAAACAGTTCTACCAACTGTGGACCAAGCATTCATCTGAGCCTATGGGGGCTGCTCTCATTCAAACCACCACTGTCACCATGGAGACCTCACCATGATCTTAATCTTAATTACTGCTCAAAGGACTGCACTCCAAGTGCCATAGCATGTTATGGGACTGTGTTTCTAACACACATTCCAAAGATTTCAGCCTTGTGTGGTGATCGGCTCCATATCTGGGGATGGGTAGGATTTGGCAGAAGGATAGATCTGAAGCTAGTGTTAGAAATGTGGTGGCACATTCAATATTGTTGTTTACTTGGGGCTTGAAATCTGTGCACCTGTACTTCCTCTCTCTCCTGTCCAGAAATTGAAAGTTCCAGAACTTTGTTCTTTTTTTTTTTTTTTTTTCTTTTTTTTTTTTTTTTTGCTGCTGTAACAAATTCCTGAGACAACCAACTTATAAAGAGGAAATATTTATTTTGGCTATGGTTTTACAAAGGTTCTCAACCTGTAGGGTGTGACCCCTTTGTGTGTGGGGGTCTCATATCATATATATATATATATATATATATATATATATATATATATATATAATAGATATTTACATTACAATTTATAGCAGTAGCAAAATTACAGAATTGAAGTAGCAAAAAAAAAAATCATTTTATAATGTGGAAGGGGGGTCACCACAACAAGAGAAAGTGTATTAAATGGCTGCAGCATTAGAAAAATTGAGAACCACTGGTCTAAAATGGCCCTACTCATCGCCAAAGCACCCTGCTATTTGAATGTGCGAGACACAGCAGCACATTACAGCTGGATTATGTTACCCAGCAAAACTGTGCACCTTACAGCCTGGAAGCAAAAGATGAGAGGTTGGGGTCCCATTATTCCTTGCTTCACCCCTAGTGACTTGAAGACCTCTCATGAGGCCCCACCTCAGACGCGTTCTATTGTCTCCTAATGGTGCCACCTAGGGGTCCAAAGCTTAACACAAAATCATTTGAGGGACATTTTAGATACAAATTACAGCAACTCTGTAGCAACAAACTGTGCTCACCACAGAAAAGGCACCACCTAGACCATTTATTAGCCAAGAGGCCTTAGCCATCTTTGCATCTCATTATCAGACACGGGTCCAAGGGAAGAAGTGCCAGAAGCCTGGTTTGAGGTTACAGCTGAGAGACTCAGGGTATCTGTCATTACCTCTGCCTTCCACGGAGACCCCTTTATCACCGAGTTCTGCACTTAGCTTAATGGTGATTGAAGCCCCTGCCCCCTTTCTTTTTCTCTAATTTCCAAACTTCTCTGTGGCACTTTCAGTCTGTACAGTCACCGTGCTGAAAGCAGCGTCCCCCTGTCGCCCTGGGAGCTGACTCCCCCATGCCTGACTCAGAGGGGAGCTTGGCTCCCAGCTGCTGCGGAGATGTCTGCCGATCCCCTCCTCCTCCTCCCGCCCCCACACGGAATCACACCCCACTTGCTTTCCAGAGTTTGTCCCTTCGGACTTTTCTCCTGACACACTCTGTATCCAGGGAAAACAAGAGACGACCTTCCTAGAAACAGCTCTGTCAACAGTGGCCCCACACCTCCGCCTCCTTTGCTGGAAACGGTGGGGCTGAAAACAACTTCTGTCCGAAACTGACATTTAGAAACTATAAAGCCAATTATGGCGCTGGCTGGGAAATGACTGTGACAAGCGTTACCAGAGAGCAAGAAGAGAGAACATATGCACATCGGACATGACCTTTAAGATATAACCTTTGGAAGATAACATTGATGGTAAATAGGCAAGCTCTGAGTTTAATCATTCGTTAGTCACAGGACTTCAGATACACCTTTTTTCTGTCTCCTGAAACTGTGGGGGTTGGGAGGAGGTGTATACTAATGTATATCTATCTATCTATTTCTTCAGGGAGATGTTTTCTCTTCTGCCTTTTACGTTCATCTGTCCAGGCTGCTGCAAAGAACCACAAACTGTGCAGAGACTAATTTTATTTTCATGGTTCGGGGGCAGGTCAGAAATCCAAGAATAGGGTCCCTTGCAGGGCTGGGGTCCCTTGAGGCCTCTTTCCTTGGCTTGGCTGAAGCCCTGCTGAGTCCTTTTCCATGTTTCCCTTTGTGTGCATCCCACTGGGAAGTCTTATCAGGGTAGCAGCCTTACAGGGATAGACCCACCATATGTTCATATCTAATCTCACCTCTTTAAAGACCCTTTTGGAAATATGAATTCGGCAGAGCCACAATTCAGTCCAATAATACTTTATTGTCTATCTTGGGTTTAAAAGATAGCATCCTTTCTTCCCTGCATTCTTTCTACTAAATTCTGAGGTTATTGAAATAGGAGCGTGCAGCTGCCTAAGAGAGCAGTTACTCCCTCAATCCTACCTCTCTCTCTCTCTCTCTCTCTCTCTCTCTCTCTCTCTCTCTCTCTCTCTCTCTCTCTCTTCTCTCTCTCTCTCTCTCCCCTTTGGAGAGAGTACAGCTCCTTGACAGATCCAGCTGGGCCAGAGCTCTTCCCCCCTCCCCCCACACCCACCCCCAGATCTCCAAGGATAGCATCTGGTATACAGACTGTCAAATATACATTTTTATCAAGTTTTACTCTTTGGAATGCTCTCATGTGTTGGGAATCACAGTCCAGGACACATCTGATAACGCCAAAGCAGCATGCATTTAAAAAGAAGTCTTCTATAATACAAGAATGTTGGTTTAATATTTAGAAAATGTATTGACTAAGGGGATGGAGCAATGGCTCAGCAATTAAGAGCACTGGCTGCTCTTCCAGAGAGCCCACGTTCTGTTCCCAGCAGCCACATGGCAGCCCTCAACCATTTGTAACTCCAGTTTCAGAAGATCTGGCGCCCTCTTCTGGCCACACAGGCACAGCATGGCATGCCGGTGAAACACCAATGCGCGGAACAGTTAAGAGCAAATAAATAACCTTTTGGGGCTAAAATAGCTTTTGCAAGCTTAAATTAAAACCAAGACAAAATGTCTTAGAGAGAACATTCCCTAATTGCCCCCTGAAGTTTCAGTTTAATCTATATATTTCCTATGGTTGATCTATAAAATCTCCAGGGGCTTTGCACAAGGCTAAACACAGGTTCTACCACTAACCTGGGTTCCTCAAATTTTAACTAGACTTACAAAAATAGGTTTGTTTTATTTTTTTGAGACAAGATCTCACTCTGTAGCCCTTTATATTGTCCCCTTCCTTCCTTTCTTACTCAGACTTCAGAGATATGTGCTATAGCGTCTTAGTAGTTCAAATAACTTGTCTGCATATTCTTCTAATATGAGGGATTTTGTGATCAGAACCCACTTTCTGCCAGACTGTCATCATCGGATTTCCCAGATTACAAATTGCAGCCCTATTTCTGATGCAGGGGGTCAGCTGGTCAGTGGGGGCTTTCGGAGCTGGAGGCTCTGAGGCTATGTAGACAGCTCACTGCCTGCCCACCTACATTCATCTTTTCCCACCAGTCAGGACAGGGAAGCAAGTCCCACCATAAACTTCCTTTAATTTGGATCTGTGCACAGCTTCCCCCAGCTATGATGGGGAGGCAGTAGGGGGTGTTGAGAACCTCTCAGGTTTACACTCCTTTACTACACTGTATTTCTGCTGCTCTCTGCACAAGCTTCTCTGCTTGGGGTCTGTACATGGTCCCACATGATCTGCACATCAGGACACTACAGCAGGTTTTACATTCTGTGGTCTTCTCATGGTCCCAGTGCTTTGCTTTTCTGGGCAATGGCAGGACAGGGGATGCTAGACACTGCATGTCTTTCAGCCAAGACCCTTGGACCGACTTTCTGTTGCTGGGTCTGCAGTTTGCTGTGCTCCACTCTCTTCCCTAGGCATGCTGAATTCAGCCGCCTACTTGAGTATCCAGCAGTGTGAAACCTCTCTTCTCCCAACTCTGGCATCTTCGTGAACAGATGAGGCCAAACAGAAGAATGGATTTTGTGACAGGCAGGGTATGTGTGTGTGTGTGTGTGTGTGTGTGTGTGTGTGTGTGTGTGTGAGTGTGTGTGTGTGTGTGTGTGTGTGTGTAAAGCAAAAAAGATGAATAATAATTACCTAAGAATCCATGGGGTAGAGGAAGGGTTTGAGATAAAGTCTAAAGGCTTAGATAATATATCCAATAGAATTCCAGTCATGATTCCCAAACCTAGAGGAAGGAATCAACTTCCAAAACTTCCAAATACAAGGGGATTCTGACCTAGTCAAGATGGTAAAAATAAAAAACAAAGGAACAATATACTAAAAATTGTAAGAGAATTTGGTAGTTTGAATGTGAATGGCCTGCACCCCCAAAAGGCTCATATATTTAAATAGTTGGTCCCTAGTTGGTGGAGCTATTTGGGAAGGATTAGGAAGTATGGCCTTGTTGGAGGAGATGTGTCACTAGGCTTTGAGGTTTTAAAAGCCCATGCCAGGCACACACTGTGTGTGTCTCTATGTCTTGGTGTCTCTCTGTGTCTCTGTGTCTCTGTCTCTCTATCTCTGTCTGTCTCTCTCTCTGACTCTGTTCTCCGCCCACCCCCTCCCCGCCTTCTGCCTGTGGATAAGATGTAAGCTCTTGGCTACTGCTCTAGCACCATGCCTGCCTGCCTGCTATCATGTTCTCCACCATAATGATCATGAACTAACCCTCTGAAATTGTAAGCAAGCCCCCAATTCAATGGTTCCTTTATAAGTTGCCTTGGTTGTAATGTTTCTTGACAGTAGTAGAACACTAGGACAGAGGAAATGCTAACTTAACCACAAAGACAGAAACAGAATTATAGCAGACATTTAACCAAAAATCCTAGGTACCAAGAAAGCATATAACTATCATCCAGGATTGCTGTGTTCAGCAAAATTATCTCTCAGAATTGATGGAGACATAAAAACATTTTAAGACAAGTACAGTTCAAGGCAATTCATGACAACTAAGCCAGTGTGCCAGAAGATTCTCAGAGAAATACTATATGCAAAGGAAAAAGGAAGACGGTTCAGTCCATGAGAACATTTGAGAATGCCTTTTTTTGAGAGGAACAGATCAACAGAGAGGAGCTAGGAATAGATCAATCATGTCTGAGATAGTAAAGCACCAAAGTACCCCTCCTGATGGTGAGGAAAAGAACCAGTGCAGCCAGCAAACCACGGGAGTAGGCGAAGGTCACTGCAACAAGCTTGCGTGCAAGCAGATTTGTGTCTCCAGTGAGAAGACACAAATTGGCTGACTGGTTTATAAAAATCTGTAACTCTCTGCTGTCCCTGAGACATTCACATAATGAGCAAAGAAATGGAAGTTGGAAGCCAGCTTTCCAGCAAATGGATGCTGTCAGCAAGCTGGGGCAGTGGCTCTCATATCTAATTAAAGAGACCTCAAACGACTATTAAAAGGATAAAATGCCTGTGCACATTAGTTAAGGCAACAGTTCATCAGACAGGCCTGACTTTTATAAATAGGAGGCAGAAGCTAGAAGATTTCTGAGTCCAAAGGATAGCCTGATCTACACAGTGAGTTCCAGGCCAGCCCCTCCAATAACATATTTTTAAAATATTCCATATTCTTTGTCCTTGGGGAAATGGGGAAATGCAGATTAAAAGTGCATCAAATCTCAGTCCTTTCAGAAAACAGAAGCAGCAGATGCTGGTGAGGGTAAGAAGCCAACAGCCCTCTTCTGCCCCTGGGACTGCAAACTAGTATGACCACTGTGAAATTAGCGTGGCGGTTTCCCAAAATCTAATAACTACCACAGGCACAGCTCTCTTGCTCTGGGACAGAAGACACAGAGACTCAGTAAGCTGTCCTAGGGCCCTACACATTCATGTCTATTGGTATTCGATTCACGGTAACAAGGAAATAGACTCAACCTAGGCGTTCATAACCTGATGGATTGATAATAAAGCATATATAAATGTGCTTGATTATGAATCGGAAATGCAGCACGTATATACAATGGAGTCTTATTCAGCTATAAAGGAAATGAAATGTGGACAATTTCAGGGAAATGGATGGATCTGGAAATTATTACCAAGTGAGGAGCCCCAGACTCCGAAGACCAAATTTCTGTTCTCCCAGGCAGACTCTAGCTTCTTGCCACCTCCCTGAACTCACGGAGGAGTTGGTTTCAGGACGGTCCTGAAACTAGAAGGAAGAACACACAAGGGAGGTAAAAGATTTCAAGGAGGAAGCAGGGAGGGTGATAGAACCTAGGCGACAAGGAAATGGAAACAGCATTCAGGGCAGAAACATACAAGGCAGGGCAGGATGACTGACTAGAGGGATTGAAGAATAAGAGGAAACAAAGTATATAGGAAAATGGCCCTGTGAAGCAAATTACTTTGTATACTAATTTAAAAAATGAAGGGCTCCCCCTGTGTTACAGCCTCAGCTACCTCTTTCTTGGTGGTCTCCTGGCTTCCTGTTTAAGATTTAGAGGAAATAAACAGGAAGGAAAAGAGAGGTTCAAGTGGGGGTTTGAGACGGTGTGGGGGAGAACTGCTTTTCTTTTGGGGACATAGACTGAATAGGAAGGTCAGCTGAGTGCTTTCTCTGCCTCTCTGAGTTAGCAGGCTTTCACCTGGTAAAATGGAACATTTGAGACTTTGCTAAAACCACTTGAGAATCAGTCTCATCGCTGCAACAAATGCACGAGAAAAGAAACTCAAGGAAGGGTTCATTTGGGCTCACAGTTCAAGGGTCCAGAGCATCATGGTAGGGAAGTCACTGCATCAGAAGCTTCAGGCTTCACAATGACCCACACTCAGGAAGCAGGCCCCAGTGAAGGCTCGTACTCAGCAGGCTTTCTTCTTATTTATGATGTCCAGGACCCCAACCTGGTGGAATTCTGCTGCCTGAGTTAGGCTGGGTTTCCCCACCTCCTTAATTTAATCTAGATAAGTCTTCATAGACATGCTAAAAGGATTATTTCTATGGATATTCTAGATGTCATCAAGCTGAGAGTTAAGCACTACTTGTCTGTCTTCTTTTTAAATATTTATTTATTTTAAGTATATGACTACATGTCTTCTGACACACCCAAAGAGGGCATCAGGTCCCTTTACAGATGGTTGCAATCCACCATGTGGTTGCTGGAAATTGAACTCATAACCTCTGGAAGAACAGTCAGTGCTCTTAAGCACTGAACCATTTCTCCAGCCCTACAGTTTGTTTTCCAAATGCTATTCCCCTTTGGATGAGGAACCAGGAAACAGTCTCTTGTGCTACAAATAAAAAATGGGGGGAGGGCATGAAAAAGAATATCAGGGCCCCACAAATGGGTGGCCCTGACCACATTGAGAATAATTTGAACAATAAAAAGAATGGGAGAAGGATAGAGATATGGCTTAGTCAGTGTGGTGGTTTGTATATGCTTGGCCCATGGAGTGGCATTATTGGGAGGTGTAGCCTTGTTGAAGTAGGTGTGTCCTTGTTGGAAAAAGTGTGTCACTGTGGAGGTGGGGACACTCCTCCTAACTGCCTGGGACATAGGCATTTTTCTCCTAGCAGCCTTCATTCAGATGAAGATGTAGAACTCTTAGCTCCTCTGGTGTTATGCTTGGATATTGCCATGTTCCCATCTTGATGACAATGAACTGAACTTCTGAAGTTCAACCAGCCCCAACTATGTTATCCTTTATAAGAGTTGCCTTGGTCATGGTGTCTGTTCACAGCAATGGAAAGCCAAACTGAGTAAGACAATGGGTAAGGATACGTGCTGATCTTCCAGAAGACATAAGTTCAAACCCAGCATCTGCATCAGGAAACTCACAACTGTTTCTTCCAGCCTCTGCAATTACTTATGCACATATGTAGCATACATGCATGCACATAAACAATAACCAAGCATCAACTGTGTATTAAAATAGGATACTATGAGTCCACAAGAAGATAAATGCAGCAAAGGAAGAAATATGAGGAAAATTGAGTTGTTTATTTAGCAGTCTAATCCCTGGTCGCTGATAGAGAAGAAGTTTCGGGGGGTGGTAAGGACGGTGTGGGGTGGCCTGGTGAGCAATAGGTGTTGGTATATCATACTACTTCTGCAGAGATACCAGCCACATACAAAGTGAGTACTGATGACTGCCTAGGGAAAAACACACCTGGCCGCTACAAAACATGTGACTACCCTTGACCTTGTCTGGGGATAAGATGCACAAAGAGCTAGAAACACTGTTACAGGAAAAAGCTAGAAACATTGTTGTAGCGAGCAGCTAGTAATGTTGCTGTAGTGTTCCTCCGGGGAGTCCAGAGTGCTGAACACACTCATCCTGCAAGATGAAAGGCCTGAGTCAGAAAACGACGAGGTTGCAAGGTCTGCAGAGACGTCCCACGTGTGTATCCGTGCAAGGCTTAGCTCCAGGCGCCATTCCTGCGCTGAAAGCGTCTAGTAAGGACACCAGCTCTCGTTCCTGCTGCTTCTTGGTTGGATTTTCTGTATTAGTCACTGCCACCACCTCCCATGTGAAAAATACTGACAAGAGACTGCTTAAAAGGAGATAATCTTTATATTGGCTCACAATTTTCCAGGCTTCTGTCTCCTCCTTCCACTTTGGTGGGGCCTGTGTCAAGCCAGACAGCATATGATGGAGTGGACCAGCTCACCTTAACGTGAACAGAGGGTAGATGAACAAAGTTCTAAGCATACGTTACACACCCCAGTGATCTACATCTTCCAATCCATCCCCCTGACTACTTTCTACCTCCCCACAAGCCTCATACTGTCTCCCAGTTCTGAATCCATAGCTGATCTATAAGGGACTGATCTATAAGGGACTGATCTATAAGGGATTGATCTATAAGGGATTGATCTATAAGAGACTGATCTATAAGGGGCTGATATATAAAGGATTGATCTGTAAGGGACTGATCTATAAGGGATTGATCTATAAGGGATTGCTCTATAAGGGACTGATCTATAAGGGGCTGATCTATAAGGAACTGATCTATAAAGGATTGATCTATAAGGGACTGATCTATAAGGGATTGATCTATAAGGGATCGATCTATAAGGGACTGATCTATAAGGGACTGATCTATAAGGGACTGATCTATAAAGGATTGATCTATAAGGGACTGATCTATAAGGGGCTGATCTATAAGGGACTGATCTATAAGGGATTGATCTATAAGGGACTGATCTATAAGGGACTGATCTATAAAGGATTGATCTCTAAGGGACTGATCTATAAGGGATTGGTCTAGCCAAATCCCTTAATTGCCTACTCATCTGGAAAACATCATCCGGAAAACAAGTTGTTTTAGGATGAGCCTTGGAGAATATGGCAGGGTGGACACTTCACAGTTGTCTTGGATAGTGTGGAAGTTGAACCCAAGACCATCCCACATCCTATAATTATGCTACAACCCCAACCCTGGGCTGAGTTCTAAATTGTCCATTGTTGTTCCTCAGATCCTGCTTTGATTTGTAGTGAATTAAACAGTGATATTGTGGGTCCTGTACTTCTGCTTTTTAAGGTTTTAAAATTTGTATTTTATATGGATGGCTGTTTTTTGTCTGTATATAAGTCTATGCATCCCATGTAACCAATTCCTATGGATACCAAAAAGGGGGGGTACTGGATCCCCTGGGAATTGACTTTTAGACGGTTGTGAGCCACCACGTGGGTGCTAGACATCAAACCCAGGTCCTGAGAAAGAGCAGCCAATACTCTCTGGCCTGCCCTTGCCTCTGCATTTTAAAAGTTTTTAGTGTGACATTAATTTTTGACAAGCCCTCTATGATACAATATTTTAATTCTCACCACTCTCTGTGTGGGCATACAAGTATGAGTGTGTGTGAGAAAGAAATAAGATAGATGATAGATAGATAGATAGATAGATAGATAGATAGATAGATAAATAGATGGGTAGATAGATATGGTTTCAGAGCCTTCCTTAGAAAGAGATGTCTTCAGAGCCCTCACTTGGCTGTCTTCTCTATGATGGCTTTTACGCCACATACAAAGGAAAGAAGTGAAGCGTGTCAATCATCAAGGACGTTTTAAACATATTCAGAAACCAGGAAATGCCATGGGTGGCTCTGTGGACCTAGCAGACTCACTGTCACCTGGAACAGAACTTTATTCATTACCATGTCCTTACCTGTCTCTGCTGCAGCCAACCACACATGCGTTAGAACCAGGTTTCCAGCACAAACTGTAAATGCAAGGCCCCTTGCTCAGTATCAAGAGGTTCAAGAGGGCAAATGGAAGAGCAAGAAGGAAACCACTATTAACGCTTTGTAAATATGAAGTTATCCCAAACTCCATGCCCAGCAGTCAGAACTGGGAAACCATTGTGTGTGTGTGTGTGTGTGTGTGTGTGTGTGTGTGTGTTCACCCCAGCCTCTTACATTTACGGGTTCTAGGACCCAAGACTCGTTCAGTTCTTGAAAGTGGCAAGTCATCCCACTTCCGTTGGAACGACTGTCCTCACCATCCATTTGGGATGTCCTTCTTAATTAAGCACTCACCTACCCTCCATATTATATGCGTGTGGGGCAGGAGCAGCGCCATTGCTGGCCTGCAGAAGGGAGCTGCCACAGAATTCCTAGAGATGATGGCGTACCTCTCGCCACCACATTGATTGCTGCTCGAGCGCATCATGTATAGTCTGGATTCTCTCACGGATCTGCGATCTCACCGCAGCCTGCCTACTTCTCCGGCCACTTAAGCTGTCCTGGCATTTCTCCCTCTTTCTCACAACTGCTGCTTTCCCGGCTTCCAAGAGCCTTCCTAGCAACATGTCTGCACCGTCTCTTGGGTGCTATGCTAGAGTACTGAGTTGAGTTTTCCTGGAGAGTGTTCCCAACTGGCTCCTGGGTACTTACTGTGTACTGAATCCCGCATCCTTTGATAGTATTTCCTACAAACTAGCCCTTTCTCCTCGAGTAAATGCCTTTCCGGCTTCCATTTGCTGAGATCAGCACCCCTATCCTGGGCACTTTCCTCTGGGCACTGCCAGTGTCTACCGGCTAAGTCTTTCTTGCAGTTCCTGTGTCTGGAGTCTTTCCCTCCCAGCTGCGTCATGTTAAGACTTAAACCTAATGGTGGATCTAGTACTAGGGGAGGAGGTCAGGTCTGATCACTGAGGATGCTGATGTTTTGTAGCAGAATGGACTCTCTCTCTCTCTCTCTCTCTCTCTCTCTCTCTCTCTCTCTCTCTCTCTCTCTATATATATATATATATATATATATATATATGTATATATAAATCAAGAAGGGAGTGCTGTCCCATACTCAGAGTTAGGAGGGAACCAGTTCCTCCCGTTTAGTTCTGTGGCTGCCCCATTCAGATGTTCCTTTCCTGTTTCTAGGCTTCTCTCTGTCACCCAGGGATGTGCTGATCTAATTTATTTATTTATTTATTTTTAATTTGATATAGGCTAGAGACTTCAGAGTGGATGAAAGCCTCAATTCAGAAAATGCCAATTGAGGTGTAGGCTAGCCTGCAGGGGATCTTCTTAATTGATGTTTGATGTGGGAGGGCACACCTCCTTGTGGGTGGGGCCACCCCGGGTTGGTGGTCCTGGGTGCTATAAGAAAGCCAGCTGAGGAAGCTATGGAGAACAAGCCCTTGAGCAGCACCTCGCAGTGGCTTCTGCTCCTGTCTCTGAGCCCCTGCCTTGACTTCATTTAGTGATGACCAGTGATGTGGAATTACAAGCAAAACAAACCCTTTTCTTCCCAACTTGCCTTTGGTCATGTGTTTCACCACAGCAGTTGTAGCCCTGACTAATTCAGGAGCCCTGTTGTTGGCATAGTAAGTCTGCCTACTTCGAGAGATTGACCTGTGTGGGAAGCATGGCAGCATGCAGGCAGACCTGGTGCTGGAGGAAAAGCTGAAAGTTCTACATCCTGATCCACAGGCAGCAGAAGGAGACAGGGCATAGCTTTAGCATAGGATACTCTAAAGCCTGTCTCCAGGGTGGCACAATTCTTCCAACTAGGCCTAACACCCTAATAATGCCACTCCCTATGGGCCAAGCATTCAAACACATGGGTCAATGGGAGTCATTTCTATTTAAACCACCACAGTGAATATTTTGCTTGGATGTATGTCTATACATCATGCATGTGTCTGGTGCCTAGAAATGCCAGAAATGAGCATCATTTCCCCTGGGACAGGAGCTAATGACTTTTTATCCACCATCTTTGTGCTGGAAACCCAATCCAAGTCCTCTGGAAGAGCAGGCAGTGCTCTTAACATGTAATCCACCTCTCCAGTTCTATAAATAAAGATTTATAGTAATCAATTATAAATTGCCTGACTGTGAGTGTGGGCACGAGGGTGCCACAGTGAACACATAGAGGTCAGCTGATGACTTTGGGGAGTCAGCTCTCCCCTTGCACTCTGTGTTCAAAGGATTGAGTTCAGGTCAGGTCATTGTGAAGCAGGTACTTTGCCAGCTAAGCCAGTTCCTCATTGTTAGTTGTCTAGAGTGCACTACCATAACAAAAATCACTACTACTAAAGCGACTACTATGAAAAGAAACTGCCTATAGGTGCCAGTGGTAGCCAGGATATGCCATAATCTCAGCATTTGAGAAATAAATACAAGAGGGTCATGAATTCAAAATCACCTTTGGCTACATGGTGAGTTTAAATTTACCCATGCACTATACAGAACAACCACCCAAAAGAAAGAAAGAAAAAAAAAAAAAAAAAAAAAAACAGACTAACAGAATGGATTAGGAAATGTATCTATTTGTTGTTGACTCCAAGAAACACACCTCACACCCAATGACAGACATTTCCTTAGGATAAAAGGATGAAATAAAAGCAAAATGCATGTGTAGCTTTTCTAATGTCTGATAAAATAGATTTCAAGCCAGACCAACTAGAAGAGATAAAGAAGTACATTTTATACTCATTATAGGAAAAAATCCAACAACAACAGTATACTACAACTATATATATATATATATATATATATATATATATATATATATATATGTCAAAAGCAGGACCACCAAATTTTATAAAATGAACACTATTAGGTTTAAAATCACAGATCAAAACCCACCACAGTGATAGTGGATGACTTCCATGCTCCAGTCACCACCCAGAATAAAACTTACATAAACAAACTCTGGAGTTAAACAACATCATAAATCAAATGACTCTGGCAGGCATCTACAGAAAATTCCATCCAAACACTAAAGAATCACATTCTATTTTTCTCAACATCCTTTGAGACTTACTTCAAAATAAGCCATATATGAGGACACAAAGCAAGTCTCAAAAACACAGGAAAATGGAAATCACATTCTTCATTCTACCTGATCACTGTGGATTAAAACTGGACATCAAAAGAAAAGATAGAATATACAGACATTAATGTCAGCTAAACAGCACACTACTGAACCAAAATTTGGTGATAGAAGACATCAAGAAGGGAACTTAAAATGTCTTGGAATCAAATAAAATTGAAAACAAAACCTACCAAAACCTGTGGGATACAGTGAAGTCAGTCCCACCATGAAAATGGATAGCAGTAAGTGTCTGCAAAAACAACCAAAAGCATGAGGAATCTTAAATTAATAATTAAAGATATACCTGAAGATCAGAAACAGGCAAGCAAACAAACAACAACAAAAATTCCCAAAAAACAAAAACAAGAGTGATCAACACCCAGAGAAGATAGGTGGGAAGAGATAATCAAAATCCACACTTCTCCCCTCCACGCTGCTCCCTGGTTCCCTGACCTAGGCAGTCACACCTTTTCCGGCATTGGAACGCCATATAGCACTATCAATAATTTATCTCAGCGGCTCTACCCTGGCCCCCAAGTACTCTCTGACCCAGGTGGTCCACGAGCCTAGCACCTCGCCAACCGGCCATATGGAACTAACATCAGCATAAAGAAAAACATCACAAAATAACCTCTGGTCCAAGTGGTATGATGCAATTTTCCCACTTAGACAAGTCAAATCATCCTGTGCACATCCATCCCCTACAAAATATTTATAACAACCTGTATCTATGCAGAGATGCACAGAGAAAAACATCTACATCTGCCTCCATCTTGACTTTCCTCCTTCCCCTCACTCAGGCTCTTCCCTTTCTTTCTAAAACCTTGTTCCTGCCCATCCTTAATTCTTGTTCAATGCCAGGCCTTGTTTTATCTAGTACCTGCCTTCCTGCATAAAAACATCATCTTACACTTTACCCCTTCTGTCCAATTAAAACAGGAACTTTTCTCTCTAGCTTAAGGAAGGCTAAAAATCTATATGTTATGTCCTGGCTAGCTTGTATACCATCTGAAAACCATCCATTAAATATGTTCTCTCAAAGTTAAACCGCCTGGGTAGGCTATAAAACTATAATTAGTGTTCAACCCCGTCAGAAATCTGAGAATGACCAATACTATCTGTAAACATAGGAAGCCTAACGTGGCTTCCAGAACTGAGACAGGTTGTAGAGACAACTGTCTACTTGCACAGTCCCCTGTCAGCAACACGTAAGAGCAAGTTTCCAGCCTTCTGGCCCAAGATCGCCTGACAGACTTTTGAAATGCAGAATCGTGAGGGGCTGATCATTCTGGCAGAGATTAGCAGTCAACTATTCTGCAATGTGCCCTTGTCTGGAGAGTGTTTTGTCTGTAGATGAATTGAGGCAATTCTTGCCTATTGGCTGCCTAGCCACGGTGTAATGCCTCACCTGGAAGTAGAGATGCTAAATTTCTTTTTTTTTAATTCACCAAAGGGGAGCTATTAGGAGCAGATATGCCTCAACAAATGATAAATAGCATTAAATGTCATATTTTGTGGATTTCTGATGTTTTTGAAAACCATCTTTTTATATAAAGAAATCTGGACTGTTGTTCTTTAACTACTCTCAGCTCTTTCTGATGAAAATATTTTGAAAACACCCTAACAGTAAACTAGGAGCCATGAATTTGTTATTTGGCCCTTAATTCCTATGTTTAATCATCTCAGACCAGTTTATAATAACATTTAAAAAGACTGGGCCTATGCCTTGTACTTTAAAAATGTTTATAACAATAGAGAAAATTTATGCTAATGAGAATCTTAACTTCTACCAAGGAATTCATAATACAGCTAACAGTACTTCTGTGGTACTGTCAGTTCCCACCATGACATACTTGATTTCATAGGTTCACTACTGTTGAAGCTATTTAATACATAATAGTAACTTAAACTCATAATGGTTAGATCCAATAATTTAATATTTGGTTTTATATAAATTTAACTGCTCATTCAAATATATTAAGTTTATCACAAATTATATAATTTAAAAATCTAACTAGGAAAGGCTGTCAAGTCAAATGCCTCTATGATCACTTATTCTTTTAAACTTCAAAATTAGAAACTACATCTGATTCTGTGAATTTTAATTTTCCAAATGCTCCTGAAAAGAATTAGCAGACGCATCCTTCAGTTTTGCTGGTTTTTGTTTTGTCACAGAGGTACTCTCTTCTGGTGAGGCAGTAGTCCCCACAGTGTGACCTGTGGTGTGGCCACCTCCACTCAAAGGCATTCTCTCTTCTCATGAACAAAAACTGAAGAGAAAGGGACAAGTGTCAACTTTCCCTGCTCCGCTGATTCTTGGTGCTCTCACTGCATTGTGAACGCCTGATTTCAACTGTACAGCAACAACAAATGCCAGTATTCATTCTGCAAGACCGTGTATTCCAAGCATATATTAGTATATTAGCAGCTTCCAACTCGGTCTCTAGGAATGATTCGCAGCTCTGAACCATGCTTCAGGAAAACATTTCCAGCAGTCTGTGCAGGATTTATTCCTATTCCATCATTAGTAATAATTGCACTTGTAGCAGCAGGAACTTTAAATTCTTCTGCTGCAAACTTTAGCACAGCTGCGAACGATGTACTTTCAGGAACACTAAGGACTTTGTACAGTAGCCGTGGGTCAGCATGATTTTAAAGGACACCTTCGACATGGTGGAACTGCCTGACACACAGCCAAATAAATTCTATACCAGTGTAAAGATTATAACTTTAGCTTAGTAACAAGTATAAGGATTTTTACCAAATGAGATTATGGCAGTACGATCAATTCTAGCTAATTTCTCCCTGTTAAATTATAACCATTTCTAAATTCTTCAGAAAAAACGACCTTAGAATAACCACCTTAAGCCCTGCAAAGTTCAGGGATTTGGGGAACGACTCTTCAATGGCTTCTTCAAGCTGTACACGGGCTTTGAGATGTCTAGAAGGGGGGAGGGGGAGAATGGCGATTGTCGCAGTCCCTGATGTCTGTCTCAGACTGGATCCTGAGAATCAGGAGTTCAAACAGGTCTGAAGTGAGACTCACCAAAGCTGTATATTCTTTAATACATAAATCTCAAAACAAAGCTTTAGTATCATTGAGATATCTATAGTTAGGGTATAATTTTGTTCATTTTCTTTATTCTCTTGAATCTTACCATCTGCAATTGGATCCGATGCCTTCTTCTGGTGTGTCAGTGACAGTGTGCTCATATATCAGTAAACAATAATAATAAAAAAATCATGGAAGAAATCAATGAAATGGAAACAAAAACAGTACAAAGAATCCATGAAATCAAGAATTGGTTCTTTGGGGCTGGAGAAATGGCTCAGTGGTTAAGAGCACTAACAGCTCTTCCCCAGTTCCTGAGTTCAAATCCCAGCAACCATATGGGTGGCTCACAACCACCTGCAATGAGATCTGATGCTCTCTTCTCATGTGTCTGAAGACAGCTACAGTGTGCTATATAATAAATAAATAAATCTTAAAAAATGGTTCTTTGGAAAGATCAATAAGATTCACAAACCTTTAGCCAAAAAAAAAAAAAAAAAAAAAAAAAAAAAAAAAAAAAAACCCAAAAAAACCTTAATCAATAAAATTAGAGGTGAAAAGGGAACCCTTACAATGGATCTGAGGAAATTTAGAAAATCATAAAGGCATACTGCTGTTTATTGCTATAAGAGAATTAAAATTGGATAAAAGAGGGGAAATGTAGTGGGTTGGTCTGATGCTACTCGTATTCTAATACTAAATACTGGTTCCTCAAGATAAGGTTGCCTCCAAGGAGCCAGAGCCTCTTGTATGGCAAGTGATGCCACGTGACCTCTCTCCCCATTTTAATTGGTTGATAAAAGGCTAGAGACTATGAATGGGCAATGGAGGGAGAACAGTGGGACTGGAGGTTTGAGAGGAGGTTGCAGATAGAGGGAGAGGGAGAAAGGAGGAAGACAGAGGAGGAGGAAGCTGCCATGGACCAGAACTCTGTGTCCAGAAGAAACACCAACTAATAAGGGGCTTTATAGCTGGGAAATAGTTAGTATAGTCTGAGATCTGCCCGATTTAGGCTTACGAATTATAAATAAAATATTTGGATTGTGTATCTTTTATACAGGCTTATTGAAATTGAAAATTCCTACTACAGGATACTTTAAAAATCTACATGTCTTCAAACTGGAAAAATCTAAAAGAAATGGATAAATTCTAGACATGTATGACCAATGAGAGAGTAGCAATAATTAAAAGTCCCCCTACTAAAAACAGTGCAGCACGGAATTCTGTCAGACTTTCAAATTAGCATGCACACTAAAACTTCTCAAACTATTCTGCAAAATAGAAGAGAAGAATCATTTCCAAATTTCTTTTATAAAGCCAACATTACCCTTATATAAAAACTGGACGAAGACATAACAACAAAAGTAAATTATAAATCATTATTTCTAACAAAGATAGATACAAAAATTCTCAATAAAATGCTGGCAAACTGAATCAAAAACACCAAAAATTATTCAACATGATCAAGTTGGCTACATCTTAAAGATACAATATACACAGAATCAATAAACATTGTTCACCACATAAATAGGCTAATTATAGACACCACATAAATAGACAATGAATGAGATGCCCTCTATAACTCTCAGGCATTTAGATCCTTGGTCCTCAGTTGGTGGATGTTTGGGGAAGATTAGGAAGTGTGGCCATGAAGCATGCCACTGGGAACAGGCTTAAGGAGTTCAAAAGACACCATTTTGGGTGTTTCCTGCATATAGGCAAAGCTGTGAGTTCTTAGTAACTGTTCCAGAGCCGTGTCTGTCTGGCAGGTGGCACGCTTGTCACTGTGATGGCGAACTCACCTCTCTGGAACTGTGATCCTCAAGTAAACCTTTTCTCTTAAGTTGCCTTTGTCATGGTGTTTTATCACAGAAATGGGAAAGCAGCTCAGAAAGAGGGATTAGCTCCAGGTTTCTGCGGGGACTAAAACCATGCTCAAGTTCCTTATATGAAACTGTTTAGTGTGTGTAACTAACCCCTACACACACCCCTGTAGACTTTAAGTCACCTCTAGAACTGTATCAGGCACATGTTACCCACACAGATACATTTAGAGAGCAAAGGCAAGAAAAGTCTGTGCCAGCTCAGAACAGAAACCATTCCTCTCCCTAAAATGCATAGCTAATCCCTCATAGACTCTAAGGGACGGCTCTAGACGGCCCCAACGCAGCGAACACTGAAACCCGGTTTCCCCTGCTAGCCTGCGCTCCCTGTTTTTTTTTTTTTTCCCTCTTAGGAGCAATACCTGTCTTGTTTTGAAGTGTCTAATAGGAAGGGAATGTCTGCTTCAAGTGTGTGCTGTGACCTTTCAGGCAATCTGGATCTTTTAAGAGGCAGTGCTTGATTTTTCTGGGTATTAATGTGATGTTCTTAAAACCTGAAGAAATTATTCTAGGTCTAGCTTATTATCTGCCAAAGAAGACCCTAGAAAACCCTAGTGTGGAAAAATACACCTGCTAAGTGACTAGATTTAACCTTTAAATAACCCTTGCTTTCTTTTGTTTCTTATTGCTTTGATTGGTTCTTTGGGAATTCTGTACAGTGAGTTTTGAAGCTTTCACCTTCTTCCCCCACTTCCTTTCTCATCCAGCCTTGTGCCCCCTCCCCCAACCTAGGCCAATTTGTGCTTGCCCAAAATTTCTTGGATGTGGATAATTTATCAGGGGCTACACTTTTTTTTCTATTATTGTTTTGTTTTTGTTGTTTGTTTGTTTTTTTTGAGGCAAGGTCTTTCTCGACATAGCTCTGGCTGCCCTGGAACCCATTCTGCAGACAAGCTGGCCTTGAGCTAACATCTGCTTCTGCCCCCTGAAGGGCTACACTCTTATAGAAAACTGACCCTTCCCTTTCAGCAGCTAACAGTTGCCAATAGTTTCTCAGCTAGGGGTGGAACTTCATGCCCAACTCCCTTCCTCATGCTGGATCTGATCTGGCTTCGGCTTGTATTGTCATCTATGCTGCCAATAGCCCCTGTGAGCAACCCGTGTGCAGCTGTTCGGCTGTGTCCACGGACACTGTTTCCTATAACCACCCACCACCCCTGGCTCCGGACAGTCTTTCCGTTTCCTCTTCCACAATGACACCAGAGCCTTTAGAGGACGGTCATTTAGAGGAGGGGTGGAATACAGATGTTCCTTGTAGGGCTGACCTTTCCATAGTCCCTTACGCTCTGCACCATTAGCTAGCTGTGGGACAGTGCTGACCGTTATGACGTTTTAATGCTATGCTGATTTTGCAGACTAATAGTTGGGTGGCTCTAACAGGCCCACACATGGCAAACATGACCTTCCCTCCCCTCCTCTCTCCTTTGCTAAACCACTAGACTTCCTTATCTAGCCACTTCCTCATTCTGGAAACTGGTCACCAAGACCTGGCTCCTTATTTGGCCACTTCCTCATTCCTGAGGACCACCAAGGTCCAGCTATGGGAATTCCCTATCTGGCGACATTAACGAACATGTCCAATCAGGTCTCACCAGCTCATCCTAGCATGGACTTCTCACCCCTGCCAAGCCACTCGCTGCTGTTTCTGTCTGATTCAGACTCAGCCATTGTATCTCCATTGTTTGACGAAGGATCTTTTTGTGTTGAAAACTGGTGTTTGGGCAAAATGCTTTTTTGACACTATGAAAATGAGGTGGCAAACATGCAATCTTTTTAAATTTTAGGCTTTGATATATTTTTATAATTTATTTATTTTACATGTGTGAGTGTTTTGCCCGCATGTATGTATATGCCATGCTTGTGTCCGAAGCCAGCAGATGCCAGAAAGTGGCACTGCATTCCTTGGAACTGGAGTTACAGATGGTACTGCACACATGATTTGGGTGACAGGAATAGAACCTGGGTGCTTTGCAAGAGCAACAAATGCTCTAAGTCATGGAGCCATTTTTCCAGTCTCCTTGACTTTTTTAAAAAGTAGGAATAGTTACTTGACATGTTCCAAAATAGTTATCTGGGTTGGTATGGTAGTGTGTGCCTGCAGCTCTGACATGAAGAGCTCTCCTGAGCTCAGGTATCCATGGGCAGTACACACAGCGTAGAGAGCTCCTGTCTCAAAATAAGTCGGCTCACTTACTGTACAAACTGAGGCATAAAGAGTATTTAGTGAAAATCAAGCATGTTGTGATATCATGATATGTACCTTTAGGGTTTTGACTGTGGTCCCCATCTTAGATTCCCCAGCTAAGGCAGGCCATAGGAACTAATTTGTCTTTGTAATCTGTTTCAGAGTTCTCTAGAGGAACAGAACTGATAGAATGAACACACACACACATGCACATGTACACACATATACAAAACATACACACACATACACAAAACATACATACACATGCACATGTACACACACACACAAAACACTCACATGCACACATACACACATACACAAAACACACTCACATGCATGGACACACACACATGCACATACACATGCACATGTACACACATACACAAAACACTCACATGCATGGACACACACACACATGCACACACACAAAAACACACACACATGCACATGTACACACACATACACAAAACATACACACACATGCACCTGTACATACATACACAAAACACTCACATGCATATGTACACACATACACAAAACACTCACATGCACATGTACACACATACACAAAACACTCACATGCACATGTACACACATACACACATACACAAAACACACTCACATGCATGGACACACACACATGCACACACACAAAAACACACACACATGCACATGTACACACATATACAAAACATACACACACATACACAAAACATACACACACATGCACATGTACACACATACACAAAACACATGCACATGTACACACATACACAAAACACACTCACATGCATGGACACACACACATGCACATGTACACACATACACACATACACAAAACACACTCACATGCATGGACACACACACATGCACATGTACACACACACATAAAACACACTCACATGCACATGTACACATACACATAAAATACACTCACATGCACATGTACACATGCACGGACACACACACACACACTTTACTAGAGTGGCTTGCAAGCTGTGGCCCAGCTAGTCCCACATGGTTACCTCTTGATGGAACGTTCGAGAATCCAGTTGTCTCAGGTGGTCTTTGGCATACAGGAATGCCTCAGCAGCAGGAGAGGTTAAGCTGCTGCTGAGAATAAGGGCAGGCAGAAGGCAAACGTGTCTTTCTTCCCTGTCCTTTATGCTGCCACCAAAAGGTGTGGCCCAGACTTAGGGTAGGTCTTCTGCCCTGTGGGTTCTAGTTGATTCTAGATGTAGTTATGTTGACAACCAAGATCAAACATCACCCAAGCCATGGCAGAAAAACTCCTCCTATTTCTGTCTTGTAGCTATAAAAACATTCTCTGAATTACCCCCCTTGTCTAGTGAAAAACAGCAGGTCCCAGGCGATACCATAGGGGTCCTCCATCTGCAGAGAGGCCAAGGTAAATGGGGAGCGCTCGGGCGCTGGCAGCTGTCTGTGCTTGCAACCTCCAGAAGAATCTTTAAGGAGAGGGGTCGGGAGCACCCCATAGCTGAGCTTATGAGAGCCCAGGAGGGAGGAGCAGGAAGCCGGGTTTAAGTCTAGAAGCGCAAGTAAAAACCACCCGAGCTTATGGAAGGTACCAAGAAGGCAGCTGTGGAGACCAAGCCTTCGACCTGTGGGATCAGAGGGTGCTCTGGTTAGAGTATGTCCCCACAGCTAGAATTCACTTGCTTGTTTGGTATGTGGGGATCAACTCTCACACGTGTAGCTTCTGAGTTGACAGTTCTACAAGGCACCTTGTTCTTCATATTTCTCCCTTTTGTCCCAGTAGGGGATGCAGCTCTGTGGCAGTACACCCGCCAAGCACATATGACATCCTAGGTTTATGCTGTGCACAAGAGGGGCTGTAGGGAGGTTAACAGAGAAATGCTGTAAAACTCAGTCACTGGAGTCGGAGGCAGTGCTGGAGTCGGAGGCAGTGAAGTGCCATCATTCTGAGCATTGCTGTTGGAAAAGAAACCCTCAGAGCATCAATATACACAATACCACCCACAGAGCACACGGGTCAAACCACCCACAGAGCCCACCAAACCACAGGGGACTGGACAGAAAGGCCTCGGAATATTTGTAAAGAAAACTTACAACTACCAGGACTGTGTTGCAAATGTGTTGAAAGGGCACTTTCACCCAGAGCAGAGGTGATGTCAGCAGAACTGGGGACAAATGTAACAAGCCCAGATCACAGGCCATTAGTCATGCCTCTCCGACCCCTGGCTACAGTTCTGTAAGGGCTTGCCAACTGCCTCAGAGTGTGAGATACCTGTAGGTTTAAGGTGAGGCAGGAGACAAGCCCTGGGTACCACTTTTTTTTTTTTTAAACTTAGGGCCACCTTGAGAATAAACCAACAGAGATGGTCCCCAAATCAAACTTAAGGTGTGTAAGCAGGTAGATAATGAAAATAGTGACAAATTGTGAGGGTGCTGGCACTGGTGACACACATCTTTAACCCCAACACTCAGGAGGCAGAGGCAGGCAAACCTCTGAGTTCAAGGTCAGCCTGGTCTTGAACAGATCCAGTTCCGGGACAGCCAGGGCCACACAGAGAAAAACCCATAAACCTACAAACAAATGCTGAGAGGGCAGGTACCGGGTTAACTGTGGTCTATTTAAAAGAAGTTAGAGCCTGTTTCATATCATTTACTGACACATGAAAACAGGCGCACATGACATCAAAGGTAAAACTCAGAAAAGCTCAATAGAAAAAGTGGGTTTCATCAAGTCACGAACAGTGCTCTGGGGTCTCCAGCCTCCATGAGCTGCCAGCCATGCTGGGTGGGTTTTAGGGATGTGTCTCTGGGTTATTTCTGCTCCTGTGTTAACGCTCACCCTAATCAAACTCATTGGCTCATCGAGTTGGACTTCCGTGGTATCTGTTCTTTGGTCTGTCACTGGCATCCTATCTGGGGTGAGTATTTGTTGTTTACGCTGCCCCAGGGTGGTGTCACACAGGACCTCTCTGCTTCTGCCTCCAGCCTCAACAAGCTTGCCACTCTAAATCTGTTCTGGCTCCAAGTACTGCCTGATTCACGAATTGTCCTTTTGCCAAAGAAACTGTTCTGTACACGGTTTCAACAATACCCTACTACATAGTGAGGTGATATGAGTTTTCTCCTCTCTCTTTCTGCCTTTTAAGCCCCGTTTCCTCACTCAGAACATCTGTTATCTTCCTAATTAGTAAAACTTGTTTAAACAACTCAAATCAAATTCAAAAGCCTTACATTTTTCTAAGGGAGATCATACTCACGGCGTCCAAGAGTAAGTGAAATTAAGTTATTGTTGGGGAGTAAGAATCAGAAAAGTGGCATCTCCCAGAGGGACGGGGATTTACTGGGTGAACTCATAGTAAAGGTCGATATGTGGGTTAGATAGGTTAGTGCAGATGGCAAACTCAGAGAATATATGGTTAAGATCTGTGCAATTATGGTATGCAAATTGTACACGAAACAGTAAGTATCAGATTCAAACTATGACACGCATGAGATGCAGATTTTAACACATACATTTAAATAGGTAGATTAATGAATGGAGATAAACAATACATGACAGAAACAAGCTTTGTAAAATGTCAGAACACAGGTGGTGGCTAGGTGGGCCTTGAGTGCCTTGCATTTTAAATCATTGGATAAAATGTGGAGTGAAAAGAGAAGCCAATACAAAGATCTCCGGACCTGCCCTCCGACCTCACAAACACCTTCTTAACCAATCACCTGTTGGCTGCTGAACTCATCTTCAGCCTTTACATATCACTCTTGCTGTCCTTCCCCCACAGATGTTAACATCCCTCACCTAGTTGTGAACACTTTCCAGGGTAGAGATCATTATTTCCCCCCATTTTCTCCCCCTACTCTTATGTAATTAAGCTCTAAATTCAAATTTTCACTTTATAGTGTCTCATCATTCAAACCACCTAATGCCGAATCGACGACCCGAATCCTACTGGCCATCCATTCCCATGATGAATAAAAGCAGTCATCTGAGAAATAATTTGCATGTAATTTTAAAAAGATAAATGTCTTTAGACAAGGTCTATAAAAGGGTTCTAATGGAGTACTGAATTCAAATTAGAACACCTCATTATTGTAAGTTTCCAAACTTCGATTCCGGTCTTACTTTCTCACGTGTGCAGACTAATGTTTTGAAATCAGTTTTGGATACTTTCGGGGCACGTGTCCTAGCAGAGAAATCAGAAAATATTCTATAATGCATATTAAAATTGCCAGGCAGAAATCCTACCCCATTCTTATCTATTTTCCATTTTCTTGTAGCCTATCTTGTAAGGAATTTGTCTGGAAGATTTGCCAGAGTGAAATTGCTCATGATTAGCCCTCTCAGGATGCTTCATTTCCTCTTCCTGATGGACAGACCAGTGGTCTTTAAGGTAAAGCATCATTTACCTTACATTTTTTCTGATAATGCAGTGGTAGCTAAGACACAGTATTACACAGTATTTTTGAGCTTCAATTATCTGTCCACATGTTGGATTGGGACATACATGATTTTTATGGAGGAGAATTTAGCTGTTCAAAAAATTTCCCTGCAAGGATATGGGGTGGTCACTTCTGAGGAGCGTCCATTCTGAGGAGGGTTCCAGTCCTGCTCTTTGTTTGGTTGTCAGAGCCAGGGGCCTTAGAAGACCCCCATGTTTCCAAACCACAAGGTAACCAATTTGTATTAAAAACATGAAAATCATTTTAAAACGTTAAGACGTAGGTAGCCATTGCCTTTCTGACATTACCGCAGCCATTTTGTTGTATGCCCGCAGCCAAGCATCTTTCATTGTTACAGAGGAACTTTCTTGTGCCCGAGTTAACCATTTACCATATCCTGTTACGTTTTATTCTTTGGTGCTCTTGCGATTTCCCCAGACCCTCACCCTCCTTAAGAGCCAATCACAATAAAGGTCAGTTAGCATTGCTTTGTATATCGTTAGCTACTTAGACCCAAATCAACCTCCACAGCTGCCCAGAGGCACTTCCTGCAGCTGTATATGAGCTCTTATGGTCCTTATGAGACCTGGTGGGTTTTGCCTTTATAAGCGGCTCCCAAGTCTGATCTGCATCCCTGACTAATCAGTCCCAGAGTGTTTGTGTTCAATAAACTTTCCCTGTTTGACTGAGATAGGTTTCTGCGTGGTTGGTGGGGTGATTCCTGGACCTCAACCAAAAATATATAGTCTAATCAGTTTTACACTCTCCAGAGGATTCTAGACCAGGGAGGTGCATAAACTTCCCAGTAATGACAAGTTGGCCTCGTGCCATTAGAGTTTACCTCAATGTGTCAGCCAGAAGAGCTCCAGCCCATGGTCCCAGGCATTGTTTTATAACCACCAATTATGGAATACCTGACTGTGAGGTATCATGCTAGGCACTAAATTCCACTGGCCCCACAGAGACTGTATCCTTATTTTACAGGTCAGGGGAAAGAAGCTTGGGTGGGTTACCTACGGCTCAAAGACAGCCACAGCAGTCAAAGGCAGGTGGGCTTATCTGACTCAAATCCCACCAGAAAAGCTTCTGGGCAATGCCATACCATACTATGATATAGAATTCAGCTGTATTCCCTGCTCTTGGTTTTATTATCATTTTATTGATTTTTTTTTCAGCTATTTACATTTATACTTTAGCAACGATGAGTTTTTAATGAGCTCTCTTTGGATTTATATTCCATCGAAGTATAAAGAAAGAAAAAACAGCATTTTTACCTAATGTTAACAAATATTACTTGCTTTTTAAAGTCTCAGGTTTCTGTTCTGGTACACTATGTTAGCTAGGGTTTACTGCTGTGAACAGATACCACGACCAAGGGTTGGCTTACAGGTTCAGAGGTTCAGTCCATTATTATCAGGGTGAGAACATGGCAGCGTCCAGGCAGGCATGGTGCAGGAGGAGCTGAGAGTTCTGCATCTTCATCTGAAGGCTGCTAGCAGAACACTGACTTCCAGGCAGTTATGACAAGGGTCTTAACACCCAGGCCCACAGGGACAACACATCTACTTTAACAAGGCCACACCTGCTCCAACAGGGTCACACATTTTAATATCGCCATTTCCTGGACTGACATACACAAACCATCACATGCACACACTGCTTTGAGTCACTATGGGAAGGTACCTATCTGAAATGGCCTCTGATTGCTGGAACCATTTCTTCACTGGCCTGTTCCTCTAGTGGCCAGATATGGTATTGAATGCTCTAACTCAGCACTCAGGAAGCTGAGGCAAGATTGTGAGTTCAAGGCAAATGTGGTCAGTGTTGGCTGCCGTCTCATAGGAACTGGAACCATCTGAGATGTAAGCCTGTTTAAATTACCTTAGCCTCACAGCACAGCCTGTGAGGGGTTATCTAGATTAGGTTCCCTGAGGTGGGAAGACCTTCGCTAAAGGAGACTGGCACCATTTACTGAATTGCATCAGGAGGAACCTGAGCACAGGTGTTCATCGCCCTCTCCTTCCCGATTGTGGACCTAATGCGAATACTTGCTTCCAGCTCACCATTGGCCAAATTTACGCCTCAAGTTTTGTTTGATGTGTATTTTATCACAAGTAACTAAGATAGCAATGCCGGTGTTCCTGACTTCAATAAGGAGACAACAACCAGAAATCACAGTGTTTTTAATTCTGAAGGTATTATTTCTATTAGAAGGTTCAGGCTATGGACCAGTTAAATGGCTCAAGTGGGTAAAGACCCTGGTTGAGAAAGCCCAGAATCTATCTAACGTGGAAGGAAAGAACTAACTCCACAAAGGTCTTCTCTGACCTCAACACTTCTTGCAACTTGCCTCTCCTTCCTCCATGCACCTAGTGTGTACATGTGTGTGCCCCCCACACCCCAAATGTATAGGCCACTTTCCAACGAAGCAGCACAGCTTGGCCTACTTAGAAGCTCCTCTTCTGTGCATGCTGTCTCTTTCTGGATGGCTCACATTCATGATGACCTGATGTCATATCCCGCCCCTTTGCTTTCAAGTGATGTGAGTGTGGGCCACTGTGGGACAGTCACTTTCTCAGTAGCCTTTGGCTCTCTATGGTGCCAGGCTGCCAAGGTTTCTAAGCACATGGCTGTTTTTGTTTTTCTTCTACATTGGTATGCTTCGATTGTTGACTCTAACTTTTGCCTCCCCACCTTAAAAATTGTGTCAGTCAGATTCTCCAAAAGTGACTTGGCACAATGAGATATTCTAGGTTTATGGTAAAGATAGAGGAGAAGGAAATACAAATTGGATATCACTTACACACTTATGCTAGTGGGATCTTCTGTAGGAAAGTGGAAATTGTTCCACTTCCATTTCCAGGTTCAAGGGGTTAGTGCAGCCTAAGGCGAGACTGAGGCATAAGAGTAAATATTCTCTGAAAGTTCTCCATCTCCAAGTGCACAGACCTAGCAGGGTGTGATGGCACAAGCCTGCAAGCCTGGCCCTTGGGAGTTCAACCCAAGCCACAGAATCAGTTCAAGGGCAGGGTGAGCTATATAACAAGACCCAGTCTCAAAACCAAATGTATGTTTAATCCCGCATTCGTAAGGGAGATGCCGGGAGATCTTTCTGAGTTTGAGGCTATGACTACACAGTAATAAGCAGAAAGCAAACAACAAAGCCCCCACCCCAAAACACAAATCAACAAGATTCCCCCACCAACCAAACCCAAATCAGATACACGTAAAGACAAGATTGGGCGAAAGGTTTTGTTTGTTTGTTTGTTTGTTGTAGTATCTAATCTCAGTAGGTTTCTGCTCCCCCAGATCATTCCGTTCCCAGATAAAAGACGTAAAACTTTCATATTTATAATAAGCCTTTAAAAACACTAGAGCTGGGCACACATCTACCCTCTAAGCTATTAGTGTCTACTTCCCTAACAATAACCCTGAGTTATAACTCCAACTGGCCAGCCCTCATGGCCATGTTTTTATGACTCACCGATTCCATGGTATCTTCTCCTTCCTCACTTTCTTCTTTTTCATTATGGCCTCCCTCAGAGCCCAATCCCGGGACCTTCCACCTGTCCTCTGCCCATCAGCATCATTATTCAACCAATAATTTCAAACTAAGGAGCAAAGTCACAGCACCTCTAGGTCACTCTCTTGTCCCTGGAGCAACCAGGACCTGTATTTACCATTTCAATACCTGGCAACAGACCAAACCTCAGCAGTTTGTGCTTGCTTGATTTTCATATTTCATTACCTCTCTTGAGCAGGATGGTTTCCTCTTGTTAAATCTAATTATTTATACCGGGGGAATGGATTCCTTATATAAAATGACAGAGATTTGTATATTTTTCCCTGTTTATTTCAAATTTGTAGGTTACCTAGAATCTCTAATAATTACACATTACTCTTTTGCAGGGATTCCTTACTACCCAGAAAAAAAGCCTTTTGGAACGTTCTAGAATTACTTACATATTTTAAACCAGTTAGCTTTGATCTATAATCTGGTTGGTGGCACCTCTAGAATGGTTCAATCAGTGGACGTGGAGGGCCAAATGTAATGCGGTTGTCTTACGGATTCTTTTCCTTTCAGGAACTTGGTTGAGTTTCTAAGAGTGAAAGTGAGCCTGGCACGTGGGCCATTTTATGTGTAATCAGACTGAGCATGGGGAGGGGAGGATCCCCTAGAAGAGGGAACACTATTAGTAAAGGCAATAGGCAACTTGAATTCCTAACTAAATGGTCCAGGGGCTCAGCCTCACTATTTTCTCACGTCCTTCATACTTAAGGTTTTTCTCCCTAAGCAAATAAATGTATCCCCGTAATTTAGGTTCCTGTTCTCATTTGTCAACAATAAACAAACCAGAGCGCCTGAGGTGACAAGTGTCCTAGCAAAGAGAGCTACTTAACGGTGACACCTCAGGAGTAACGTTTCTATTAGATTTCGTCTAATTTGGGCTCAAGGGAACACTGAGGCATTCTGGGTAAGGGCCAGCTTACCATGCTGTCTCTGCCGTCTTCATCGAAGTCTCTCATGCTTTTCACACTGGGTGTTAATTGTGCATTCAGAACCTTCCTCCCTGAGGCTGAGGGAGACACTCTGTGACACAGTCCTGGCTTTGAGCCCTTAGGCTCTGGGAGAAGTGAAGCAAATATTTACCCAGGAGAGGGGAGTTCTGTCATTTTTAACTGTTTCCAGAAACAAAAGGAGTCTTGTGCCTGGCTGAGGAGTTGCTCAGCCTTGCATGGTTCTGAGGGAGTGTCTACCACAGGAGGAGTGGCCTGTCAGAGCCAGTCACTTCAGAAGTTACTGCTATTGTTAGCACTTGGCTATAAAGAGGTACACATTTTGAGACATTAGTTACTAAACTTAGTTCTACTGCAATTTGTTCTTTTAAATGAAAAGTATGCAGAATGCACTGTTTTTAGGAGCTTGTATTTTTGTGTTATAGTAACATTCAGTACTTGAGTTTAAAGAAATTTTAATATAGAATATTACAATTACAATATACAATGCAGAGAATATTACAATTAACAGCATCGCAGGGAGGTGAAGAAATGATTCCTGGGACAGACGGGGTGGACAGTGAACCTAATCACAGGGCTGAATGGCATCAGTGACACCCTACAGCACTTCTTAAGAGTCATTTTAACTGCACGATAGAGGCAGAGATTTGGTGCCGTGGCCGAGAGCTTGCCTAGCTAGCCCGAGGCCCAGCGTAGGGTCCCCAGCGTCTACCACCAGCCAATTGCACGATATTTTGATCATTACTGGGTTAGAGAAGCAGAAGTTAACTTTCCATTTTCATGAACCAAGGAGCCATCACCCATGAGGTCTTGCAGTTGAATAACAGGAAACTGCACTTGTTTCTCAAACCACTTGGCAACTGTCAGAAGCTGCTGATCACAAAATGCACGTCCAATTAGCTGTAGTCCTATTGGCAGCCCTTGGTTGGAGAGGGCCGCAGGGACACTCACTGCTGGCAAGCCTGAGGAAGAGAAAGAAGCCCTCAGTTGAATCCTTTCTTGTGCTTGTAAGAAAGGACAGAATAAGGTTTAAAGCAAACTATGAGAGCCAGGTGCGCCTCTGTGAGTTTGAGGTCAGCCTGGTCAGCCATAGTGAGTTCTAGGACAGCCAGGACCATGCAGATAAACCCTGTCTGAAAACGAAGGGGGGAGGGGTGGGAAGCAAAGAAAAGATGAAAGAAAGCCACCTCCAAATCCCCTAATTGTGATAAATGCACCTCTGTACTTTTGCATCAACCTTTGTCCATATAGTAATTTGTATGGAATCACTGTCAGTTTGCAGACCACCATTTCCTTTTCCTGGCTGTATCAGATTCCTGTAATTTATTCGAGCAGTCTTCTACAATGCCTACCTGCCCCATCTCTCTGCACAAACTCCCTTTCTCTCCTTCACCTCCCCACCTCCTCCCTCCCAACAGTGACTTCCCTGGCCTCCAGAGAGCAGTTTCCCAATAAACCTGCCTTTAATATAATCTAATTGGGCTTGTGTTGGCTCAGTTCACTGGCAGAGAAATAACCTATCACTTCCCTAAAAAACGCTTTAAGTATGAATGGACTAATAAAAGGGAAATCTAGGTCCTTCAGGAACAAAGAGTAAAAACAGTAAACAAATGGAGTTAACCGAGCTGGGCTCCTATTAGTTTCCTCAGGCATGACAACGAGACTGCGTTTAAGGAGTGTCCTCAGACTTGTGCCCAATTACTCAGCTGTAAATGTCACGTCTAATACAGTGTGTGTTGGGGGGGGGGGAAGCACGTGTAGAAAGCAGGAGAAAGTCGGAGCAGGATGTTAGCGAGGATGGCTGCAGGTAAGGACATACACAGAACTCATTACATTATGTTTTAATTTCTTATGTTTTGTTGAGATCGGTCCCGTCCGCCTCAAGAATAGCTGTAGCCACTTCGTTCCATGCCTGCCAGCTATTCCATACTGTTGCTGTGTCACTGGCACAGAGAAATAACTCAGAGCAGGGTCATGCCGAGCACATCCCCTCATGTGTTCTGTATGTTCGGAGGTTTGTTCATCTTAAGGAATTCCGTAGGCTACACAGGACCCATCAAGTTAAAGGTCAACATGTCTAAAATGGCTTGAGCCACAGCCGACCACTGGGCAGTCTTCCTGCACCTGCAAATGAACTCACTGTGTTTTTCTCCCCTCATAACCTACCCTGAGAACAGACTGGCACCACAATTAGGCTCTTGAGTCCTTTCTGGGGTCCTGAATGTTCAGTCTTGAGGTGTGCATTCAACAAACTGTTCTTACTTAACTGAGATCGGTGTTTGTATGGTTTGTGTGGCGATTCCTGACCCCCAACAGTTTGAATATAAACAGTTTTGAAAATAAGACTATTGCATACTGGTTAGGAAAATGTGTCCGTACAGGACACACACATGCCCCTCAGGTGCTCTTGAAGGGGAGGCTGCTGCTTTTAGCAAACATCCTGCTAGAACCCAAACTAAGGACCAGGGAGTCTGTCTAAAACTTTGGAGAGAACCACAACCTTCTTTGAGAAACCTCACCTGCCATATTCACAGCTTGTGTGAAAATATCATCCTGGGCACTGCGTGTCCTGTTGTCTTCTTTGATGAACTCCAAGTATGGCACTGCCTCAGTCAGGGTGGTGGGGGTTAGCAGGACGTCTACCCCAGAGTCAAAAACATTCATGAAATCCTTCACAATGAGACGCCTCACTTTCTGTGCCTTGACAAAATAATTCTCATAATTTCTGTGGAAAATATACAGATATCTTAAAGACTTTCCTGCTTTCTGTCCTGTTTTAAAAAAATGGCAATGCTCTTGTATTAGGGTTATTAAAGAGACATGGGATCCTCAGCTTTATGACCAGGGGCCACTAATACTATGATTATTACTTATTTATTTATTCACTGTTTCAGGGAGGGAGGGACAGAGGGGCTATGCAGAAGTCTGAGGACAAGCAGCCAGCCCCCTCCCTCCATCCACAATGTGCACCTTAAGAATTATACTCGGGTCTTCAATCAGGCTTGATGGTAAGCAACTGAACCATCTTGTTGGTCAATCAGTGTTTTAGCTTTTGAGACAGGGTATCACTGTGTAGCATGGCTGGCCTAGAACTCATTACATAGACCCTGGGTAGTGTTGGAATTCAAAGACCTGACCACCACATCGGGTAGTATGTATGCCACTAAGATTCTTTTACTTTGGTTTTTCAAGACAGAGTTTCTCTGTGTAGCCCTGGCTTCCTGGAACTCCACAGACCAAGGTGACCTTAAATCTAGGGTTCTGCCTGACTCTGCCTCCTAGATGCTGGCACCAAAGGCATGTGCCACCATGCCTGGCTGATTCCTAACAACTTACAAAGATGAATTCTGTTTAAATGTACTGTTATTCTAAAAGTTTATCCCTGGAATTTATTCATAGAATTCACTAGTAGACGTGGTTCTACCAGAAAAACACAAAACAATACTGTCCATTTGGGATACTGCTAAACCAAAGCATTTATTCTGGGGTGAGATACATGGTGATGGTTACTTGGGTCTCAGCATGTCTCAGTCTACCTAGAGTGTAAGGATAACTGAGTCAGACAGGAGGCAGCAGGTCTAGGTTCTGTCAAGAAAAGCAAGGAAAACACCAACAGTTTTGAATTTTATGAGCAGTCTAGGAGGGCAGAGATAAGTTAACAGAAGGGGGCTCAAACACTATTAGCAGACTGGGGGAGAGCAGTCACAGACGCACCAGTAACAGAGAGAGGGGCAAGGAAACTGCCCCAGCTGCCCCTAGAGCTGGTTAATACCACAGGCTCCTCAAGTGTAAAACTGGGCATGACAACTGCAATCCCATTGAGAACCAAATATAAAAAGATTAAAAATGTGATTTTCTTTTCTTAGCCCTATGGAAACACTGTGTGTTCTTCCTGCACCGTTTGACCAATGGGCTGCATAGGGATACAAACGCAGTGTCCTCCACTACTGCTCTCCACCTAGTGACTCCGCCTTTTCCTGCAAGTCCCAGTGATCCTCCTGTCTCCACCCATCAGATCTGGCATGCACAGGATGCCACTTTGTTAAGCAGGAACTGAAGTTGAACTCTGGTCCTCATGGCTACGCAGCTCGAGCTCTTTACCACGCAACTATCTTCCCAGCTCCTTACTCTTTCTTGCTGTTGTTTACTTTTGTTAATAGGGTCTCATGTCCAAGGCTAGCCTTGAACTCACTATGCAACTAGTGATGAGCTTGAACTTCTAATCTGCCTCTATTTCCCCAGTAATGGGACCACAGGACATCTAGTCAAGTAGTCTACTAATTGAGCCAGTAAATACTAGATATGACGATTTTAAGGTTTTAACAGAAGCAAAAATTCTAAGAGCAATTAATTGTCTTACTCTTTTAATAGGAAAAAGTTTCCTGAGAGAATTCTTCCTCTCACCACATCATTGAAGCCTTCCTGTCTGGTTGCAGCGTACATGGCCTCAGTAGACACATCAACACCAGACCTGTGACCTGAGCAGAGGTAGACACAGCTTGAGAAAGAGGTAAAGGCTTAGCTGTAAAACCGTCCTGTGAACACATGGGTCTTAGAGAGTGTCCTGTCCCAGTTCTGCTGTTTGCTCTGTGACTGACTGGTCACTTAGTTGAGGACTAGCCATGGAGAGAAAAGAATAACCACAGAAGAACTTCATGTTGTTCATCCATCCATCCACACCACATGTGCTGGGCACACAGAGACAACCCTTCAAGACTTTTCCTTCAGTCCAGAGAAACGAACATAAAAAAGAGTTATGATGAATACCTTAAGTTCAATGCTAAAATAACAGAAAAAAAATTGATTTACTGATTTACTTTCCTCAATCATCTAATAACTAGTATGTGAATCTTTCAAATGTTTGAGGCATCCTAAGCAGCCCCAGGCAGCCATCTTACCGTACTGTAGCCCGTCAAATCTTGCCATATTCGATGCTACTTCCGATGTGCACAGTACATGGTAGCAGACGATGGAGTAGCAGGTGTGTGGCAGAGACACTTCAATCACCTTGGCTCCTTCAGACTCAAAGAGGTCAGCAGCTTGGGACCAGACAGACCGTACTTCACTTGACAATTCTGGAACTAGATATTCCTTAGAGAAAACAAAACACAGGAGCTGGGAAGTTGAGATAGACTGGTGTACATCTGGATTTGGCAGTTCACTAAAACCGATACACAGCTGGGAGGTACCTAGAGAGATGGGGCTGGAAGTGCTGGCAGTGTGCGAGCACATACGGGACAGTACCAGCCAGATGTCAGTGTAAAGCCTGGTGATCAGATGGGACCTCGTCTGCCGCGTTCACTATTCAGCAGATGCTCTGCTGAGGTTTTCAGAGGCTCCTTCACCTTACACTTTCCACACCCACTACATGGATGTCATTATCCCTCATCTTACAGATGAAAAGTATTGAAAATAGGAAAACGAAGTATCCTTCCTAATGCTAAACATCACAGCGGTGTAGGATCTGGGACTCTGCTAAGTTCCCTTCTGAAGCGTGGGTCTACCCTGTTCTTTAATGAGGGTACAGATCATTATATTGATGAATGTCTTTTTAAAAGTAGCCACTCTCTACAGTAGGCTACCACCGAATAATGTCTGTGCATGTTTTGACCGTAGAGTGGTAGTGGTGAGGAGTCCTATGGCACAAGGGGTGGGGGATCAGAGATGCTGTTAAACATTCTGTGATGCAAAAGATGGTCTTCCACCACAGAACTTTCTAGAATAAAATATCAATGGTGCCAAAATTAAGAAATCACGTTATTCTGCAGGGTAATTTATTTTTCTAAGAGTTCTAAGATATATTAAATATTAACATATTATCAGGTAAGTCTTTGGCTAAGGAGGTAGGCACCTATGATTTAAGCACTAGAGAGATAGAGGTAGGAGGGCACCTGGGTTGACAGTGGGTTGATAGTTCATCTGGGGTCAGCAGCTGAGAGCACTTGAGCTTGGTTCACCAGCATCTGTAACTCCAGCTCCAGGAATCTCATGTCTCTGGCCTGGGCAGTCACACCCATGAATATTTACCCACACGCACACACATACACCTATATATGACTTACGATAATAAAAAGCACTGGAGACATGGCTCTGCAGTTAAGAACACCGGATGCTCTTCCAAAGGTCATGAACTCAACTCTCAACACCCATGTCAGACAGCTCTCAACCATCTCTAGCTTCAGCTCCTAGGGATCTGATGCCCTCTTACAGTTTCCAGAGGCACCAGGTTCATGCATGGCACAAATACACGTGTAGGCGAACTACCCATACAGTTTGTTTTTAATAAATAAAATCTAAATAAAAACCCTGCAAAGTATGCATACCCAGACACATAGACACACACACAGGTTTGGTTTTTTTAACTAGGTGTATAAATTATTACGTTACTGTTGTACGTACAGTCTAAATGGCAATAATAAAAGTGAGTGTGGTAACATTTAATGGGGCCGTACTAAAGGTGTGCCTGTGCTGTTTACACCAGCGATCAGCTGTGATCACAGGCAAGACACTAGTCTACCCACTTCCTGAAAACAAAATTTTATAGTATACAGACATATTTCTCCATGGAAATAAAGAAATTGCCTGCGGCTGCCTTTTCAGTAAAATGGCTGAGTTAAGGAGTCCAGGGCTACGATTTACAAAACCTAAAACAGTGTCTCTTTCTTTCCAAGGAGGGTTTACAGACCCTTGTTTTATAGGATCATCAAATTTAAGTCTCACAACTCTCAGGATCTGGATTTTATCATCCTCACTTCACAAATGGAGATGCTGGGCTAGCTTAGCAGGGCAGCAGTCTGATGCTTACATTCACAAGGCATGTAAAGGTAGTGGTCTAGAGACTCAGACCCACCAGGCCTCCTCCCGTACCCTGCACTTGACCTGCCCTCTCTTCTGTAAAGTAACAGAAAGAAAGTTACCTTTGGAATCCCTATACACAGTCTGCTCACATCCGTCACACTGGGAATCGTGGCTGCCTTAACAGGGTCTTTTACTGTGGTGGAATCTTTGGGGTCATGTCCAGCCAGTACACCTGCAAGAAGAAATCCTTATGTGTGACAGAGTGATTGTTTTACGGTGAGGCTTTCAAATAATATACAACCGCAGAAATACCTAACACAATTGCTGTATCGTCCACACATCTGGTGAAGATTCCTGGCACATCCATTGAATTCACCAGGGGAATCAGGCCGTGTCGGGAAACTAAGCCATAGCTTGGTTTGAAACCAACAATCCCACAATGGGCAGCAGGGTTCCTGGTGGATCCACCAGTGTCTGATCCCAGAGCCCTGGAATTCAAAGAGAATTCTTTTGAGAGAAGTGACATTCTTTAATTGCATGTCAAAGTGTACTTTCCCCTAATCATATAGAGTAATCTACACTCGGCTCAAAGAATTCACATGGTTAGAAAAGCACAAAGACTCAGCAACAGACACTGCATATCAGTAGACTCAAGTCTCCCTCCTGCCTCTGCCTCCTGAGTGCTGGAATTATGGGCATGCACTGCTACCCAGCCTTTCAATTCTTAATGTATGTTTTGTCTGGTTTTTTGAAAGCTTTATGTTATCCTAAGTTTCCATCCCTGTATGTTTGTTAATAATCACTTCTTGCTGCCATTTAAATCATAAAAAATGAGAACACATGTAAATATTGAAAAACAGCTTAACCTATTCAACATAGTACTGGAAGTCCTGGCTGGAGCAATTAGACAGCAAAAGGAGATCAAGGGGATACAAATCGGAAAGGAAGAAGTAAAAACATCACTCTTTGCAGATGACATGATAGTGTACTTAAGTGATCCCACAAATTCCACCAGAGAACTCCTACAGCTAATAAACAAGTTCAGCAAAGTGGCTGGATACAAAATTAACTCAAACAAATCAGTAGCCTTCCTCTATTCAAAGGACAAACATGCGGAGAAAGAAATTAGGGAAAAGATACCCTTCACAATAGTCACAAAAACTATGAAATACCTTGGTGTGACTCTAACTAAGCAAGTGAAGGACCTGTATGATAAGAACTTCAAACCTCTAAAGAAGGAAATTGAGGAAGACCTCAGAAGATGGAAAGATCTCCCATGCTCATGGATTGGAAGGATCAACATTTTAAAAATGGCCATCCTACCAAAAAGCAATCTACAGATTCAATGCAATCCCCATCAAAATTCCAACCCAGTTCTTCATTGAGTTGGAAAGATCAATGTGCAATTTCATCTGGAATAACAAAAGACCTAGAATAGCAAAATCCATTCTCAACAACAAGAAAACATTTGTGGGAATCACTGTCCCTGACCATAAGCTATATTACAAGGCAATTGTGCTGAAAGCTGCATGGTACTGTACAGAAATAGGCACGTGGATCAATGGAATAGAATAGAAGATCAAGAAATGAGCCCTCACGTATATGGTCACCTGATTTTTGACAAAGGAGCTGTAAACATTCAATGGAAAAAGGACAGCCTATTCAACAAATGGTGCTGGTCCAACTGGCACTCAGCATGCAAAAGAATGAAAATAGACCCTTTCTTATCTCCTTGTACAAAGTTCAAGTGTAAGTGGATCAAAGATCTCCACATTAAACCAGATACACTGAAACTATTAGATGAGAAAGTAGGGAAAACCTTAGAACACATAGGCACAGGAGAAAATTTTCTGAACAAAACACCAATGGCTCAAGCTCTAAGGTCAAAGATTAACAAATGGGACTTAATGAGATTGCAAAGTTTCTGTAAGGCTAAAGACATTGTCAAGAAAACAAAATGGCAGCCAACACAATGGGAAAAGATCTTTACCAACTCCACATCAGATAGAGGCCTAATATCCAAGGTATACAAAGAACTCAAAAAGCTAGACACCAGAGAATCAAACAACCCTATTAAAAAATGGGGTACAGAGCTAAACAAAAGGTTCTCAATTGAGGAATATCGAATGGCTGAGAAACATCTATGGAAGTGCTCGACATCCTTAGCCATCAGGGAAATGCAAATCAAAACAACCCTGAGATTCCACCTCACACCAGTCAGATTGGCCAAGATCCAAAACTCAGATGACAGCAGATGCTGGCGAGGTTGCGGAGAAAGAGGAACACTTCTCCATTGTTGGTGGGGTTGTAAACTGATACAACCACTCTGGAAATCAGTCTGGTGATTCCTCAGAAAATTAGACATAGTACTACCTGAAGATCCAGCTATTCCACTTCTGGGCATATACCCCAGAGACACTCCAATATACAACAAAGATACATGCACCACAATGTTCATAGCAGCTCTATTTATAATAGCCAGAAGCTGGAAGGAACCCAGATGTCCTTCAGAAGATGAATGGATACAAAAATTGTGGTACATTTACACAATGGAGTACTACTCAGCCACCAGAAACAATGACTTAACCAAATTCTTAAGAAAATGGCGGCATCTAGAGAATATCATCCTGAGTGAGATAACCCAGTCACAAAAGAACAGACATAATATGCAGTCACTGATAGTGGGATGCTAACCCCAGAGGCTTGGACTGCCCCAGAAACAACTCACAGACTGTGTGAAGCTCAAGGAAAAAACAAAACAAAACAAAACAAAAAACAAAAACAAAAAAAAAAACAACAACAACAACAAAAAAAACCCGTCATGCTCAATCCTTCCACACCAAAAAAATGTTGACTAATTCCGGGTTACATCCTGTTTTACATGTACTTTTTGCTCATTGTAACTAGTAAGACCTTAATGCAGAGTATCAAACCTTAAAAAAAAAAAGAAAAAAGAAAAAAAGCCAAGCACTGACACAGTTGTATTTGTATACATTTATGCAAAAATGTTTAAATTTTTTCTTTTATCTTTGTTTTTGAAAATAAAGTTAAAAAAAAAAAAAAAAGAAAAACAGCTTAAGTGACAACAAGCGGTATGCTTCCTCAGACTAACCACCATCCCCAGAAACCCAGATGCCACCTCTTTGCTCGCCCACTGGGAGTTGTGGCTAGAGGAGTCGTTAGTGTAGGCAGTGATACTGTTCTCATCTGAGCCTTTGTTGATAAACAGCATTACCCACAAGTCTCTGCTCATGTTACTTTCCAGTGGCTGTCTCCTAAGTAGCAGGGTTAAGGAGCAAAATGTCTGTTTGTTATTATATATTTTCTTAAAAGATTTATTTATGTAAGATATATGCATATGCTGCCATCAGACACACCAGAAGAGGGCATCAGATCCCATTACAAACGGTTGTGAGCCACCATGTGGTTGTGGGACTTGAACTCAGGACCTCTGGAAGAACAGTCAGTGATCTTAATTGCTGAGCCGTCTCTCCAGCCCATACATTCCTAACCTATATGATCAATCAGGCCAATTTCTGTATTTGCTTGTAGTGAGCCATGGTTTAACGTCTTAGCTGCATCACTGAGGTCTTAAAATTTTGGTCACTCTCAATTAAAACGAAGTATTTGTTCAAGGTTCATTCTGAAAAGCTTTTCATTATCTAACAAAGTGAACATCTGTTTCATAGCTAGACACCTAGAGGATATGTGCTATCCTGATCAAAAAACAAAAGGCAACAGTAAAGAAGGAAACCCAGAAAACAAGAGACCTTAAGGACACCTTGCTGTGTGAAGCAAACCAGCCACAAGACAATGCATGTGGGAAGCACATGCAGGAAGCACCCAGAACAGTCAGATCCAGAGAGACAGCAGGTCGCTAGGGACTGTGGGGTGGGGCAGGGTTAATAGGTGCTGAGTTTCAGCTTTCCAAGATGGAAACCGAAATATACTTTTAGATTAACTGCAAACTTGCATATGCTTATCTGATAACAACTGGAAGTAGAAGCATAAACAGGATTCTATGCAGTGATGGAGACACTTGGCTTTGCTGCTACAGCTTGCTGTGCAGCGTGGGTGGGTCACTGAGACACAGCCAAGACCTTCTGGGATTCCTCCTAGTCCCTCCTGTTGACACGAGCCTAGGGTGAGGCCTGGCTGTCTCTGCCAGGTAGTGCCACCACTGCTGATTCGTGTGCTATCCTGACTCCACTGAACTGGATGGCTGGTGTGACTGTGAAGAGTTTGTGAGTGGATCGAGCTGCCGCTGCTATGAACTACCGATTCCCAGACAACACAGACGGGAACTGCTCCAGGGAACCTTTCTAAACAGGTCCGCTTCCCCCGTATCCTTTCCTTCCCACTACCTCTGGTAGGTAGTGGGCTAACAGGGAGGTTAAAATGTTTAAGAACCATCACTAAAAATAAGGATTAAAAATGTTAAAGTTACAACAACTGAAAAATTAAACAATTATTTAAAAAGAAAGCCGTTGGATAGTACATGCTAATACAAAATTCAAAGTATCATACAATTATATGACATGGAAGTAAAAATTGTCTTTTTGCAGCACCCGTAAGAGGCCTGCTACACGCTGCGATCCAGACACCTCTGTACATGCCTGACATCCATGCAGTAGCAAGATTCCTCTGAACAGGAGCTATATGTCCTTAACTTGTTCCACCTAAATCCCATATCACTCCATAGTGCCCGCCACATGGCTCAATAATACTCCAAGATCATTAAGTAAAAAAACCGCAATAAAACAAATAAATCAATGCAAGGGAGACAAAAGCAGACTTCAGTTTGGATACACTCAATCGGAAGTTACTTTTGGTTGGTGCTTCCACTGATTTTCTGTGTGTGTGTGTGTGTGTGTGTGTGTGTGTGTGTATAGATATGAATAATCTGCCGTTATATATTGAATGTGACAATTTGGACTGAGCAATGTTCTTAACAATAACATACTACTTGCACTCTACAGAAAATGCATTCTCACCAGGTCTACTTGAGCTACAAAATCAGTCTGTTGCTTTCATAGTTTTAAAAAGATACTGACTGTCTCTTATTAGCATTCTCTGACAACTGTAAACAGAAAACCAACATTTCCATAGGAATTATGTGTCAAACGCCCTCCTCTCAGAGGAGACTCCAGAAGATGTGCATTAAGTGGGCTGATGAAGGCAGAAACACACCCTTGATCCTGCACTTCTAATGTGTTAGACACTCATGAATATTAATGCAAGGCTCCAACAGTCTAGAGATAAACAAAATAGCTTTTCTTCTTAACAAGACTTCAGGAATATGAAGGAAAAAAGCTCTGAGGAACTGACAGTTCTAAAATATGTAAATAAATTATTGGTTGCGATGCTTGTGAAAGGTGTTGGCGTCAGTGGATAATTAAAGAGGGAAAACACATACATATTATATTATTGAGGAAACACTTTGAACTTACTTGAGTCTGGTAAATAAATATTTATTTACTGTTCTCTAGGTGGTTAAGAAATGTTTGTCAGGCCTGACATATGCCTATAACCTCAGCACTCAGGAGCTGGAGCCAGAGGATTAGAATTTGAGGACAGGGACACAGTGAGACAGGTCACCTGGGCTGTGAGACCACACTTCAGATACTGGCTCTTCTGAGAAGAAGAAATGCTTTTAAAAGTGGGACTTAAAACATGGCTAGTGGGTGGGCTCTTATCAACAGATAACAGATAATCGGCTCCTAAGGTGGCTGAAAAGCTCTGCTTGCTAAGACAACGCCAGTCACAGACTTACGAAAACTCTACTTTATCTTATTGATTCATCTACTACAAAGGGTTTTTTTTTCTTTTTAGAGATTTTCTAAGGATAAATCACCTCGATCAGCTCAGCAACAATGAACTAAAAGCAGTCGGCATTTGCATCGCGAATGGATGCTAGAATAAATTATTAAAAAGTAAGATTGATGAAGTCCACTCAGGTTCAATGCTTTATTGGGTAAGACCCATAAAGCTATGTTTTAAAATAACCAGATTACAGGAGAAAATTTTAAATGTCGTTTTAAGTTTTACTGTACAAAGTTCCTTCCTATCATGGGCTAAAGTTGAGTTCCCTTGGAGGTCATTTCGATACCCCTCTGAACACAAACAGCTCACTAAAAAAAAAAACACAGAGACCAGGGTCTGAATTCTCGTGCCACTGGGCTTTGCGCGTAGTTTGACGGCGTGTATCTGGGCGGGGCTTAAAGCACAGACAGAGCATCTTACGCAAAGCACGTGAGCGCGGCCACGGCTGCTGCGCTGCCGCCCGAGCTTCCTCCGGTTATCAGCCAGTGTGAGTCCTGTAGGGCATCGGGCCCGCTCCTCTCTCTGTAGTGCTTTGAGTAAGTCCAGGGGTTTCTAACTGGTCCAAACACGCTGTCCGTGCTTCCAGATCTGGGTGAAGAAGCAAAGCAGTACCTTAGAAAGAGGACATAGGACATAGAAATCCTTCATTTTACGTCCTCAGGGGCACTCACGGAACTTCCCTCAGCCCACTGTAACTTGATGTGGACTACTCACGCGCAACTAAGGGCGGTGGCGTGGGAGGCAGGTCTGTGGTGGAAGTGGGGAATTACTAGCTGAGGGAAGATCTATCCCAGCTGATTATTCAACTCAGTTAACGATGATTTCCCTTGTGAGTTAAGATTCCCAAACATCTCTTAGAGGAATCTCCCCGTTAGTCATCAGAAGTTTCAAGGAAAGCATTCGACGAGGCTGCTCAATCTTGGCATTTAGTTGGCTGAGGCAGAAAGATTTCTATGAATTTCAGGCAAGCCTGGGCTAGAGTGAAACCTATCTCAAAAGCCAAAACCCAGGACTGAGGAGACGGCTCAGTGTGGAAGAGCATTTGCTGTGCAAGCGTGGGACCTTAATCTGAATTCCTAACACACACATAAGAAAAGAAAGCCAGACATGGGCTTATGCCTGCCACCTCAGCATTTTGGGTAAGCTGGGCATAGTCAGGCAGATCCCAGGACCTTGCTGGCTAGCCAGCCTCGTCTAAAGGACAAACCTGAGGTCCACTCAAGGCCCCTCGCAAGGCATCATGACTGAGTGTGTTAGAGAAAGACATCTAACATGCATGTGGTGCAACGGTGTGTGTATTGCCTGCCGTGCATACATGTCACAGAGGGAGAGGGAGAGATAGCGAACAACCACAAAATGGACTGTAATTAACTTACTTTCTAAGTAGTTGAAGTTTTACTCTCAAGATGAATTGAGCAACTGTGCACTTTACTCAGCTGCATCTCTTGGTAAGATCTGCCTCTCTGCGTGCTGGGTACTTATATATAAAACCAGACACACTGTTTTCCTGAACCACCTAAGGTAAGCTATGCATATCCTGGTCCTTTTCTCTAAATATTTAAAGATATACTTAGCATGAGTTTCCTAAGAATAAAGACGTTCCGTTATACAGTCACAGTATATTTACCAATCATTACAAAATTAACACCAATGCTAAATAATTCAATTTTGACAGCTGGGTTTAATACTTTATAGCAGGTTATGTGCTTCCAGGATTAAGTTCAGAATTAAGTCTTATATTTAGTTAATTCTTTCTCTTTTCTATGTCAATGTTTTTATTAGCTTGTGCCAATTACATATAATAGTGGGTTTCATTATGACATCCACTTTTCATACATGTACACAATGTATGTAGATTATGTTCACCATGGTACCCTTTCTCTTTTCTTGCTCTGCGGTCCAGGTTGACCTGCATCCTTTAGCAAGAAGAGACAATGGGTTGTTTCCAGTTTGGGTTACAGACAAAGCCACCAAAGACTGTTCAGACAGGTCCTATCCAGCACTGGGTACAAACTGAAGCCCTGTCTTGTGGATAAACATGTAGGACAGAATCTATTGGGCTACAAGGTACATAAAGGTCTAGCCCTACGAAACTAGGAGCCAGGTACAAGGTGCACCCTGTAGTCCTAACACTGGGAGGCTGAACAGAAAGCCAGTGAGTCTGAGGCCAGCTTGAGCTAGAGCCCTCAGTTTCCCAGGAGCTGTACACCTGCACTCCTGGCCTGCAACATGTAAGAAATACCACTTCTCCCCACCCTTGTCAGCACTCTACACGAACACTGTTAAGCCATCCTAATAAATGTATATATCTTACTGTGGTTGTAATTTCATCCCTGATAATTAATGGCATTAAGTATTTCTCATGCACTTATGTTAATCATATATCATCTTTGATGAAATGCCTGTTTAAAAATTTGCCCATTAAAAAACAGAACAGAACAGAGAGCTGTAAGAGTGGCTCAGTGGTTCAGCTCCCTGGTGCTCAGTTCTCTGCATCATACCATCATACCTCTAACTCCGGCTCTAGGAGATCCGGCCTCCTCTTCTGGGCACCATGGGTACCCCTCAACATATGGCATTCACATACATAATAATAAACCTTAAAGGAAAATCCTTAAGGGTTTGGACCCTCGTATGTCTGTTCACTGTGCTCCAATGTGGCCTCATTCTCGCACCTATACAGCAGCTCAAACTGGACTCAATGGCTAATTAAGGAGAAGGAAAGAAGAAAAGAAGCTGGGGTAGGGAGGAAAGTCGGTGGATCTTGACCCGAGAGGATTTAGGGAGAGGAATGCAGCATGAATATGATCAAAGTACAGTGCAAGAAGTTCTCAAGGAGTTAAGGGCCTCTAGGCCAGTCTAAGGAGCACCTTGCTAGGAATGAGCAGCACAGTTGGGAGCCCTGGAGAGCCTGCTGAGCGCTGCTGCCTTAGACAAGAATCAGCTTGGGTTCCAAAGCATGACTCCTGCAGCCGGGCATTAATGTTCCATTTGAATGTTTCCATCTCTCCCACACAGTAGGGCATGCAGTTGTTCATTCATTGAATGAAAATGTATTGCACTCCTACTATGTGACAGAAACTAGAAAGCACTGGTTTAGCAGACACCAAGTCATCAAAACGGGATCTGGTCAGGGGTGGGAGTTAGGTATGGACCAAACATTCACCACCCAGTCCAGACAGACTTGGCTTGATTCTTGGAGGAAGCTGTGTGCTCAGGAATCTGGGACAGAGGAGCATGGCCACACAGTTTGGGACACAGGAAAATAGTGTGGTGAAGCCACTCTCCACTTCATGAAAGCCTGTGCCACTTGTATCCCAAATGTGTCATCTCAGGCAAAGCCATGTATCACACCTTAAAAAAAATCAAATGGGAATGGCTCACTGAGTAAAAATATACACATACATATTCATATATATGATACAAATCTATCTATCTACCTATCTACCTACCCATCCATCCATCCTTCCTTCCATCCATCCATCCAACCATCCTTCCTTCCTTCTATCCATCTACCCACCCCATCCATCCATCCATCCATCCATCCTTCCTTCCTTCCTTCCTTCCTTCCTTTCTTCCTTCCTTCCTTCCATCCATCCATCCATCCATCCATCTAATCTATCATCTATCTTTGTATGTTTGTTTGTTTGTTTGAGGCTGGGTCTCTCTATGTAGACCTGGCTACCCTGGAACTCACTCTGTAGACCAGGCTGGCCTTGAGCACAGAGATCCTCCTGCCTCTGCCTCCTCAGTGCTGGGATTAAAGGCATGTGCACCAACACACCAACTAAAGCTTTATACATTTTACATAACAAATTTCTAAATTCTGTCATTTTAGCCTTTACATTCTTTGACCTCATACTGCGGAACACTTTCACAGCATATTTCTGTTCTTATGAAATAATTTCAGTAGAATGCTTCTTGATTACACTTGCTCCACACTTCCTGGTCGTCAGTTATGACTTTCCAGCTGCCTCTCACAGGTAACCGTGTGCCCTCAAAGAATCACGCTGGAGACATGGTGAGACATACTAAGTGCACTTTTTCTTCGGCCATGTCAATTTTGATCAGCTGAGAAAACAAAATATCCTAAAAATCCATGCTCAAGTTTACTTTCATGGATGAGCGCATTAAACAAGTGTCTATGGAGTACTCAGAGAGATCACAGTTGACATGTAGTCAAAGGGCTGTTTCTACAAGACTGGAACGCTGAGTTATTGTTGTATAATAACTATGAATGTATAAATGTGAAAGAACTGTAAGGTAGGAAAAATCTACAGTACTCTTGGTGAATGACTGACTGGCAGTACAGGAAGAAGGCAAGGCTGTTGTACACCTTATTTGTCTACTTATATCTGTGCACAGAGGACAGATGACCACAGAGGCTGGAGCCGGTGCTGATCACCTGAAGATGGAGGTGCTCCTGAGTTATTTTCTCAGTGAGGTGGCTGGGAACCGAACTCAGAACCTCTGCAAGAGCACAGGCACTGCACAGGCACTGCACAGACACTGCACAGGCACTGCACAGGCACTGCACAGACACTGCACAGGCACTGCACAGGCACTGCACAGACACTGCACAGGCACTGCACAGACACTGCACAGGCACTGCACAGGCACTGCACAGGCACTGCACAGGCACTGCAAAGTGCTGAGCCATCTCTTCACCCCCCTACTTACACTTTGTCTTCAACACTGCATTGACGATCTTAACTGGTTCGATAAGGCAAAATGCAGATTAAAAAAACAAAAACTGTCTCTGCTATCTACACAAAATATGACAAAGAATCTATACAGATCAAGTAGAACAAATGAACTTGAACAAATTGATGAGACAGGTCAATAGAGAAAAACCAATTATATTTTTATGTGCTTGCTATAAATAATTAGAAACTGATAAATCAGAGCATAAAACAAGTCATGAACTGGAATGTGGCTCAGTGGGCAAATCCTGAATTCAGTTCCAAGTTATGCATGTGGTGAAAGAAAAGCTCAGGCTCCTAGAGTTGCCATTTGAATGCTACCTGTGCATGGCCAATTCCTCCAAATAAATTAATAATTGTAATTGAAAAACATAAATCACATAAGCTCTACAGAAGGGAAATCTTAAAAGTATTCCTGAGGAAAAATAAACAAAAATATCAAGCAGCACATACTCATATTTGTGAATTAGAAGACACAGACAGTTGCCCATTCAAAAGACATGGCTTCTAAAACTTGCCGGGAGACAGGGCTGCAGTGTGTTCAGTGACCTTACACGGGAGCAGTGAGAGGCTCTTACTAACAGCGTCGAGACCAGATCCCGACACAGGCTCACTTGTGTGTGTCTGAGGAGAACAAGGACCAGCCTGTCTTGCTTAAACAGTGCTGGGATAAGTAAAGACCTGAACTTCATTCACACCACACACCAAACCCTTCAGCAACATGGGTGGCATCGCTAAGCACAAGAGCCAAGTCTATAAAACTGGGAGAAAACCCTGCTGTTTTTGTCTGGATAAAGATACTGGAAGCATCATAGAAGCATCAATCATGAAAAAAAAAAGATGATGAGATGAATTTTATCAAAATTAAAGATTTCGACTCTTTGGAAAGCAAAGCAAAAAGCCACCAATACAGAGAATGAAAAGATAAGCCGAAAACTTTGAGAACAGGTTTGCAAACTCCATCTGATACAGACTTGGATCCAGAGTGTATGAAAGAACTCTTCACTGAAGAGTCACCAACGGGTAAATAAGCACGTGAAAAGACACTGTCACTTCAGCAGGGACATACATTCTGAAGCCCAAACAATATATCTACATGTTGCTGGACAACTGAACACAATCTCACACTGCGGGGACTAAGACTCTGGCATCAGAGACCTCAAGCAGGCTGGAGACCCGGCCCAGCAGTGAGAGCCGGTGGAGCCGGGTGACCTCTGCTGGCCTCCACTGACTGTCTGCTCACGTGCCATTCACTTCACAGACACACAGAAATGAAAATAATTCGAGTGAACATTTTAAAAAGAAGCCCCAAGAAGTAAACTTGCTACCTTTAGGTATCCACACGCAATGGAATGAAGGGCACAGATGATAAATAAAAAGAGGGAAATTTCAGTTACTTACCCCATAGCAAACTCATCTAAATTTGTTTTCCCCATGAGTAGAGCTCCCTGATCCAACAACTTCTGAACGACTGTAGCATTGTAAGGTGGTATGTAACCTAAGGAACAGTGTTTTATTACGTGAGGGAAGCATGGTTTTAGGCTTTAATCTAGCAGCTACTATTGGAGGGTAAGCTATTCCTAATTTAAACAGCAGCTGTACTTCCTTCTGCCAACTGTCTTCTTGTCACAGGTACTCGTTACATCGCTCACGGTTCCTAACCTCAAACACCGACTAAAGTGTACTATAAAATGGCGACTGAGTCATTTGACATTCGCGCCATGTATTAGGCTCAAGATTTTCTTCTTTTTAATATTGTGTCATGCAGTACTTTTGTGGATTTTGGTTAGAAATAGGCCCTCATGCATTCAGGAGGCAGAGGTAAAAGGATCTTATGATTTTGAGGCCAGTCTGAATAACACAGCAAATTCAGGCCAGTCAGGACTACATGATGAGACGTGGTGCTCCTCCTCCTCTTCCTCCTCCCTCTACACCACCTACAGACTGGCACAACCCCAAACCCCTTAGCCTATATTCTGAAACACACTGTGGTCTATCTAGTCAAGGAGGGCTCAGAGAACATTGCTTTTGGTGGGCAGCATCTTGAGCGCCTTTCCTTCCTCCACTTAGTTTTCCTATTAGCATCCGAGTACTTTGGTAAACGTTTTTGTTTTCAGCCTGAGAGGTTAAAGAATAAAACTAAGGATTACCACACAGTTCTAAGTGATGGTGAGTGTCCACTGTAGGAATAACACCTGCCAGGACCAAGTCCTCTTGAAAGGGCTCCTAAACTTCATACGTAGTACTCATTGATGGGGCTGGCCATCTAAAGCTTCTGTGTGTGATGAGCAAGCAGCAACGAAGTAATATTCTCAGGATTTCCCACAAGCTTGTAATTAAGCTCCGGCTGTCTTGAAGCATGCGTATTTTATCTTTAAGTGTGAAAAACACTGTTGTACTCAGTTACACTTTACCTTTTAACATATTTGAGGCACATGTTGTCTCAATGCCAGATGTGCTTAAGTTGTCCTTTACAGCAACAGGGATTCCATCTAAATCTCCAAGAGACTGACCTGCATTTAAACAGGGGGATGGAGAGATGGCTCAGCATGTCAGAGTCCTAGCACAACATGCCCTGTGTTGAGATCCCAGCATGGCCACGTGACATATGCCTCCCTGTAACCACAGCACTGAGAGCTGAGGACAGGGTGGCCGCTCTGGCTTACTGGCCATAAGGTGGAGAGTAACAGACCAGGGCACCACACACACATGTACATGCACACGCACAAGAGTGCACAAGAGTGGGCCAGAATGATATAAGATGATTGTTTTTACCCTGGAAATTATCACAGATAGGCACTATATAGCATTTACACTAAACAGCTCAGAACAAGTTCTTTAACCAAGGGGGATTGTTTTAAGTTTAAGGCATTACTTACTGAAAGACACACCTCCTCTTGAGACAGATAATTTACATTTACCTCGCTTGTATCTTTTCTCTGATTCTTCAGCTTGTTTTAAAGCCACCTCTTCTGATACAGTGATGTAAGCGTTTAGATACTTGGTCTTCTTGATGCGGGAGAGACATTTCCTGCAGAGCTCGGTGGGTGTAATGTGGCCCTGCTTCAGCGCTGCAGAAACCTACAGTAAGAATAATTCAAAAACACTTTTACAGATTCCGTGCAAAGTCCAATTCTGTAAAAGTCCAAATCTCGTATCAAGGGAGCAACAGACAAAATGTAGAGGTGAGGCCTGGGTTCAAATTCTAGAGACCACGCACAGCCTACACTCGGACAGGGTGGTGACCAGCAGAGGACGGAACGGTTGGGAGCAATCTTCCCCTTTCTCAACTACCCTTTCTAAGCGTGCCTGGGTGAGCAACAGCTGAGCCCATGCAGACTGGAAGCGGCTGAGAGCAGCCTGGGCACAGGGCAGGTAGAGGGAGCAGGTTCAGGAAGCGGTCTAATGTAACCCAAGGAGTACCCAGTGGGGAAGCAGCACTCATGCCACCGGAAGAGACCTTTATATCTGCTGGAGATTCAGATGAGACACACCAGCTGTTCAGAAAAACCGCACGTGCACGTGATCCACATGCTTACACAGTATCATTTATAAACTCAGGCTTTCTGCCCTTTGCAATGCATTAAGCAGAGTTGCAGAGACAGCCCAACCATTAAGAGCTCATACTGCTCTTGCAGAAGACTCATTTGGTTCCCAGTGCAAGCGTGTGCACACACACAGATACACACATACAAGCACTCAAAAATAATAAAATCACACCTTTAAAAAATGCATGAGAAAACCAGGCATGTAGGTACATGACTTTAATCCCAACACTTGGGAGGCAAAGGCAGGTCGATCTCTGTGAGTTCAAGGTCAGTCTGATTTACAAAGTGAGTCTAGTACAGCCAGGGCTATACATAGAAAATTCTGTCTTGAAAACCAAAACAAAGCACTCTGCCCCCCCCCCCCCCCCCCGCAAATAATATACAAAGAAACCTCATTATCTGCCTGTTCTGTGAGCTCAGGGACGAGGGCTCTGGTAAGGAGTATACTTAATGAATATTTTCCAAGTGCCAGGTACTGTCGGTTTGTCTCATTGATTCGAGAACAGTTAGGCATTGTTACCTTTCTTGGACAAATGGAGAAACTGAGGCTGTCATCTGTGCAAAGCCACACAACAATAGAGGACAGGGTGACGTCATAATATACTCTCCTTACCACTTCTCTGTCTACTGCTGTGGAGAAGCGTTTGTCCCCGTTGACTGTGCTCTCACGTCGTAGACGTAGAAAGCTGCAGGTGTTTGCAATTAGGGGAAGAGCCCGCAGACCATCTGCTTTTGGCATTTAAGCATACCCTCAAAGCCATAACATTCTTGGGGCTGAGTTTCGAGAACATCATGGAGAAGAGGTTTTGGAGAGGCCTCTGGTGCTCACGGACAAGAAGAAAGACCTTTCACAGGGAGGCTGCAAGAGAGGTCCTGGGATAGGATGGGCAGTCAGGAAGACATTCAGTGACAAGGGACGCCGGTTGCATGCTTTGCAGTAAATGTAATGCTTCAGAAGGAAGGAACTGGGGAGCAATGAACAGTGTGCTCTAAGACTACGGGAACGGGGAGAGAGGGCAGCGAAGACCTAGAACAAGCACACATGTAACCACAGAGTTCCGTTTCTTCATTTGTCCAAGAACTGGTCATGAATTAATGAGACAAATCAATCAACCACACGGAGGTACCCAGGCAGGTCCGTCCCAGGAAAGCTGTACCAGTGAAGACTCTCTGGCCACCTGACTAAGATGTCTAAGATGCTAATTAGATGGAATGGCCTTGCCATGGAGTCTGGGATGCAGATGAGAGCCCTCCTGGGACAGAACGGACATGACACATCTAACATAAAAAATGTCAACTTAAAACATTTTCACTAGAGTGTCCTCTCCTGGAACTGCTCTTCTAATGGTCGTGGGTTTCTAGCTCTGCTCGTACCAGAGCCCATGGGGAAGGAGTGTCCTCTCGGTCCTCCTCGTCTCTTTCCCCTTCTCTCAAAAACACTCTTTCCCTCCTGTGAGATTCCGGTTGGTCTGGCACCATGTTTCATGGCTGGTGCTTTCAGCACCCAGTTCACCGCCACCTTTGTTACTATGGTCTCGGTTGTCAACCTGGTCCACGAACTGCTTTAAATCCATGGCTAGTTGATGGCTCATGTCTGCAATTCTAGCACCGGGAGGCAGAAGCAAGAGCACCAGAAATTTAAGGACAATCTCAACTAACGAGTAAGTATGGGACCAGCCTGGGCTACAGGAGACCCTGTCCCAAAACAAAGCAAATAAAGTCAACCAAAAGTCCTCCTCCATTCCCTGACCTTACTTCACATGAATGATTCCGATGTTACTCCAGTTACTGCTTACTTGGTTGTAGCCATTTTCCGTAAACTAAAATCTCCCAGATCTTAGTTCTAGACACCCCGAATCTGTTCCCCCTTTACCCCATTTACTATGCACATAACTAGCAATGCAGTAAGGACACCAGTCTCACAACCTCGAGCAAGTGGATTCCCCATTCCTTTTAGAGAACAAATTTAGGAAGGCTAGCCTGGGCTACATAACAAGATTTCTGCCTCAAACAAACAAACAAACAAACAAAACCTAATAGATTTTTCTTTTCACTAACAGTATGTGCGATGGCTAGTCCCAGCTGTCAAGTTGACTTACCTGATATGCCACATGCAATGTAGGATTTTATATACATCTCACATACTATGTACAGTCATTGCAGTTTTATATATAAACTAACATATATATATGTTAAATTAACATGTCACCTTTCTTACTTATATTAGCATATATGTATATACACAAATATGTATACATGCATGTTAATGTAACATGCACACATATATATGTATATATATACATACATGTTAACTTAATATCTATGTATCACTGAAATGGACCCAGCTGAGAAAGAAGAGACTTCTCAAATGGAGACACAAAGGGGAAGGGAAAAGGCAGGTAGGACAATACTAAGGTAGGACAGGTACTCAATACTAAGGTACCAGGATCTACCCAGAGACCCCATTAAGCCATATATATATACTCTGCGCTTTAATTACACAGATCTCTAATTGAGTCTAGAGGGGGAACCAGCTCAAGTTTTAACTAAGGCCCAGGCTATTCTGAGTGGGCAAGCAGACTGTCATAAAGCTTGAAAGAGTTTGGCTTCAAACAACTTCAAAGGCAGTTGAGCCATATTAAAGCAAGACTAAGAATTAAGACAGGGCAGGAAATTGAAGGACCAGACTATAGGGCTTAGTGAGCTGATGGACACGGATGGTGAAGGGCAGTGTACAGACCCATGGGGTAAGCAGGTGCGCTTCTGGGTACAATGGCACCTTTGCTTTGTTTAGCATGTTCTGGGCGTTTGGAAGAGCCCTCCAGAAGGCACTCACAGATAAGAACCTCAGCAGGGCTTCTTAAGCTTTTTCTACCCACAATCCTTTTCTGCCAGACAAGCTTTGAAAAGCACAGGTATACTGAGATACAAAGTAGGTATACAGGGCGTTTACTGCTAAATCATAAAGACTTTGATTTTAAAACAGTTCTTTGGAGGCTAGAGTAGTGCCTCAGCAGCTAAGAGCACTGGCTGCTCTGCCCCAAGTTCAATTCCCAGCACCCAGAAAGGTCCCAGCTCAGAACCATCTAGACTATAGTGGCACAGGATCTGATACACTCTTCTGGTGTGCAGACATACATGCAGTCAAAATTTCCATATACAATAAATAAGCAGATATTTAAAAAATTCTTTGGTATACATGTTTTTACTATTAAAGATGAAAGTAAATCTGTCCACCAATAACTGCATAAGCTTGCTTACTTTTAAATAAAGAAATAAATCCTGGCTGTAGGTGGCTTCAATGTATTTCATTTTTTTCAGTTTACCAGTATTTTGATTTGATAGATCTCAGTGCTGAGAACACCACTTTGCATAAATATGTTGTATGAAATGGTAGGGACACGTTTAGAGCCATATTGAAAAAAGTTGAATAATCTCACATCAAAACTTATTTAATGATTTTTGAATGAAAGTCAATAACTCACACAGCCATTTTTAGAATCAAGCACCTTAATGCAATACAACCCAGAGATACACGAATTTCACACCTAGGGTATAACAAGCTGAGAAATGATTTAGAAAAATATTAAAAGGTTTTGCTTCCTGCAATTAGACAATTATGTTTCTACGAGTTTAGAAAAGCTGCCCACACGTTAAATCCTAACACACAATGCTCTCGATTCTGAGTTGAGATATTTCAGGCTGGACAGTATACACCCATTTCTCTGAACCTTGATGCAACGAGGGAGCAGCGCTGGGTGCTGTCAGAAACACCAAGTCAATTCACAATGAGCTTGATCTGAATTAACTTTGCCCACTGTCTCTCAGAAACACACCCCCTTTTCCCCATTTAAACTGCTGTCAAATTTTCTCCTACATTTGTGGTTGTGTCCTACAGCTTAAGTAGGGGGTTCAAACATGATGTGGTAGAAATCCTATTTGCCTGGAAGGTTTTGTTTGTTTCGAAGCCACACTTATTCATTCATTCATTCGTTTGAAATCTGCATGCTATAAAATCGCCCGCCCGGTCCCTAAGAGAGAACAGCAGCGACAGGATTGAAATGGCTTGTCTGAGAAACCTTTCCCAAATCGCGCGAGAGGGATGTAATTCCACTCCACGGCTCGGGGGTTCAACGTGCTGACTCCTGGGACTTGATAGAAGGTGTACCTAAGAGCCTAGGTTCGAATCCCACTTCGCACTTAGGAATGTTGGCGGCCAGGCGGAGCGAGCCGTGCGGGGTGACCCGGGGCGACCTTCAACTTCCGAGTCCTCCAGTGTCTCCGCCCTCCCTGGGCCCCTCCTGGCCACATCCACTCACTTCTCGGAGAGTCCGGCCCAGCATAGTGCCCGGAGTCAGCCTGATACCACAGGGTCCTGGAGCGAAGGAAGGAGTCAACGTCTGCCAATCGGCGCTACATGGGCGCAGACATCTTGGATCCTCGTGCGCTCCTCAACAACGAGTGTTCCGATTGGTCGAGTTCCCGGCTGTGGAAATGATCTCTGCACACGATTGGCTCGCGCGCTGGCGCAGGCGGCACGCTGACAGTCAAGGAGACCGCGGCTAGGGTCGCCTCGGGAATCCGCCTGGCCTTGGGATTGCAAGCGCTGTTTGCTCGTCCCGCTGAGGGCTCCCTGCGTGTTTGCTTTTCGTCCTTTATGGGAAGGAGACCGTAAGGAAGGAATGGCCAGAGTACTGACTGGACGCCAACTGGGACATTTCTGATGTCGGGAGCACAGTAGCAATTTTTTTTTCTTCCGCTGCTGCTTTAGGTTGAGTTTGTTTCTGAAAGCCCCTCCTCCCTTAACTGACCATTGGGTTTGGCCGAATTTGGCTGAATTGAAACGTCTTAGCTTCACCGCTCTCTCAGGTCCTTTCTCGCTCTCCGCCGCCCTACTCCCGCTCCTCCTTTCTTTTCCTTCCTTTTTTTTTTTTTTTTTTTTTTTTTGAGGAAACGTTCTCCATCCCTGCTTAGGATGGAAGTCTTGAAGACTTGTGTACTTAGAAGAAGTGCTTGTGCCGTCGCCAGCTTCTGGAGAAGGAAAGTTATCCTAAGGCCACCATTTAGAGGCATTAGTACTACGTCTGCAAGGAGCACTGTCATGCCCGCTTGGGTGATAGATAAATACGGAAAGAATGAAGTCCTTCGATTCACCCAGAACATGATGTTACCTATTATACATTATCCAAACGAAGTCATTATCAAAGTCCACGCTGCCAGTGTAAATCCTATAGATGTTAATATGAGAAGTAAGTTGTCCCAGTTTGGGACTGGGCACAAGGTGTTTTGTTGTTTTTGTTTTGAAACAAGGGTTTGTTGTCTAGCCAAGTCATTGTATAGCCCTGACTAGTCTCCACTCCTTCCTATTCTGCCTCTCCAGTCCTGGGATATAGCAGACCACCACACCTAGTTAATAGATTACGTTTTGGTTGGCTTGAGAGAATCCCTTACGTTTTTTTATTGCATTTATTTTGTGTTTGGGTGTGTGAACAACTCAAAGGTGGAAGTCAAAGGACATCTTGTGGGAGTGAGTTTCTTCCTTCTACCATGTAGGCTCAGGGGATTAAACTGACCATTAGCCTTGGTGGCAAGCACTAGGCAGAGCCGTCTGGAATCGTGCAGGTTTCTGATAATATCCCTGCAAATAATTTCTGACGTCACAGCTGCCAAGGTATACTTTAATGTCTTATTAAATGTGTTTGCTTTCTTCACATGTGAATTGGGACCGAGAACTGATGTCTGTTGTTGATTTGCTCTGAGGTAATTTTAGGGTCCAGCACAGGTTCCAGAGTTTGGTTGTTTCTCCATTGGTTCAGAGTTTGGGGAATTCCTGTATCCTCCTTCTGTCCTACTGTTAGAGGCCCCGTGGACCAAGCAGCAGAGCAGGTCTCCTGAGATGGGTGGGCACAGCATCCTCATCATTTCTCATCTTCCCATACCCCACTCCCCAGCTAAAATGTGTTTTCTTGCTACACACCCGTTGTTGAAGCAGGGATACTATTATCCTAATTTCTCATGCTGGGTTATGTTGAAAAGCCCGTAGAGAACATTCTGTAAATGTATTCTTGTATTCTATACTGTGATTCTATTGCAGTGGTGAACAGATTGATTTGTATTTATAAGTTACTTCTGGAAGAAATTGGCAAAAATATTGTCAGTCATGCTTATAAGAACTCATCCGTGTCTTCTGAAAATGAATATGTTCTGAGATGGCTAATTAATTCTCGCAGTTAGTTACCTAGTATTTAAGGAAACTGCCATAGGTTTAACCCTGGGTCGGTGTTGTGCAGGGTTGTGTGGGGGCTACAGTGGCATTCAGTAGTCAGCCACAGTGTATGACTTAGTTTCTATGTTTGTCTTTGAATGTGTGCCTGTGTGTGTGTGCATGTATGTGTACATGTGTGTATTGTCTGGTTACAGATTAAGTTAAAAGCAGAAGAAAATGTTAACATCAGCTTTACTCTCCAGAAAGCATATGATAGAGTGGCAATTCTCAAATTAGACTTTAAGTCTCATTTGTACCTAAAAAATGACTGGACTTTTATATAAGCTATAACCATCTTATCAGAAATTTGAACCAATGCCAAAAACTTTATTTTAAAATCTAGTAAATACAAAATTAAAACAGGAGAAAAGTATGAACTAGTGGAGGGACCGTTGCATATATGCAGCACTCTGTTGGGCAGTGGTTGATAGAGCACAGGATTTCATTCCAAAGAGGTTTCTGGGATAAAAGAACTATTTATGTCAGCGAGATGGCCCATGGGTAAAGGCATTTGCTGCCAAGCCCAGAGACCTAAGTTCAGTCCCTGTGACTTGCATGGTAGATGGAGAGAAACTACATGGAAAGTTGCCTGTGGCACATTTTGCTGTGCTCTAAATAAATACAATTTAATAAGTTGTAAAAACTATTTTCCAAAGTAAGCCAGGAAATTTATTGAGATAGTATTGTTTTATACTTCAGCACATCTCTTTGAAGCCTGGCTTAATAAAACATCCGGGTTTTCATACGTGGCCTGAAACCTTTTTCAAGTTTACAGCTAATTTGTACCAAGACTGAATGTCCACTTCAGTTGTCCAAACCACAAAGGTTCCAGTGAGTGAATGGCTGTGTCTTGGTAGAGAGAAATAATTACAATTACAAGACAGGGAAAAAGAGTAGAAGCCTTTCTAGCTTCTGCTGTGTTCTGTGATGGATGCGGCTCTAGCTAGCCGGACGATGGTGACTGTGGAATGTTGGCATAAGGACCAGCAGCTTAGGTTTTTCTGGCAGTATCCCAACTTTCATGTTTTCCCCACGTGGCTTGATTTTTTTTTTTTTTGTCCATTAGAAAAACAAGTTGTGCCGACTACCCACCTTCCAGCCTCGGTTCTTATCTACCTTTCCTCGTGCTGTGTAGACCAGTTGTCACTGTCCCATCCCAGGCCAACCTTCTGTTTGTCATCCTGGCCCCATCCTCTCCCCTTCTCTGGGGCATCTGCTCTCGCCTGCATCTCTGTTTTCTTTTATACTGGGTTATTCCCACAAGCTACAACTTTATCATTATTATTATTTCTTTCTTCTGCTGCTGTCTGCTGTCTGTGTTGTTATAGAGACTTTGTTTAGAATTTTCCTTAGCTGCTTTTGATCTTACTTGAAAACAGCATTAAATATTTTCAGAAGTCTTTCTTTGGCTTCCAGAACTCCACAGGAATCGCTAGACACAGCTTTTACTTGGGATTATTATTGCAGATAGAATAGTTAATTTATTCGAACCAAAAGAATGGTTTCAGTTTTATTTACCTGTTACTGGTTTAAATATCCTTAAAAACAAGATGTGGGTTTGCATGTAGTACCACTGACTTTAATCCTAACACTGGGGAGGCAGAGGCAGATGGATCTCTGTGAGGCTGGCTTGGTCTACATAGCAAATCCAGGTCAACCCAAGGCTGCGTAGTAAGACTGTCTCTAAATAAATAAATACCAACCAATGCCCCGACCGCCAGGTATAATGCAATTGACCTGATCAAACATGCCTCTTTTCCACTAAAATTCTTAGTTTGATTTACCCAAAATCATTATTCTAGGTAGATTTTTTTAGGAGGTGTTGACTAGAACTTAAACTTGATACTTTAGTTCTTTGTAACCTGAACAGGTTTCTTATTTACACCGAGTGTGAGTAGCAGCAGGTACTGTAATATGCACAGGTTCTCTCTAACTTGAACATTTTTCTTCTTTACCAGACTTAGTACTAAACTAAAACTATATGTGTTTGTTGTTAAAAAGAAATTATACAAACACAGTGGTACTTACCTGTAATCCCAGCAGTCAGGCTGAGACAAGAGGGTTGAAACAAGGCCAGCCCGGGCCACACAAGCGCTCACCAATGAGTGAAGTAATGGTCTGAGTTTAAAGGGGCCGTGAGCAGCTGCGATCCGAGTGTAGTAAAGGATTGTGGCGTTCTAAGCCATTTTCTTTGGAAGGAACAGTACCTGGCTGTTTTTATGATGCTTCAGTGTATGGTGGCAAAAACTGTCAAGTTTGTTGTTTTAGAGCATCTGATACCGGCCTGCCTGTAATCCTATAGCATTTTAAAAACCATCTTAACCCGTTCCTTTAAACGCAGATAAATTGTTATTTTGTAGGTGGTTATGGAGCCACAGCTCTAAACATGAAGCGTGATCCTTTGCATATGAAAACCAAAGGAGAAGAGTTTCCTCTCACACTGGGTCGGGACGTCTCTGGTGTGGTGATGGAGTGTGGGCTGGATGTGAAGTATTTCCAGCCTGGAGATGAGGTGAGTGGATACTTTGTAACTTACTGTCTCTTCCTTCCCCTCATCTCTCCCATCCCCTTCCTCTTCCCTCCCTTCCCTCTTTCCTCCCCTTCTCCCTCTCTCCTCCCCCTAGCTTCCCCTCCCCCTTCCCTTTTCCCCTCTGCAACCCCCGCCCTGTTTTGTTTTTGGAGACTGTTTTTTATGTAAGCTAAGCTGATCTCAACTTGTTATGTAGGTAAGTGTCTTGTTACAGTGAAGAGATACCGTGACCAAGGAACTCTTAGGAAGTGTTTAATTGGGTCTCGCTTATAGTTCCAGAGGGCTAGTCTGGATGCTAAAGATGTAGCTGAGAGTTTTTATCTACTGGTCCAAGAATGGGATTTTAATCTCAGGGACACACTTCCTCCATCAAGGACATATCTCCTCCAACAAGGTCACACCTTCTAATCCTCCCCAGTTAATCAACTAAGCATGAAAGTATAAACCTGAGTCATTCTCCTTCAAACCACCACAGCAAGGGAGTTTTGGGACTTACAATTTGACTGTGTCTCCGTCCCAAAGGCCAGGTTTACTGGCATGTACCACTGTGCCCACTCCCTCCCTCTTCCTTCATTCCTTTTTAAAAATATGCAAGTTTCATTCTAACTCATATACATATATATTCATTTATACACACACATAACATACCTATAACATGTATACACACACACACACACACACACACACACACATAACACATACACAGGTACACACATTGTTGGGATTCTGTAAACCCCACCCCTCAATTACCTGGCAGTAGCCAGGTATGTTCCCCCCAGTGACCTGACACTATAAAATGGGCCGCTTGCCCCCTCTCTCTTGCTCTTGCCTCTTTTGGCCTCTTGCAGCTTTGCTCTTCCACCCCTACCCCTTCTCTTCCCTTTCCTTTCCTCCTTCTCCCTCCACGTGTTCATGGCCGGCCTCTACTCCTCTATTCCCCCCCCCCCTTTCTCTCTCTGCCTATACCACCCTCTTAACTCTCCCATGACCTGAATAAACTCTATTCTGTACTATACCGTTGTGTGGCTGGTCCCTCAGGGGGAAGGGATTCCCAACATGGGCCCCCCCCAGAGGCATCTCCCTTGCCCTCAGGCCTCATGGCACCTCCCTGGGCCATATGCCCCCACTCTCTTCATCCTTCCCCTAACACACATATGTATTTTTTTTTGAGACAGGGCTTCTCATGTAATAGCCCTGACTGTCCTGTTACTTACTATGTAGACCAGGCTGGCTTCAAACTCACAGAGGTCTGACTGCCTCTGCCTCCTAAGTGGTGGGATTAAAGGTGTGCACCACCACACCCAGCTTCTACTTTTTAAAATAATTTAATAATTAAAAAGTTTTAAAATCTTAGACTGGATGTAGCTGGACATGAACTTGCTTTGTACCTGACGATGGTGAGTGCTCCTGATCCTTGTACTCCACCTCCTGAGCACTGACTGCAGGTGTGCGCCATCGGATCCTTCTGCTTCCTTTAGAAGGACTGACCTCTGGCTAGAACACTTTTGTTTCTTGTTTTTTTTCTTTTGAGACAGAGTCTCGCTGACTTGGCGTACACACCGTGTAGCCCAGGCTTGTCTTGTACTTGTGGCTGTGCCTTGGCCTCCTCCGTACCACAGTCACTATGAGCCACTGTGCTCATGACCAGCTTGTGCTTGCGATTTCTAAATCCAGTTCTTCAGGACTGGAAGACTCTAAAACAGGTAGGATTAGGACTCCATGGCTTATTTTGTAGAATCTTTAAATGACAGTTTTGACCTTATGGGCTAGCTGCTTTGGAGATATCTGAGGTGTGCTATAATGTCCTGTGAGTTGTCACTTTGGACATTATCGCCAAGACAGAGAAGTGAGTTCATAATAATTGTCATGTTCTGGTTCCTTTTCACGGAAAGATTGACCCCTGTGAGTCAGCACCACCAGGCCCTGTTGCAGGTCAGGACGCCCTGCCATGAAGCCAGCGGGGCGTGCTGAGATTCACCTGTGATCGCATATGAGAAGATCAAAAGTTTGAGGTCACTCTGGGTTACCCAATGACATTAGTCTCAAAAATATATATAAATAAATAGAAGTTGAGAGCCAGTTAGTAAGTGGCAGATCCCCTACTACCCTGGAAGAGCCTTGCTGAGCCAGGCAGGATATTTTAGTGTGTTTTCAGTATAGTTTCTGAGATAACCCCAGAATCATACTCAGCAAAAAAGTTGTATCATGTTAAACTTAACGTTTTTGCTCAGAGTTTCCCCTCTCCTCCCCTCTCCTCCCCTCTCCTCCTTCTCTCCTCCCCTCTCCTCCTTCTCTCCTCCCCTCTCCTCCCCTCTTCTCCTTCTCTCCTCCCCTCTCCTCCTTCTCTCCTCCCCTCTCCTCCCCTCTCCTCCCCTCTCCTCCTTCTCTCCTCCCCTCTCCTCCCCTCTCCTCCCCTCTCCTCCTTCTCTTCTCCCCTCTCCTCCCCTCTCCTCCTTCTCTCCTCCCCTCTTCTCCCCTCTCCTCCCCTCTCCTCCCCTCTCCTCCTTCTCTTCTCCCCTCTCCTCCCCTCTCCTCCTTCTCTCCTCCCCTCTCCTCCTTCTTTCCTCCCCTCTCCTCCTTCTCTCCTCTCTTCTCCTCCCCTCTCCTCCCCTCTCCTCCCCTCTCCTCCCCCTCCTCCTTCTCTCCTCCCCTCTCCTCCCCTCTCCTCCCCTCTCCTCCTTCTCTCCTCCCCTCTCCTCCTTCTCTCCTCCCCTCTCCTCCCCTCTCCTCCCCTCTCCTCTCATCTCCTCCCCTTCCCTCTGGGTAGTTGTGTATTAGGAAATATTTTTATGCTTAGCTTCGTTCAGACATTTCTGTATCTAATAAAGCTGTATGTGTGTGTGTTTCAGGTCTGGGCTGCAGTTCCTCCTTGGAAACAAGGCACTCTCTCAGAGTTTGTTGTGGTCAGTGGGAATGAGGTAACTCACTGTGCTCAAATGCATAGCTGGATAAGAGAGACTGGCAGGAGTCCCCAGCTTTTCAGAGTAGCTTCACATTTTAGAGAGAGCTAAAGTAAAGAATATGAAACTTTGGAAGGCTGTGAAATATTTGGTGTTTTGTTAGCACTACCTGCCATAGAGCAGAGACTTGGGCTGAGGTTTGGAAGCTGGCCAGTTTCTTCACTCTACCCAATAGGAACCACACGTCCAAGGGAGAGGCGTGTTTAGAATGGCTGTAGACGCTTAATCAAATAGAGTCAGGCGACCTACACTTAAATAGAGAGGGAGGGATAATATTGAGGAATTGGCCCCAGAAGGAAGCCTAGAGGAGGGGTTAGGAGGAGTTACTAGGGTATGAAAAAAAAAATCTAGAAAATTACTTTCCAGAAAACACTGAGGAAGTAGTTACTCTCAAAAAACGAATTAAAACGTGTTTATCAGGATTTGAAGTGTATTTGAATTTATCTCTGGATATATAGTTGGCTCCAACATGAACCCCATATATGGTCTTCATAATAAACAGTGGAGTATTTCTATCTAATAATGTAGCCTGTAAAATATTACTGAGCCACTAGGATACGGGTGAAGAGCTGCCTGGAGGCTGTTCTGAGACTAGCTTTGAGTAGGGTGTGCAGTAAACAGTGAACCCAGAGTAGTTTATTAAAGCTCTGCAAAGTCTTGCTTTCCTGTGAGGTTAAATGTGCCTAGCTGTATGTACAGGTTTGCAAGTTCCTGCGTAACTTTGACCGTTTTCTTTCACTGTAGGTCTCACACAAGCCCAAGTCACTCACCCACACTCAAGCTGCCTCTTTGCCATATGTGGCTCTCACAGCCTGGTCAGCCATAAACAAGGTCGGTGGCCTGAATGACAAGAATTGCATGGGAAAACGGTAAGTGTTTGGTGGTGGTATCTGACGGTCCTTTTCTCTAGGTGATAATGGTAAGGTTACCATTAGCTGCATAAGCAGTTAGAACACTTGGTACCTTTTATTTTAAAGCCTCATTCTCAGATGAATCAAGTGGGGATTCTAAATATGTGTAGTTGGGTTCTCTAGGAGTCAGAGTCTCCTATTTAGGCCATTTAAACTTTCTCCTTTATACATTTGTATACATATGTGTGCCTGTGAGTTTATGTACACCAGATGTATGCAGGTGCCTTGGCCAGAAGAAAGCATTAGATCTCTTGGAACTGGAATCACAGTAGCCACCCAGTGTGTGCCCTAAAAGGGAGCCTGGGTCCTCTGCAAGAGCACAAATAATCACTGTCCCGTGAGCCCTGGGGCAGAATTTTCTGTGTGAACTTTCTGAGATGAGACTCCGCTTTTGTGAGGCTCCTAGAAAGGGTGAGGACCTTCTGCTCTCTGTGAAGATCATGCCAAGCTGAGAGTAGTGGCCTGGGCTTGCTCACAAGTTTGTGTAATGAGGCTACAGAACACTGTTGAATATTCTTGAGGTCCCTTAGAGGTTGACTAGAATAGAGGCTTGCTTAGGTCAGCTATGAAGCAGTGACAGTCTTGGGCTCATTTGTCCTTGTCATGCATGATTTCACCTTCTACAGTTCCGGTCACCTGTGATCAGCCAGGTTTGGAGACTATGAGTTCAGGAGATCGAGATGTTCTGAGAGTAAGAGGGAGACCTCACATCCTTGTAACTTTATTACAGGGTGTTATATTGTTAGTTTGTCTGCTTTGTTACAAATTACAAAGTTCTATTTATTATTTTCCCCAATATGGAAGCCTTATCATGGTTTATGTATGCATAAGAGAAACCTGTACGCAAGGCGCCTGTAGTACAGATAACCGCAGAGGCTTTGGAGTGGGCCTGTGGAGCCGGGCTGTCCGCTTCTCACTCACGTTCTCTTTCTGCTGCCTCATAGCCGGGCCGCCTGGTCAGTCATTTCTCTGAGTTTTGTTTCAAAGATTAAATGAGGTTATACATGTAAAGCTGGTGGCACTTAATAAATGGTGGCTTCCGTTTTAACGAGGACACAATCGTGTAGTTTGTATGTTGGGAAGTTGTCGTAGGGACCGGTGAACTGGCTCAGCAGATAGAGGTGCTTCAGCTGAGCCGATAGCTGGAGGTCACTCTCACCCTTGGACCTGTATGCGGAGAGAACATAGCCCCTCCCAGGAATGTTAAATGCTAACATTATTTAACATAAACGTTAAAAAGTTCTTTTACAAAGAAAGTTGACTGTGAAAATCCTGATTTTGTTTGTTCCTTTGTTGGTGGGAACAGTTAGTTTCTGGGTGTGCACTATCAGAGGGCAACTTGTTGGTTCCCTCCTTCCACCACATGGGCCCCCAAGTAGAACTCAGGTCCCCAGGCTTGGTGGCAGGTGACTTTACTCACTGATCCTCTCCCCAGCCCCACAGCTCTTTGAGTTGTTCTTGTTACAAACAGAGCCTGTGTCACTCTGCTCTCCCAGTCTGAAACGCTACACTTCACTGTGGGGCAGTAAAGCGTTTAGTCTGCACACGCTCAGGCTTCATTTCTGAAAGCAAAATGAAGGCTATTTGTCAGATGAGGCGCTGCTCTGCATCTCAGAATTAGAGGCAAATTCTTACTCTAAAGGACAGCCTTCTTTTTCCAATTTTCACCAGTTATCTGTTTCAAAGTTGCCATTTTGGTTAAATAAGGTTTAAATTGAATAGATTTGGCTATAGACTTTGTTCCTTACTAACCTGTAGAAATCTTACAGATGTTTAGACCTTTATTGGAGGCTTTTGATTTCTTTCCCTTAAGAACCCTGGGCTTACTATTTCTGTCTGGCAGTGTGTCTGTGTGTCTGTGTCTGTGTGGCTGTGTGTGTCTGTGTGGCTGTGAGGTTGTGTAGCTGTGTGCATGGTGTGGTTGCAGACCTCTTGTTTTCTTTGCTGGTCCAGGGCTCTCTGAGCATGTTTTAGTATACTTAAAAAAAAAAAATGTAGGGACAGTGTCTTAGAGTTTCATTGGTGTGAAGAGACACCATGACCAACTTTTATAAGGACATTGAATTGGGGCTGGCTCACATGTGCAAAGGTTCAGTCTGTTACCACCATGGTGGGAAGCACCATAGTGTGCAGGCAGACCTGGTGCTGGAGGAGCTGAGAGGTCTACATCTTGATCTGAAGGCAGCCGTGAGAAGACTGTACCACACTGGTTGTAACTTGAATCCACCTTAAGCTCACCCCCACAGTGACACAGTTCCTCCAAAAGGCCACACCTCTTAATAGTGCTGCTGCCCATGGTTCAAGCACTGAAACTCGTGAGTCTGTGGGGGCCAGTCCTGTCCATCCTACCACTGACAGAAGTCTAGCTGCTTTTCCTTACCACGGTCAATGCCTAGCTTGCTGTTCCTTTATGGGTAATTCTTTGGCTTACTGTTACTGCCTGTTAAAGCCTAGTACTGGGAGTCAGAGCCCTGGGATCCACTCTTTTCTCTGCTGTTACCTCACCCAGTGGCCACATGCTGTTTGTAGTTTCTTTGCTATTTCCTCTGAGTGTCTGAACATAAGATCTGAAGTTGTGAGAAGAACTTTGAGAAGTGAGATAATTTTATGTCTCTTAAGGTCATCACATATTTTAAAAATTTAAACAGGATGTAAACGATATTTTGTTTAATTGACTTTGTATGAGAGTATGCGCATACCACAGTATATATATGGAGTTCAGAGGACAGTGTTTAGAAGTTGGTTCTTTCCACCACATAGGTTCTGACAACAAACTCAGTTTTTTAGACTTTATGGCAAATGCCTTAACCCAGGGATTTATCTTGGCAGCCCCAAGGTTATTAAATAAAGATATTAGATTGGATCTGTTAACTGATGTAGCCCCCATGAGAACTAAACTAGAGTGTGATTCCGTGAGGAGCCTCAGTAATTCACGTCAGGACTTCTTTTCATGATACAGGGCCTGGTGCCTCGCTTCCTTCCTGCTTCTAGAAGAAAATATTAAAAAGTGGTGGTTTATAACAACAGAAATATATTCCTCACATTTCTGGTGTCTAGAAAGTCCAAGGTCAAAGTACTGCAACCTTGATTCAGTGTTTGAAGGGTGAACTTCTGGTGGGTGTACACACACTCCACATGCTGGAAAGGCCAAGATCCTTGGGAGGTCCTTCAGAAGGACCATTCATGAGGGTTCTGTCCACACGACCTAAAATACCTCCTGCCCCTTCACTTGGAGTTAAGAAAGCAGAGTTTTGGAGGACAGGACAAACATTGTAACTGTGGCAATTGGCACTTGATGGAAATATCAGCTTGATGAAATCATTACATGTGAGTTACAATAACAGCCTACCTCTCCCATTACTTAGTGTGACAGTCACAAGAAATGGGAGTACCTTAATGCTGTAAACATTTGTGTGTGTGTGTGTGTGTGTGTGTGTGTGTGTGTGTGTGTGTGTGATAGAAACCTTGAGTCATACACATGTTCTCCCTCTCAAACTCCAAGTTGTAAATTTTTATACCTCACTTTAAAAATGTGATACAATTTAACAGTTTTATTGATTGGTAGAGCTGTGGGCACACAGCTACCAGAAATTTATCTCTTGCTGGAAAAATGTATTTCACTCTGTTTGGCAGAAGTAGTAAAAAGTGTTAGAGATTATAGTATACCTGCTCCACAAAATAAATTTCACTTTTTAATTGTGTTCACTTGAAACTTAATTCATTGATAGGAATACTTGGCAGGTTTGGGTGTTTTGGTTTGCTTTTTATTCTGAGATTAGGATCCTTGACAGAGGAATTTTGTGAGGTAATGTAAATTAGGTTCTTATTCTGTTTACAGAATTAATCAGGCTGAAATTTAACAACATTCACTCCCCACCCCTAAAGTGTGCTTACTTTGGAATTAACATGTCCAGCTGGTGATCCCCCAGTTTCCTTCCTTGTGCCTTCAGGTGCCTGTTCTTCCGTTTCCACCCTTGTTTCTTTCCACTCTGTTTCTGCTGCTCCTGTGAGCTCTGGGTTTTCATCTGCATCTGACCCTGATCTGTTTGCTTGGCTACCCGGGAGAGCCAGAAGAAAGCACGCCCAGAAACGCTCTTGCTTTGGAATCGTGTGGCTAGGGACTGGAAGAGAGCCTGCTGAGGCCTGGGCCTGGTCAGTGCTAAGCAAACAATGTGCCCCAACTCCTGGCTGCTTCTCCTGGGGAGCTGGAAGTGCTCAGTGAAAAAGTTGTTGAGCCTTCCTTGACAATTCAGGCCTTACAGACTAGCTTTGCAAGTACCTTGGCTTGTTGTCTTTGAGGGTTAGAAAGCATTCCCCCTCACTGTCCTGTGGCCCCCTCTGAGCTCCCCAGTCATTGGCAGCTGCCCTCATGAGGTCAGGTGCTCAGTCTGTGATCCTCCTGCCTGTTCAAGAGTGCTGGACTTTCTTATCTCTTAAAGAGCACTGTCCCTTTCTTCTGTTTAAGTCTGCTGTTGTTCCAGGGCTTGCATGCCCTCTTCTCTGTCTCCTAGGCTTAGCTCACCTACTGCCCCTGACTTCCCTCTAGGTCTCGGTAATGCACAGGTCTGTATCTAACTGTAGCCTCTCTACTGAGCCCCAGCCAGCTCCTCCCTTTGTATCTTAAACATAACTTGTGGAAAACAAGCCTCCCATTGGATTCTTCCTCTGCATTGAAAAATTTAAAGTTGTGTTTGCTTTTAAAGTTGTATTTATGTATATGTGTGTCTGTGGGTAAACGTGTCATAGCATGCACCCAGAGGTCTTAGGACAACTTGCAAAAGTTTGTTCTCTCCTTCCACCTCCCCCTGGGGTTCACACTCAGGGTTTCCATCCTGACAGCAAGCATTGTCACCAGCTGGGGGCCCTCTTATAGACTCTTAAAGAAAAAGCTCTGTGTGGGGTGATGTGTTGGTGCACATCACACACTCACGTGCAGAGGGCAGAGGGCAGAGGGCAGAGGGCAACTTTTGTTGAAACTGAGTTTTCCCTTTAGGTTCCAGGGATGAAGCTCAGGCCCTCCACCTGCTGCGCCATCTTGCCAGTCTGAAGTATGCTCTTTTTGTACACTGGGCTGACTTTCAACATTTGCTCTTCTCAGACTCCCGAGGGTTGGGATTTTGAGCCTGCACTATTACTCCTGGCTTGGGAGGCATTATTAAGTCATAGCAGCTGGCAAGAACTTTTAATTCTATGCAGAAATGACTTGGAAACACAGACAGTATTTCCCACTAAATCCAAAGCAAATGGACACCAGCGCCTCTTATGCATAAAGGATAACTTCCCCAGTAGATTTTGAATCTGTAGATAAACAGAATCATTTTACGATGTGCTCTTGTTAAAGTTATTTAAAACTTACACATAATTTATTTCTATAATTTTGAATTTTTTTTTGTTTTGTTTTGGGGCCACAGTTGAGGGTGAGTAATTATAACCATAGAATGTGAAACCACAAATAGGAAGAGACCTCTGTGTCTCCGAAGTCAACTTATCAGCCAAATCTAGTATCATTGGTAGAGGGCAGGATGAAGGAGCTAGTGGAGGGCAGGGAAGAGACCTCTGTCTTAGCCGATTATGGCTGTCCTATCTTCGTTTTGTTAAATTGTACAAAGTCTCTGTGTGCAGATCTGCCAGGGCTCCTGTGTGGGTGAAAGGCTCACCTTAACAGTGAACCTAGCAGTTCATCCTGCCCTGAGCATCCTGCTTCTCATCTCTGTTACCACCAACCTTCAATCTGCTTCTGAGGATGACCCAAAGAGCTAGTGATCTGCTTGTTCCTAGGGCCTGTCCTACTTGAAGATCTATCTCAAGGTCTCGTCAAAATTCTGAATAATCTTAGATAATAGAACCTTTGCTCGTCGGTGTCTGAAGTTCTTTATCCATTATGGGTTAGAAGCAGTTACCCTGGGCATTTGCCAAAGTGTATAAATAGCTTTGTGTTCATGGAAAAGTGTGTTTACGTTTCAGATGTCTAACTCATACATGGACTGTTCTGTAAACTGGGAAATGTCAGCATGAATTACAGAGATTTAGAAGGAAAGGAAACCAGTCCAGGCCGCTTAGTCCTGCTCAGTTGGTTTGTTTTGTAACTGTATTATCTCACTAGGCAAAGTTTCTTATCCGCTTTAGTGCATATTAAGTAAGTGGCATATAGTGCTGGGATGTGGAGGCTGCGGCTTCACCTGTCTCTGTGCTCCCACACTGAGAGTCGCTCCTGAAACTCATGCAGGTCATCAGCAGCAACATTCTTATTTCCAAAGGTCATGGTTTTTACCTGTAGAGAATGTAGCCAGATTTAATATCTTTGTTTCTAAGCCATTGGGGTCTAATAGCATTTTAATCACGTGGGGAATCAGGGAAGCCTATTCCACCTGGGTTAGAAAGCGTGCCAAGAGGCAGGACCGAGATCTGTACGTCTGCAGACCAGGTTTCTTCAGGCCAACGCAGAACAGACACTTAAGGGTAAGTTCCTCCTTCTGGCTCCCTCATGGTTGAGTGTGTTGGTTATTTAAAGATGTATTTTAGTTTTGCTTGTGGTTATGTGTGTGTGTGAATGTATGCCACATATGTGAGAGCACTTGTGGAAGCCAGAAGTCTGATCTCCTTGAACTATAGTTATGGCGATTGAAAGCCACCTGACATAGGTGCTGGGAACTGAACTCAGGTCCTCTGGAAGGGCAGTAAGTGTCCTTAGCTGCTGATCCAACGCTCCAAAGAAACCACTGCGAAATCAGTATATTGTCGGCCTATTTGGAGAGACTCCAGACACTGGACAGGAATGACAGAGCAGGCTAGGACTCAGAGTTTAAGAAAGCAAGTATGGTGTCACATGCCTGTAACCACACCACTCTGGAGGCTGAGATAGGAGGAACAGGAGTTCAAGACCACCCTCAGCTACATAGCAAGTCTGAGGCCAGCAGTGCTACCTAATTCTCTGTCTCAACCACAGAGAAGAACATTATAATAATTCAGTCCTCAGAGTTTTCAGAGTACGCTGTGGTCTGTGAAGTGAGGGGTCATGTGTTAAGACCTGGACAGTCTTGAATTACAATTCTCTTGGGCTTTTTCTTATAGAAGCCAGTTGTTCTCAACCTGTGGGTTTAACCCCCTTTGGCAAACATCTGTCTCCAAAAATGTTTACATTGTGATTTATAGCAGTAGTAAAATTACAGTTGTGAAATAGCAATGAAAACAGTTTTATGATGGGCTCTCCACACACGAACTGTCTCAAAGGCTGCGAACCATAGGTATAAAATAGCAAACAGTTTTGTTCACCGTGCCAACATCTTAACTTTGGTTGGGTTTGCATGTGGAGTGTGGTCATACAGCAAGCTTGGAAAGAAAACAAGAGGGAAGGCTGCTTGTGAGTGAGGGTGGGCACCACGGTGCTCTTCCCTGGGGCTGGGAGGTACCTTATACCGTTAGGCTAGCCTCAGAGCATCAGCTTATTGCTGGCTTTAGAATTAATTTTGCCTGCTGTCCTTTTAGAGACTGACTTTGTTTGAAAAAAGAATAGGCCCTGCCTGACCCTACACAAAGCTAAAGTTTGTGTGGCCAGAAAAATGTGTGTCTTCTCCCTCAATGTCTCACCACTTCCTTGGTCTCCATCACGTCTTGAGCCTGCTTCTGGGCTCGTTTGTACTTTGAGGGCGCCCTCAGGTGGCAGTTTTGGGAACTGACACTGGTTGCAGAACCCCACTCTCCTGCCAAGCCCTCCTTCATGAGGTAATTTTGCTCGTTAGGAAGTGAGGCTGCTTCAGATTAAGGGTTATAGGGAAGAGACGAGCGGACAGGAAGGAGGTCAGAGATGTATCTGGCAGTTGGACCCCAGGCAGCCATTATATTTGATATTCGTTTAATCCTGTCTGCCAAGTGTCCTCCTTTCCCCGCCCCTTCTATAGAAGCGGACAAACCCACCGGGCAGAGGGATGCTGGGCTGTTTCTAGGGGAAATGGCCCTGACCTGTGGCTTCCATAGGGAATGTTCTCAAGGCACCAGAAAGGCATTTTCTTAAACAAGTAACCTGTGACTCAAAGTCACCAGGTGGTAGACAACTCAAAACTTGACAAAATGCTTGTCTTTTTTCTGTCTTAATATAGAGTAAAAGAAAAGTGTGATGTTATTGAAGGAGAGCTTGACTAACTTAGATAATAATCAAAAGGTGAAGGTCAAATCTTTGGTGGGTAAATTAATTGTTGGATACCTGTCTGACAGTTGTTTTGTTGTCGTTTACATGACTTGATTTGAGACAGGGTCTCACTGAGTTGCTCAGGCTGACCTTGCGCTTACAATCCTCCTGCCTCAGCCTCCTGAGTGCTGGGATTCCAGGTGGTCCCAGCGCCTCAGCTGTATGACACTTCCCATGGTCTTCCCCATGTAGGAAAGCTAAAGCTAGAGCCTGGGGTTGAGGTGTAGAGCAGGCGGGACATCTTCAGCGTGTCATCTGCTCTTCACTAGTGATAGTTCTGAGATGAAAACCACTTCTAGAAGTAATGTGGTTTTCAAGGAGACTTCTTTTAATTATATTTAATGGTATTTCAAAGGGCACAGCTGGCTTGGAAATTATAGTGATAACTTTGAACACATAAGAGATGATAATAATCAGCCTCTGTGATTTGAGTGAGGGACAGGAAAGACGAACTAGCTAAGATTACAGGCAGGGTGCGTTCTAAGGCTCGGCGCACTGGTTAGTGGTAGGTGGCAAATCCTACACTGTCTCGTAGTGAAGACAGAGGCCCATAACTGGTAGTTTTGTAATGATAGTGGTAGACAGTCGGCAGGCGCTCCTCCATTACCTCAGGAGAGTGTTTTCTCAGAATTTTCATAAAATAGCCTTCCATATTATTAATACAGTATCAGATACTATGCAACCATTTGCAGTGTCCTTCCTCCTCTGTTGGGAGCACAGAACCGTAAAGTTCAATACAATGTTCTAGGCATTTGAGACCACGCTGTTCAGGTTCTCTATCTCCTGTCCCCTCTGTGTGTGTGTCCTCCCCACCCCCTCTGTGTGTGTGCTTGTGTCCTCCCCACCCCCTCCTCTGTGTGTGTGTACACATGCATGTTCCATAGATACATATGGAGGCAAGACAACAACTCTGAGGACTTTGTTCTGCCCTGCTCGCCCCTCCTCCCGTGGGTGCCGATGGTAAATCTCAGGTGGTCAGACTTTCACATCAAGCACTTTCACCCACTGAACCATTTTGCCTGCCTGATGCTTTCCGATCACAGACTTCTTTGGGAAATGGATGGTGGCTCTGTATCCTTCTCCTTGCCTACACATACCTAGCCTTGCCTTACATTTTAGGAGAGTCACAAATTTAGAGATGAGCCTCTCTCCCTTCCTTCTTACCTCTGCCCCTCTCTCCATGGACTCCAGGCTAAGTCGTTGTCTCCCCCAGCCCAGGTCTCAAGTGGCAGGAGGTGCCCTGTGTAGCTGTGGTAAGAGCCAGAGCCCAGGATGCTTGTGCTGACAGGACACAGCCCTCGGCTGCCACAGGAACTCAGCGGATGAGTCTGTCTGAGGCAGTTGATGAGCCTAGCAAGACATGCCTGAGCACAGGTGCTCCTTCTACCTGGCAGGAATGTGGTCAGGAATGTGACTTCTGAGAGAAGTTTCCTCCTTACAGAGAAGTGTGCTAACGTTAGCTTAGAATAATTGATTGTGAAGTGGAGGTTACAAAGCACCAAACAAGCTGCCTGCAGAAGTGAATTGTTGGTCTGTGAGTGTTTTGTATTCTCAGTTAAGAGTTTGCAAAGGTTTCATTTTTAACTATCCGCAGCTTTTTGGTGAAGCCTTGGGAAGGAGGATGACTTTATTTGCGTTGGGGAATGTTTGTCACTGAGGAAGTTGGGTCTGCAGAGGCCTGCTCACCAGGTGTGCCTGCCCAGTCTCACGCTCTGCTTTCTCTTCTGTTGCAGTGTGCTAGTCTTGGGAGCCTCAGGTGGAGTTGGTACTTTTGCGATACAGGTAAAAGATTTAATCTTGTGACTAGGAAGATTTTTGTTCATATGAATTTATAAATTTGTATTTTATAAATTACTTTCCTCGAAAGCTGAGTCTAGTGTACTTGTTAGTTTTGTTAACACCAACTATAGTTACCTAGGAAGAGAGGATGTCTATCAGATCGGCTTATGAGCGTGTCCCTGGGGCATTTTTTTGATTAGTGTTCACTGTGGATGGTGCCACCCCAGAACAGGTGGTCCTGAGCTGTATAAAGAAAGCAGGCTGAACAAGCCGTGGGAATGAACCAGGCCAATGAACAGCATTCCTCCATGGCCTCTGCTTTAGTTCCTGTTGAGTTCCTGCCCTGACTTCCTCTCTAACGGATCTTAGTCTGTGAGCTGAGATGCTGTACTCCCCAGATTGGGTTTAGCCAGTTTTTAACACTGTAACTGAAAGCTAGGGCATCTAGGAAATGCCTTTGAATGTCAGTGACCTGAATGGACTTACCTAATTAAAGGAAACATTAGCCTCTCCAGGAGTTTAACATGGAAAAGGTAAAACAGTTAAGTTAAAGTGGTTGAGTGTTCCTTTAGGGGGAACCGTGGTGGCTGTAGATAGGAGTTTGCAGTAAGCAGCATACACCAAAAGTTGTTGCTGCTTCCCGGTCAAGAATGTGACAAGCTTTCTGTAGAAAGTATTGAGCTCATTCTAAACTACATAGAAAAATGTGGTAGCAAGAATATTATTTAAAAAGCTAGTGTGCTTTCAGAGTGATCTATGTATTCAATATAAAGCTAATAAAAAAAGGTCACTGCCTTTTCCCCCCATATGTAGCAGGTTTATTTTAAAATGTAGATACAATTGCAAGGTAATCTAAGTAGCCAAATTTTTAAAAAGACATAAGATTATTTCTAAATTTCCCAAACCTCAAATTTACTATTAAGCTAGAGTAATCTAAATACTGGGATAGTGGCATAAGACAGATCTCTCTCCCTCCTCTCTACCTCCCTCAGTGTGTGTGTGTGTGTGTGTGTGTGTGTGTGTATGTATGGTAAGACAACTTGATGTCCACATACAAAGGAAGCAAATTGGACCCAAATGATACCCAGAAATAATTCAAGGTGAATCAAAGATTAAACATGAAGAACACCAACTGTAAAAACCCTTAGGAAAACCAGCTATAAATATCTATCCCCTAAGATTTGGCAGCACATTCTTAGATGTGATACTGAAAACATAAGCAAGTAGGTTGAATTTATCAAGTTAAAAATCTTGATACATCAAAGGCACAATCAAGGGATTAAAAAAAAAAAAAGCAGCCCACGTGCCAGGTGCTTTCCCTGTGGCTGTGACAGATGAAGTTCCGGGTCGGGAATCACAGCAGCAGACTCTTGGGGCAGCTGATCTTACACGCAGCCAGGAAGCGGAGAGCCATGGATGTTGCTGCTCAGCTAGCTCTCTCCTTCCTATGCAGTCTGGGTCTCCCGCCTCAGTTATCTACCTGATTAGATAATCCCTCCCAGACCTGCTCAGAGGCTTGTCACCAGGGGACTTCAGACCCTGACAAGTTAGCAGTCAGTATTAACCATCACACTATGCAAAGTATGTACAAGTTATTAATCTGAAAAGGGTTTGATCTCCATACTACAGAAAAAATCCACACTTGAACAACAACAAACCCAATACCACTTTTAAACCAGAAAATATGCCAAACATGGTGGTAAATGCTTATAATCCCAGAACTTGGAAGGCTGAGGCAGGAGGATCTTGGAAGGTTTGAGGCCAGCCAAGGCTACATAGTGAGATTCTGTGTTAAAGAAACAAAGCACAATGAGGCACATTATTGTGTCCAGTTAATATGCACTAATAAAAACAGGAAAACCTCCCGTCAACTGTTGTTGAAAGAGCTCATGGAAATGGCCTGTAAGTTCATGGGAAGCCACTGAGCATTCCTCCTTTGGGAAATGTCACTCAAAACTACAATGAAACTTTTGAGCACAGCAGGAAGGTCCTTGTGCCCACACATCTCCAGAGAAACCAGGAATGTTACGCATACAGGATTGGCTTTCTAATGACAAGATGAAAAACCTGTTTTTCCACCCTGAAACCTGAGAATTGGAGGTGGTTAACAGCCTGGTGATCTGTGTTATCTCTTGGGCTAGGACATATCAAGCTTCTGCAGCCAGGACCAGAGGTAGCTGGTATCTAAATGACCTTACAGCTAGGTAGTCCCCCAGCTCCCACAACCAGGGCAAGACGTACCTAATAGTCTGAATGACCCTTGTGCTATCTGCATAGCCAGAGGTTCTCACAGCCTGGACTAGAGGTGGCTAATAGCCCAAATTTTATCTTTGCTAACTGTGTGACCAGATCAGGCCAGACTCTTAGGCCCCTAAGCTAGTACAGGTGGTCTATCTCAAGAACCCATCTTCTTGAGTTGTATTTCAATGTACTTCCACTTCCTCATGTGCCATGAACTGCATCGCACCAGGAAACTTCCCCAAATTACACAGGGGATAATAATAATAAATTTAATCCAGGTTGACAGTCAACCTGCACCAAGTTCATCTTTGTCTCTTCTCGAGGTTTGCTTCCTCGTGTGACACCTGAAGGGATCCCCTTCAAGGTGCCATGGCATGCCTGCTAGGGTGGCTGTAACTAAATAGAACACTAACAATGAACAGATGCTGGGGTGTAGAGAATCAGGCTGTGATAGGCAGCTCCTGCTGCCACTTACCCATTAAAGGCAAAGTCGAGCTGGTCATTTTGGAGGTTTTAGTTCATGGTTCTTTGTACCACCGCGCCACACCCCTAGTGCCTCTCCTTTGAGTGATAGTCACTCATTTAAGTTGTAGTTATGATAAGAACACAAATAGTTGGCTTTCTTGGGCACCGCACACATGGTCTACACTCACATAGACATGTGTACATAAATTTAGAAAGTCTTTTAAAGTTTTCTGCTGTGAAATATAACTAAAAAAAAATACGTGATAAAAATGCCTAGTTCAACAGTTATACAAAGTAATCACCACAGGCATGAGCCATATTCTGGAGAAGGGTTCTAGGGATTGGACTCAGCCCCCTGCGTGCCACGCTCTCCCCACCCCGCTCCCCCCCCAGCTCCCTGCGTGCCACGCTCTCCCCACCACCGCTCCCCCCCCCAGTCAGTCCTCAGCCCGAGTCTCCCATCTGAATGTGATTATCAGCAAGGATATCAGTTTTTGAATATGGGTGTGTGAGACAACTCTTGTGGTATTACTTCCCCATGGAAGAATGCGGAGCCGCTTAGAGAAATGGGAAGTTACAGAGGGTGCAGTGTGTGAGTGAGCCTCAGTGTCACCAAACAGTGGGGACACTATCAAAACCTTTAGATCTGTGTCAGAGGTGGGAGCCATCTTAGAGACTGCCAAAGGTGTGACAGTTTCAGTTTCTGTAAAGAGAATTATAGAATTTTGAGTCCATATAAAGATATTTAAATTCATGAGTTGATGTTGTTGTTTTTTTAAAGTTAAATTTTGGAAGGTTATGAAGAACACATTAAAAATTGATAGAGGGAAATAAATATTACTGTCATTCCATTATCCCTCCACTCCTTGCTTGCTAGGCAAGTGACCTATCATGTACATATTGCCTGAGCTTTTGTTCTACCATTTTATGTGAAATGTATGACTGAGTAGACCCTATCACGTTAGAAGGAAGCATTTCTTCATTAATTCCAACCATTGAGTGAAAAGGGATGGCATTTGAACTTCACTACTTGGCCGCCCGGAGTGCTGGCAGCTTGCTGAAGTCTCTGGCTTTGTTAGATCCCCGTCTTGTCTAGTCTTCAGAGTGTGGGACACAGCACCATGCAGAACTGCCGTCTGCAATCAGAGGCTCCAAACTGTAGGGCAGCGCTGCAGGTCAAATGGCCTAGATTCTTCCATGGATAAATTATAAAATTATAACAAAGGGATAAAACAGTATCCCATGGTTAGAAGAGTTCTCCTCCCCTACTCCACGTTTTAAAAATGAGCACAACTATATTATGCCTCAGGACTGCGTAGTTGGATGGCATGTTTTAAATACCAGGAATTGATTACTGTGAAACATCAAGAACAAGGTGACTTAAAAAGGAGAAGGGTGTGTGCTGAGACAGGACACAAGAAAAACCTCTGGCTCCCGGTGTATCTGCCTTCTAAGGATTTGACATACTCAGACTTCCCTTTACATGACAACTTCCTCTCTAAGCTTCTTAGTATAACGGTCACTAGCTAGTGCAGTGGGTTAGGGAAAGCTGGGTGTTAAGGGGCGAAGGGTTGAACTGTTGTATGCTGTGATAGAGTCTTCCTGAGGACTTAATGCTGTTTAAAGAGAACGGGGGCTGGATGCCTGGCTCAGCCATTTGGAGCGCTGGCTGGTCTTCATAGACTGAGGCTTGTTTCCCTGCACCCTCCTGGCCTGTGTGGGCACCAGGCACGGGTGTGGCACACACAAGGCAAGCGTCCATATGCATAAAAGGAATGTAAATAAATCTTCAAGGAAGACGAGCTCTCTACAGTCCTTCTCCCCAGCAGCGTCTTGCATAGATTTTGGGGAGAGGGTGCCACAATGAGCTTTTAATCTCGGGTTCCACACCTCACATATTTGGCTCAGGACTTGCTGTTGAAAGCAACAGATTCCTCAAGAGGCCCTGTCTGCAACCCACAAACATAAAAATTACACGTTAGAGTTCCTCAGGGGTTCAGTTTCCGAGGATTTTTCAGGTTACGGGAATTTGGGGAGATGCTTTGTTGTTGACTTGATGGGATGTCATGCAGCGTAGGCTGACCTGAGCACTGTCTACCTGAGGAGGCCTTGGATTTCTGAGCCTTTCGCTCTGTGCCCCCAAGCATTGTATGTGATATCACCATACTTACTCTGATTCGTAACTATTAATATCAAAATTTATTGATAAATTTTAAGTCTCTTGCCTGCCAGAAGACTGAAAATAGTCCCCTATTAACTCTGTGAGGCTGATATTATAGAAAAAGAGTGTATCAGGTTTGAAGGGCAAATTCAGATACTTAAAGCTGGATGACATTAGAATTATCTGGCATCTGGCATCTGATTACTGTATTGGGGATGCGCATCTCCATGTGCACACGCATGTGGACGCCAGACCTGCACTGTCTCCTCCATCACGTACCATTTGTATGTTGAAACAGGGTCTATTACGTGAACCTGGAGCTAATTGATTTTGCTAGACTGGCTAGCTGAAAACCTCCAGGGATATTCCTGTTTCTGCCTCCCCAGCACTGGGACTACGGGCATATGCTGCCAAAGTGCCTGACCTTTTACATGGGTGCTGGGATCTGAACTCAGGTCCCCATGCTTGTCCAGCAGGCACTTTGCCAGTCTGGTTGTCATCCCAGCCCCAGATGTGCTGTGTGACTCCACACATTCTGGTCATGCAAATGAAGAGGAGTTGCAGTTTTGTATTCTGGGTGCTTGTCAGCTAGTCATTTCCTGAGGATGTGTGACTGACTACCTGTGCTTTCTCTTTCCTTCGCTTGCGTAAGCTTCAGGACAGTGAGGTTGTTTTGCCTGTGGGCGATGAGATCTTAGTGGGATTTTCTTGACAAACATTTGTACCGTACCGTATCTGATAGGTAGTGTCTTGCAGTTCTTGTTAAGAGGGGAACTTAAAAGTTCTCTAGAGATTACACTCTGGTAAGTGTACACCTGGGGCCAATGTTTTCTCTTCCCCTCTTCTCCTCCTCCCCTTGGTAGGTAATGAAAGCGTGGGGTGCTCATGTGACTGCAGTTTGCTCGAAAGATGCCAGTGAGCTCGTGAGGAAGCTTGGAGCGGACGAAGTCATTGATTACACGTTGGCAAGTGTGGAAGAGCAACTGAAATCTCTACAACTGTGAGTGGTAGAGCGGTGCTCCTGTGGGGAAGGAGGCACAGTACAGTGTCAGTCTGAGGGCGGTTGGTAGCTTCTGGACATGCTGCAGTCTTCTAGAAGAGTCTAAAAACATCCCTGTCCTTGCATTCATTCCACACAGTACGTAGTTTGGAAGTTACTTTTTATTCATGGTCTGATAGATGGATGGACCAGCTTTTGTTGCTGGCTTGTAAGAAGTCTAAAGGCAGTACTGGGAGGTGTAGTTCTTCTGTGGCAACGTTACAGGAAGAACAGAGAGGAGGATATAAGCCACACGATTACTACTAAACACAGTCTCAGTAAGGACATAAGAGGAAATAGTGTAAGGATAAACACTGGCAGGGAACATTGTGGTACATGCCGAGTGCCAGAAAGCCAGCCTGTGGTTTGGCCTAAGGTAGTAGATAGGACGGGCCTGGGAGACCTCTCAGGCACTGTTGCTCTTGACTGTGGTTCGTCTGGTAAACTGAAGCTGAAGGTACAGCTCACAAGTATTTGGCTACAATTTCAGAGGTTCTTTCTTTTTTAAAGTCCATTTTCAGAAGCCAATTATTTTTGCTCATACCAACTAGAAGTATAATTTTGAAGGTTGAAAGCAAAACAAGGTGCTCCTCTTTGAAGTACTCCCAGGAGCAGCCAGCTAAATCCTTGCGTATTCTGCCCTTCATGGAGGGAGCTTCAGCTGTTGCCAGGCATTGTTCTGGACACTGGATACTGGTGAGCCAGACACACCTCCTCCTTCACGGAGCTTACACTCCACTTGGAGGGGTCGTAGAGGCTAGTGCTTGCCTTAGTCAGGATTGTTGTGAAGAAACACCATGGCCAAAGCAACCTGGGAAGAAAAGGACTTATTTGTCTTGTACTATATCACTGTTCTTCATCGAAGTTAAGTCAGGACAGGAACTCAAACGGGGCAGGACCCTGGAGGCCAAGACTGTGGAGGCGTGTACTTATTGGCTGTTACTAATTAAGAAGATGCCCTCCAGGCCCATGGACACCCTGGTCTTACGTGGGGATTTCCTCAGTTGAGCTTCCCTCCCTATCTTCTGATGATTCTAGTTTGTGTAAAGTCAACATAAGACCAGCCAACACAACTGACTCCTTGCCAGCTTCATACACAAACATCATGGCCAAACTACAGCCTTTTCTTTCTTGTTTGTCCCCACGATCACATTAATAAAGATATCACAATATAAAATATTTTACAAACTAAGTCTTAGCCTTACAAATTCAATCTCTTTAAAAGTACCTAGTCTCTTAAAATCTGAAGTTTGTAAAATTCCAACCCACCCCCTTCTCCCCCACTTCTCTCTCTCTTTCCCTCCCTCCCTCCCTCCCTCCCTCCTTCCCTCCCTCCCTCCCTCCCTCCCTTCCTTTCTAGTTTAAAGTCTTCTGCGGTCCTTCAAGGGGCTTGGGTCAGTTCTTTGGCGCCACCCTCTGCAGCACACACAGGCTTTACTTTTCAAAGCTGGTCAGGATCCACTCCACTGCTGCTGCTGGTCTTGGTGCTCTGCCATGGTACTGACATCTCCAAAATGCTAGGGGCTCTGCTGCAGCTGGGTTGCACATTCACCAATAGCTTTTCCTGGGCTCTCTTCTTAGTGCCCAGCCTCAGCTCCTCTCCATGAACCCTTCAATCCTGAGCCTCCATCTGCGGCCTCTGATGGCCTCACAGTGCCGAGCCTCAGCTGCTTTTCGCGATCCCTCATGCCTCAAGCCCAGTACCGCCTGGGTGACTCTTACACATTATAAAGTCTGGCTGCCAACATGAGGTACAACTAAGGTCACCTCAAACACGGCTTCTGTGTGCAGACTCTGAGGAAATATTTCCCAAAAGATTTCACTTCAGTGATGGTGGTCTCTTCTTAGTCACTGCTAATAATTTAGCTCCATTGGCCACCATCAATTGTCCCAGCAAAGCAAAGGTTTTATTTCAGAGGTTCTGGTCTCTTGTTAATCACAGTCTATATTCTTCAGTGTCAGCTGACCAGTACCTCAGATTCTCAATTCAAAGTAGCAAATAGCCTTGACAGAGCCCTTAAGGGAAGTTCACCAAGCTTTGAAAACCCAAAGTTCCAAAGTCCTTCCACAAGTTCCCCCAAAAACAACATGGTCAGGTCTCACATCACAGCAGTACTCCAGGGTCCTGGTATCAATTTGTCCTAGTTATACTTTCTACTGTGATGAGGAGCTTGAGGCGGAAAGGGTGTATTTGGGTTATGTTTCCATATCACTGTTTATTGAAGAAAGTCAGGATAGTGTAGAAGTTAGGTCTGGTTCTACCTCCCAGCTCCTTGAAAAAGACTCAGACTCAAAATAAATTTATACGTACCTTGACCATATAGCTAGGTTCTTGTCTGAATAGATCATAACTTAAATTAACCCATTTACTCTAATCTATATTCTGCCACATGGCTGGTTACCTGTGCTTAGGTACCATCTTGGTACATCTTCCCAAATGAATCTTCCACACCTCACACTATCCCAGAATTCTTTCTGCCTCCCAGATGTGCCACCTCCTATTTCTTGCATAAGCCACAGGCCTTCAGATTTACTATTGACAGGTGCCACATCTATATACAAGATAGTCTCTCTATAGGTCAGGAACTCAAGTGGGGCGGAACCTGGAGGTGTGAGCTGATGCAGAGGCTGTGCACTGGTTTGCTCCTCATGAGAAATTATTCTCCTCTCTGATGACACTAGCGTGTGTCTGTCCAGCACAAATATAAAAACATTGAGACAGAAATATTGAATCCTATGTAGTATTTGATTAGTGTGTGTGTGTGTGTGTGTGTGTGTGTGTGTGTGTGCGCGCGCACGTGCAAGTTCATGTGCCTGTGTAAGTGGAGGACAAAAGAGTGTATCCTCTATCATTCTCCGCCTGGTCCTTTGAGGCAGCATCTCTCCCTGAACCTGGGATTCATGTTTTCTTGGCTAGGCTGTAAGCCAGCAAGCACTAGTGATCTTCCTGTCTCCAGTTCCTCTGGAGCTGGGGTTTGGCACGAACCAGATGCTATCTTGTTCAACAGTGCTGGAATCCAAACTCCATCCTCAGTATGGTGCAGCAAATACCCTTAAGGACCAGACCATCTCTCAAGCTCCTTCTTTAATTATTGAGGGAATCTAGAAGAATAGTTGTTCTTACTTGAAGCAAAAGTACATCATTCGAAGCTTCTGTGTCAAGAACATATCTGATGTGATTGAGAATTCAGAGCTAAGTATCTGAGTGTCAGAGCATGTGCTTCTGTAAGGTGTGGTAGGTGAACCATGATAGGTCTCAAAGGATTGGCTTCTGGATAGCAGTAGTTTGGGTTGATCTCCTATTTTTTGCTGTTGATAAGAGCAACATGACACAAAGACCATGGCCAACCTGTTTCCTTCTGTTGGCCTTTAACTGTATTAATGTTTGTGATTCATTTTCAAAGGAGAACCTGACAGCCAGAATGCTGAAGGACACTTTGTCTGACCTCTCAGATCTGTGTGACAGTCCCCTTAGCTTCTCTGGCAAGTACTCATGCCTTCATTAGCCTTCATGGTTGTTCCTTTCCAGTAGGGGCTCTTCTGGCTATAAGTGCAGGCCTTTCCCCTTTCCCCCTCTCTTCCTATTTCTTTCTTCTTGCTTTGTCTTCCTTCAATGGTGTCTTACTTTTCTGTTGCTGTTACCATGACCAAGGCAACTTAAAAAAGAAAGCATTTATATCAATAAGAGAGAGAGAGAGAGAGAGAGAGAGAGAGAGAGAGAGAGAGAGAGAGAGAGAGAGAGAATGTATTCACTAACTGGGAATGACATGGGCTTTTGAAACCTCAAAGCTCACCCAAAGTGGTACATCTCCAACAAGGCCACACCTCCTGATCCTTCCCAAACACTTCTACCAACTGGAAACAAATCATTCAAATCTATGCGCCTGTCAGGGCCATTCTCATTCACACCAGCACAGACAGTTTAGTTGAGCTTGATCATTATAATTACAACCTCTGTCTATAGGCTAATCTCTGAATCTGTCTGTAGTAAACTTGTGACTTACTCAAAGTAGCAACTTACTTGATGTTTAAATTGTAGAAATTTTACAGCAAGAGTTTGAAATCTCTTTCCAATCAATTATACTATGATTGATAAAGCAGAGGTGGAGGCTTTATGGATGTCTTGTTAGCTCAGTGTCATGCCATTAATCATTCCTGGCATAATTGAGCCTACTGCTTGTCTCCTGACTTCTTTTTGCAGTTTGCCACAGCTTAACTAGCCTCATATGATGTATTAGGAATACAGTAGAAACTTTCCTAATAAGAAGCGTGATGCTCTGGTAAGGTCACTACTGCCTTGCATAGCCTTTAATTTTTGTCTGTCTGTAGTTTAATCCCACAAAAGACTTGGTACCCTTGAAGCTGGCTGAAGCTAGTTTAGAAGCTTTGATGTTTGATTTCCTCCAGATGAATTTGTAAAGGGAAACCAACTTTACCCAGGAGGGAATTCTCCAGTTGATTTGTTTAAGTTATACACATGCATTTTTTAAACAGAACTCTGGGTTTGAAAGTACTTAAAAGCTTTGGTGAGTTTTTATCCCTTTTGAGCATGGTAAAGGATTATAACAGTATTAGGTTAGATTTAGAGATTTGAATATCTGTCAGTTCTGTGAAGTCTATTATGACAGTTTGGGGTGGGGTCATGTCAGGGTAACATGAAGGCTGAGAGGAGGGTGTTGGTTTTTCTTTTTTCTTTCTTTTTTGTTTCTTCTGTGCATTATCTTGATGCTATACATAAAACACACAAAAAGAACATTCCAGAAGATAAAGAGGACACATTTCTGACAAGTCATTTTTATGGGCAAACACTTTAAGTCTATTTGTCTTTCAAGTAGTCGTGTATACTGAAGAATACACGGCTGCTATTAAAAGGACGGCTCTGCAGGCTTCACAGTGATGGCAGGGTCCCTCGGCCTGACAGCTTCAGCTCTTCAGGGACTGTGCAGGACACAGTGTCTGCAGAGTAAGGCAAATCCCCGGCTTGGACAAACTTGCTTCAGGTATAAATGAAGCGAGCAGATGAGCCTTCTCCCCTCCATCCAAGGCAACCGCCCCTCTGGGATGATGTAGTGTGCATGGTTTGTGAGCTGTTGCTGAATACACCCTGTAGCCAACTGCCAATGGAGTAAAAAGGTAGAGACGGACAATGTGCTTTTATTTGATCCTTTCTCTCCAGCTTTGACTTTATCCTTGATAATGTTGGTGGATCTACTGAAACATGGGCTCTAAATTTTCTCAAGAAGTGGTCAGGAGCCACCTATGTGACTCTGGTGACTCCTTTCCTCCTGAACATGGACCGACTGGGCATTGCTGATGGCATGTTGCAGACAGGAGTCACCGTGGGTACAAAGGCACTGAAGGTAGGGAGGCAAATCTTGATTGGTGGGAGTGAGCAGGTGCTCATTGGGAACTGGTTTGCCACTTGGCCACTTTCTCTTCTCTTAGAGCCAGCATACCATGGTCTGTGGACTCAAAAAGCAGGGTTCAAATTCTGACCTCTGTGTAGAAGCTGTGTGACCTTGAGCTTATTACTTAACTGTTTTCAAAGCCCAGTGTCTGCCCATAGGGGAGGTTGCTAATCTGTGTACTTTATGCTGCTGTAAGCATTAAATAAGGCCATCCATGTGAAGAGCGGCGTCCAGGGCCTCGGAAATAAATGCAGTTTGGGATTAGCTGTTATTACTTCTCTTGATTCCATTGGGTACACCTTCTGCTTCCTTCCTGCCTGAACACAAAGGCTTGCCTCCTCAGCAGCCTGAAAGCATGCAGAATCCTTGTATATAAAGGTAGAGATTTTTCTGAGGCAGTTTCTGGCTGCTGTACCCATGGCAGCAGTAGGATATTCTACCGGTTCCCAGAGGCCCTCGAACCTCCAGAGGTCTGTGGGGTTCACAGCCGTATGGAAATTGTTTGCTTCAGAGCTGTGAAGGCTGCTGGTCTCTAGCCTTTGCTGATGTCATCTCCCCCCGTCCCAACAGTGCTTATGTCTGCTGAGTTACTGTTGACAGGCTGCCACGTCTAGGACTGCATGATGCTCTGACGGACAGACTGAAGGCCACAAGGGACAGAGGCAGTATAATTTCAGGTTGTAAATGAGAGTAGTTCTGCCGTATTGAATGAGAGGTGAAATGGCATACACAATAGAAGAAAATGAAGATAAATAAAGACAAATGTTTGCTTTTTCTTGAGACAGGTTTCTTTCTTTGAAGCTTCTTTATTCCTGTCAGAGTTAGAAACGGAAAACAACCTGTAGTGACTCATATTCCTAAAGCAGTTTTAAATGTAATAAGTCTCTTTCGGCTTCCTGCAAACTTCAGTGGGGAATGCCTGGGGCTCTGGGCCCTGACTCGTTGTAGGGAAGCAGTTCCGAGCATAGGACTGTTTGGACTGTCATGTACGGAAAGCTTCCTGTCACATCGGAAGCCGCCTGAGCTTCATGGATACGTCGTGTTCATTTGCTCATCCCGTAAACGCTGTGGAGTGTCTGCTCTCCGTCAGTCACTTGAAGGGAAAGAGGTTCATCTGTCTTGGTCATGCAGGAAATGTGTGTAGTTAGCTGCAGTTAACAGGTCTAATTTCCTACACACTTACCATGATCATTTCTTCCTTTTAGCATCTCTGGCAAGGAGTCCATTACAGATGGGCCTTCTTCATGGCCAGCGGTCCATATCTGGATGAAATTGCAGAACTGGTGGATGCAGGAAAGGTAGGTCCACCCAGAAACCCTTTTCCTGGTAACCGTGTGTCAGCACTCCTCCTGTGCTCCATCCTCCAGGCCTCATCCCCAGAGCACAGCAGCAGGAGGGGGGGAGCTGTGTGTTGTTTCTGTTGCCATAGGGCTCGTGGGGCGACTGCTTAATGTGTACAGTAACTCACCCTGTTTCGTCTACCGCCTTGGGACAAGAGACAAGCCAGGGAGGGGCATTCTGTCATAGTTAGCAAGTCTCAGAGCTGGTATCTGAGCTGGGTGGCCAGTATTTTGGTAATGATCCTTGAAAGGTGGCACCCTCTGCACAGAGAGAAGGTACGCCCAGCTTCTCAGGAAACCTGAGTTCATCAGCTGCCTCAGTGATGGTGAGGCATTTTCAGGTAACAGGGAGAACAGTATTGGATGTAAATCCCCAGTACCTGGGTGTGAAGTAGTTCCCCAGGATTCCAGTCCCAGGTTAGTGTGCACTAAACATGGACACAATTCAGAAGAGTGCGGGCACTGAGGACGGGCCTGAGCAGAGACAACAGCCACTGCTGCTCTTTGTTGCTGCCACCTGGCCTGTTGGGACTTCATGGAAAACAGATATTGCCATTTTGTCCTATTGCCAGTGTCCTTTACCTTACAGAAGCTCTTTGTTTCATGAGGTCCCATTTATCAACTGTTAGCTTAGTCTTAGCCATCAGTGTTCAGTTTGGGAAGTTTCTCCCGTGCTAGTGAGTTCAAGGCCATTTCTCACTTTCTCTTCTATTAGACTTGGTGTACCTGGTTTTATTTTGAGGTTCTTGCTCCACTTGGACGTGAGCTTTATGCGGAGTGATAATTATGGATCAATTTGCATTCTTCTACATGCAGAACTCCAGTTAGACCAGCACCATTTGTTGAAGATGCTTTCTTTTTTTCCATTGTGTGGTTTTGGCTTCTTTGTCAAAGATCAAAGAGACTTTGTGTCTGTAGGTGTGTGGGTTTATTTCCTGGTCTTAGATTCTATTCCATTGATCGACCTGTCTGTCTCTGTACCAACACCATGCAGTTTTTATCACTATTGCTCTGTAATACAGCCTGAGATCAGGGATGGTGATTCCCCCAGAAGTTCTTTTATTGTTGAGAATTGTTTTCTCTATCAATTTTTTTTTTGTTTTTGTTTTTCTATATGAAGTTGAGGATTGTTCTTTCTGTGTCTGTGAAGAATTGTGTTCGAATTTTGATGGGAATTGCATTGAATTTGTAGATTGCTTTTGGTAAGGTAGCTATTTTTAACTGTGTTAATCCTACCAATCCATGAGCATGGGAGATCTTTCCATCTTCTGAGATCTTCAGTTTCTTTCCCTAGGGACTTGAAGTTCTCATACAGGTATTTTTCTTGCTTGGTTAGTGTTACACCAAGATATTTTATATATTTATGGCTGTTGTGAATGGTGTTGTTTCCCTAATTTCTTTCTCAGCCCATTTATCATTTGTATAAAGGAAGGCTACTGATTTGTTTGAGTTAATTTTATATCTAGCCACTTTGCTCAAGTTGTTTCTCAGCTGTAGGAGCTTCCCCTCCCTCCTCTCTTCCCTGCCCCCTCTCTGTCCTCTCCCCTGGATCCTGAGTGGCTAATTTTCAGCCATTTAGGTTAGTGTGTTCAGTTCTGTTGTAGCCAAGACATGGTAGCCCGCAGTAGCTCATGGACTTCTCAGGGTTGGTGTGTCCTGAGTAGAGACAGCCTTGCATTTATACGTATAAGACTCGCCACATCCCCTCTGTACCTTGCTTTACTGCAACCAAGAAAGGGACCGTTGCTGAATATGTGTGTTGTGAAGCACCAGGATGGCAGAGGACTCTGTCATAGGAGGGCGTGATGGTGGTGTTTTTGTGATGTCTGCTCACGTTGCCCACTTGCTTGTCATGTTCTTTTGTATTCAAAACATCAGGACTTTGTCTCTACTTGGAAATTGCTATTTACCCAACAGAGATGAGAGGTGATTTGTATATATGTACCAGTTAAATTTGGCAGATAACCAGTAGAACAGCTCAAAAGGGACAGAGAGAGAAAGAAGATGCCTTTGATGTGAGCCTGGAGGAGGCCTGGTCTGTCTCCATCCTGCTCAGGCTGCCAAGCTCGGGACTTGTTTTGGTGGGTAAGAGCACTAGGCACAGGGAGGTCAGGCGTCACCTTTCTGCTTGGAGGTGAATGTGAGCAGTCACTGCCTGTGAATACTGGGAAACTGAAGGGAGTAACGACAGACCTTGAAAACTGCCAGCAGGGAGTTGGAGAGATGGCTCAGTGGTTAAGAGCACTGGCTGCTCTTCCAGAGGTCCTGAGTTCAATTCCCAGCAACCACATTGTGGTTCACAACCATCTGTAATGAGATCTGATGCCCTCTTCTGTCTGAATATAGCTACAGTGTACTCATATATAAATAAATAAATCTTTTTTAAAAAGAAAATTCCCATCAGAAGAGACTTGCTCAGCTGAACAAGGACATTTCAGTTCTTCAAAGCTCTGAGGAGTGCTTAATGACTCTGGCTAGCAGTCTCGTCGTGAGAGAGGAGTTATACTTGCTGTTTGTGATGTTGGCCAACTGCTCTGGGGTTTTAGATAAATATATTCATAAGGTTCAAAACTGCAAGTTGAGTTTATTTCAAATAACTGTCTTTGACTGCATCCCTTGGTCACTGAGGTTTAGATAAAATCAGCAATGCTATTTCCTGAAAAATCTCAAAGGCATCTATTTGAACAGGACAGGACAAGTAAGTAATGAGTCTGGGATCTGAGCTAGGTGGCCAGTATTTTGGTAATGATCTTTGAAAGGTGGCACCCTCTGCACAGAGAGAAGGTGCTCCCAGGTTCTCCGGAAACCTGCTGGAGCTGCCTCAGTGATGGTGATAGAGAGGACAGTACTGGATCTGAATGGACCTGACAGTAATATTCCTGCGAGCAATGAATTGTTTCTCACTTTCCCTTTTGTTTTAAACACCCTTCTTCCTTATTTCATATTAGGGTTAAAATGTCTGTCAGTGTCTATTCTGCAAATAGCTGTGTTAATATTCCTCTGCACAGGTGTGCCAGTGTTTATTTGATCTTTCACAACAGTGCTTCAGCGGACAGTCCAGCTTTGTTTTAAGTACTAACTGAATATATTCGTTCCAGTTCTGGGAAATGCAATTACTGAGCACCAAGTATTCTGATAAATAGTAAGACAGCAGCTTTGGAAACCCAGTGGTTAGTGTTTGCCGTGTCTCTGTGGCCCCTCTCTCCACTCCTGTGCCCTCTGGCCCTTTGCCTTGTTTCACCTCAGGACTGACTTGTTCTGGAAACCTGCGGACGAAAACCTGGTGCTAGTCACCTGTAACTTGATCTTTCCTGGTTAAAATCACGTCTGGGGCTGAGGAAGTAGCTTATTGGGTGAAGTGCTTGCTGCGAGGCATCTGCAGCAGCCACACAAAGAGGAGGCGTGGTGGCACATGCCTGCAGACTCAGCACTGGGAAGCAGAGATTGGAGGCTCCCAGAGGTTTGCTGGCCAGTCAGTCTAGCCAATCAGTGAACTCCAGGTTCAGTGAGACCCTGCCTAAAAATAAAGTGGCGTGGCCTCCGTGTATACACATGGTGCATGTGTACAAAGACCACCTCCTCACACACAAGCGTCTGACTTAGGTCTTACAATGGAGTCTTGTCAGCCCTGTGTGCACCAGCAAGCCTGGAGAAGATGCAGATGACAGTCCCACGGTACTGAGGAGTCAGGCGGACAGCACTGTCCCTGCACTCTGACTTTGCTTCCTGGCAGGTGGCATTCTGTAAATATTTTTGTCATTAGACTCCTCTGCCTTGAATGTGCCACCATTCTCAAGCCCAAGTGATAAGGAGATGACATCACTGGACTGTGACCCTGAGGCTTTCTCTCATAGTAGGATTTTGTATATACATTTTTTGTAGTCACACGTAATTTGGGTCTAGATTTTAAGACTGATATAATACTTTCAGTGGCTTAGTCAGGGACTAGAATAATATAGTCAGTGAGCTAAATCCAATCATAGATCTGTTTTTTTAATGTCCCTTAAGCTAAGGATGGCTTTTATATTTTAAAATAATTTAAAACTTTTATTACTTATTTTATGTGTGTGTGTGTGTGGCCTGTGTGTTGTGTGCATGTATGTGTGTGTTACATGTGTGTTTAGGTGTTAGTGTCGTGTGTGTGTGTGTGTGTGTGTGTGTGTGTTCATATGTTCACAGGTATAAATGCACATGGTGGCCAGAGAACAAAATTGGTGAAAGGTCCCAGCCTGCTGTGGGTGGGTTGAACCTGGGACCTCTGGAAGAACAACTGGTTCTCCTAACAGATGAGCCATTTCTCTACCCCACCCCCATCCCCCAAAACAAGGCAACAAACAAAAACTCTGCAGATCATGTGTGGCCCATAGCATTGTTCACTAATTAGTTTATTACTGAAAGGCTTTTAAGCAGTAGTCTGGTGGCTCATTCAATGCCAAGTAGGACAACTGCCATGAGTTCAAAACCAGCCTGAGCTGTAAGACCTTGTCTTCAAAAAAAAAGAAAAGAAAAGAAAAAGGAGTTGAAAGTTTCCTAATCCTCAAGGAGAAGAACAGGAAGGAGCCTGTGCTGGTGGCAGAGAGCACCCTGTGCTGGTGGCAGAGGAGCCTGTGCTGGTGGCAGATGGCAGATGGCAGAGAGTGGCCTTCCCTGTTAGCGCTTCCTCTTCTGCAGCTGCTCCCACAGCCGAGGGACCCGGGCTCTCTGACATCACTGCTCTGAAGGAGCCTCACAGGCAGGGCTGCGGCCCGAGTGCAGGGAGCGGCTTCTGAAAGCCCACCTTGGGCCTGCTGGGTCCATTGGCATCGTGTCCTGAGCACAGCAAGCATCTCCTACTAAACCATTGGTAAATGGTTTTTAGTTGGGATTGAGAAAGCTGTAGCAAAAAGTAAGCCATGTTTATACCATTGGTTAGCGTAGGTTAGAAAGAGAGACCTTGATACCCTTCCACTGTCCTCAGTAGGCAGCTTCTGGGAAGAATGACACTGTATTGGGAATAACACTTACTTATACTTGCATATATATATATACACACACATTAGCTTCTGATAGAAGTAAAGCACCACAAACATTATGGTAACACACATTTATTATTTTATAATCTTGAACGTCAGTAGTCTAAGATGGTCTGAGATCGGCTTTATTCTTCTAAAGATCCTACTTTAGATCAACAGGTTTTACTCTGTTGACCCAAGGTGACCAGCTCTGGGTACCTTTAACCTAATCACATCTGCAGAGCACTTACTGCCACAAGCTTAGGGAACTGGGGTGTGAGTGTTCTGGGTGGGGCTGGTGTTCTGCTTGATGTAGTGCACATGAATCCTGGAATATTAGTTGCTCTTGGAGAGGGAAGCTAGACGGCCAGAGACCAAGTATGGAAGGAAGGCGCTTTATTTCCTTATCGTTTCTGCTGCATATTTAAACGCCTGTTCGTCTTGAGCTCCTAGCTCAAATGATGCTGTCACTTGAGCCCCCGGAGGTGCCGGATAACAGATTTGTGCCACCTAAGTCCCATTGACTGATTTAGTGATGGATTCATTGAGACAAGGTCTGGTCTCACTATGTAGCCCTGACTGGCCTAGAACCCTCTCTATAGATGAGGCTAGTGTCCAAATCACAGATGAAAAGCCTGGGCCACACCGAGCCCCTGTAGCCTTTTGTATATCCTTACCTGCATACTTATATTCCTCATTCAGTTTTTGTTTGTTTGTGTTTTGAGACAGGGTCCCGGCTGTCCTGGAGCTCACTCATTATGTAGATCTGGCTGTCCTCAGACTCACAGAGATCCAGGCTTCTGAATGATTAAAGGCGTACACCACTATGCCTGCCTATGACACTTTTAAACCCCTTTAATGTTGTTGTACTTAATGCTCATAGGTCTCTTCAGAATTCTAGTTGACCATTCAAGCTTGGCTGAGCAGTGACATAATCTGCCCAGAGTTTATGCCTTTGTTTTTGTTGCCATCAGAAGAGCTCCCATGTGACCACATTCACTGAGGACTCCGCTGTACTGTTTTGTGTTTGCTGTGAGCAGTCACCTCCCCATCAGCACTGTCCACTGGAGCAAATGCCTCTCCACTGGTCGGTAGGCAGCCACCGAAGCACTCACCACTGAGCATTAGATTATGGTTGGTGCTCCCGGGAGACCGACCTTTGCACTTTAGTTCCTCACTTGATTCAGTGTCACCAGTCATGTGTCTAGAGGCCACCGCAGTAGACACGTAGCTTTGTGTGGCCGAGCTACCGTAGCAGTAGACAGTGATCCAAGTCTCAAGCTTTGTACTGCAGCTGGATCCTGCTCCACTGGAAGACTGTGGCAGTCTGAGGCTGGATCCTGACAACCACTAGGAAAGGGTTAGCTTACCTGAAACCCCAGCGAGGTGCTTCTGGGATCCTTTGATTTTATTGTCTGTCTGTGTGTTTTATTGTCTTTTAGACATGGTTCCAGGTATCACTACAGATCCCAGGCTGGCCTTGAGTCCATAAGCCCTCACATCTAGCCGCTGGCTTCGTAGTCACATACTGTGATCACCGTGCCTGGCTTTTCTGACTTTTATTCCCAAACTCTTGGAATTGTTTCCTCCCCTTGCCTGACTGGAAGGGCTGCTTCAAGGATGCTCTCCTGATGGGTACGTCTGTTCTCTTAGAGCACAGCTTCACCCACCATTCCGCTCCTCTAACGCTGCTTTCCCTTAAACAAAACTCCCCTCTCCCTGTGGTCTTCTGATCCCCGGAGACTGAACCACCTTCCTCCTGGACGTTGACAGGCCTGAGAAGTCCTGGACTAACAGAAACTGGGTGTGGCCATTCCGAGATGGCTCTGGGACTATGGTTCTGGTGGCATTCACAGGGATGTGGATTTGGACTCAGGTCAGGAGCTCTTGGGTCTTCCTGGATGTCTGCCATCCTCATGTACCTTGTGATATCTGCAGTGTCTGTGCCTAGGGGCTGTGCCTGCAGAAGACAAGGCTGCGGAGCTGAGGGGAGAGAGAACAGCTGACCCCCAAGACCCTTCATGTCATTTAGCAGTATGGTCAAGGACTCCAGGTTCTCACTCTGGCTGTGCATAGACCACTGGAACGCTCCGTTTCAGCTTCCTGTTCTAAATGCTCAGACACCCATCCCCTGTGGCTCTTCCTTAGTCACCATATTGAAAGGATACCAGGCAGCAAGTGCTAGATCCTGGGTCCTGTTTAAGGCAGGGAAGGTGTGCTCAGGAGACCCCACACGTGGCTCCCACACTGAGTAAGGGCTGCTGCTGTGCTGTGAGCCTTGGGTGTGTGGGGTGCCTGCCTGCTTTATAACAGGGCTCCCCTTGCCAAGTGCACTACAGCAGTGTCATCACATAATGCCCCACTCGCTGTGAGTGACCTTTCTCTCCCCTCTGGAGTTAACTCTGATCCCTTTGTCTTCTGAGGTCCAGCGCGGGCACCGCCGCATTATGCTGCTCACCTCCCCGTACTGTCACATATTCGGCCAGTGGGGGCATTTGCTTGACTGTAGTTTGAAAGCCTCTTTTTTCCTCATTGTCATTTACAGGAATTGCTAAATGACTCACTATGCCATGGTCAGCCCTCTGCGGCTCTTTGTCACAAAGGGCCTGCCCGGTCAGATTAAAGCGCGCAGCCACCGCGAGCGCCCGGTCAGCAGGTCGGCTTCTGTGGCTCTGGCAGTGAGGTCCGGAGGGGACTCTGGTTTGTGTGCCTGCTCTAGCCGAGTGCTTTGCAGGCATAGTGAGCTTTGTCGGATGGAGGGATATGTGGATGTGGTGTCTGGTGTATACATAAAACAAAAGGGCAGAGACTCTCTCAGAACTTAACTCAGAGCATATTCTATTCCCCGCCCCCAGAGTGCAATTGCGTGGTACCCAGAGGCACTGGAGAGAGGCTTCCATGCACTTGTAGGTCAGCCATTTACCAACTAAACGACACTAGGTAAACGGTGTCGCGGGAGCTCTAAGGGGAGTGATGGGTTTAGGTTTCATGTGGAACACAAAACAGCCCAAGTGCCTTTTTTTCTCTAATGACAGAAGGCAGCTCAGCTCAGCCCTTAGTGTGCTTCTGCGGTACTGTGGAAGGGTCTGTGGCCCTACTCAGTGCTGGCAGTCATCAGTTAGTGACACCCTCCATAAGCAGTCTCCCACATCGTCTGCCATTTTGGGGGGCTGGACACAGGCTTTAGAGACCAGCTCTTCAGATGACGTATGGAAGGAAGGTTAGGGTTCAGGTTGTGATAACTCACTGTAACCCCTGGCACCTTTCCGCTCCTTCCTGGTGAGAAGGTGAAAAGCATCAGATGGTAGTGACCGGCCTGAGCAGTGGTAGTGACACTAGTCAAGTCCTGCCACTCAGCACAGTGACTCAGCTCTGTGCCCCAGAGTGTCAGAAGAAAGGAGTGACACATATCTGGAAGGTATGTAACTTGGGGAGTTCTTCTAACAGTGAGGGTGCTTCCCACTCTTGTGACTCTGGGCTTGCAGACTTGCGGGTGCAGAAGAATCTTCAGCTCTTGGGAGTATGTGGTCCCTGAGCTCTGAAAGTCACATCAGAGGAAATTGCATCGGATGCATCTGAGTATCTTAAACCATCATCTGAAGGAAGAGCCTCACTTAGGCTCTGAGTCAGGGTGTGCCTGTAGCAGCTGATCCTTGTCAGGGGAGCTGTGAGAAGCAGTCCAGGGAGGTGTCCAGTGGACAGTGACTGTCTGCTAGACATTGGGAGGAGGAGTTCAGGTGGCTTCTCCATAGAGAGAGGGTGTTGCTGGGACCTGCTCTCAGGAGGTTCTGTAGTACTGAGGGAGACACTGTGAAGAGCCAGCAGTACCCAGGCCCTCTGAGGTGGCTGGGCTGGCGTTCCTATCCTGTACGTGGTAAGCACTGTGCTGCTGCTGAGTAGAATTCCCAAGGCCCAGAGAGCTCACACAGCTCCTGCTTCCTACTGCCCTGCTTTCTACTTTAGTGACTTAACCAAGCACCCACTACATGTCCATGTTAGAGATGTATAAGTGTGCAGATGTATACAATACACATCGGTATTATAGATGTATAACGTTGTCTATGCACAGATACTTTCTGCTCTGACTAAATATATATGCAGATGTTTAAGACTAGAAAACAAGCTATGCTTGTGTGCACTTCCTGTACAGTAGGGAACATGTCAGAGACTTGTACTCAGCACATGTAAGCACATGGTTTGAGAAGGGCTCGGTGGTTTGCAGAGCAGCTCACAAGGAGAGCACACTGCCGGTGAAGGATAGAAAGGGCTGAGAGGCCCGGGATGCAGGTGTGCAGATGAGAGGCTAACAGACCATAGCATACAGAGTTAGAAAGTAACAGAGGATGGCTCCATAGAATAGTGTTTGCCAAGCAAATCGGATGCTGACTTCATTCACCAGAACTCAGGGCAGAAGGAATAGATATTTTATGTGCACTAGTGTTTTGCCTAATTTATGTTTATGTGTGGGTGTCGGAGCCCCTGAAATGTGGGTACTTAAAATTGAACTCAGGACCTCTGGAATAGCTGCCAGTGCTCTTAACTGCTGAGCCATCTCTCTAGTCCCATGTGTAGGAAGGATAAGAGAGAACTGACTCCTAAAAGTCTTCTGATTTGTGCATGTACCAGACAGCACATTTGTCATACCACACACACACACACACACACACACACACACAACCACACAACCACACACTCTAATGAATATAATAGAATGTTCAGAAAGTAGAAACTTCATGCAACAGGAAGGCCAAGGCTAGGGTGTAGTGTCTTGGAATGCCAGGTTTGAGAGTCGTGGCAGGGCTTCTGAGCAGGAGTGACAGTGTTACAGAGTGGGGTGAGGTGGAGCAAAGGTGAAATGGTGGGTAAGACTGGAGAGGTGAGGTGGAAGGAGGAGAAGCTGGGAGGCTGGCGCCCCTGATGCAGCCTTGAGGGACCTCTGCAGACTCTCTGCTTGGAAAGAGTAGCTTTCATCATCAACCATTGGTCTCTTCTTGTGTTTTGTAGATTCGGCCAGTTATTGAACAGACCTTTCCTTTTTCGGAAGTCCCAGAAGCCTTCCTGAAGGTGGAAAGAGGCCACGCCCGGGGAAAGACTGTTGTTAACGTGGTTTAAATAAATATGTGTGTGTCAGCCACAGCCATGGAGTTGCTCTCTCCTCACTGAGTGCCTCTGATCCAGACATCTTGTCCTCACCAGATCTTCTCCCTAGTTAGATTTAAGTTTCATGATCTGTTTAAAAACCTAAATATGGACTGGTGAGAGAGCTCAGCAGATAGTTTCCCACAGCGCAAACATGGCTACCTGAGTTCAGTTTCTGGAGCCCACACAAAGGACGGGGAGAGAGCCAATTCCACTAAGTTGTTCTCTCGTCATCACACACACAGTGCATCACAGGAACCTTCGGGGGCCAGTGTGTCTACCATCTGGGCTCTGGGATAGAACCCAGGTTTGCTGCAGGTACCTTTACCCACTGAGTCATCTCACTGGCCCAATAAAAAGCATTTTAAAAAATGTGCTTTCAAAAATACTTTAAAAACTAATTATTTAACTTGACATACAGAATAGAGTTCCTTCACGGGATTCCATGTGTGTCATAGAATGTAGATGTTTTTGCTAATCATTTGCCAATGCTCAATACAACACTGTCAGCTCCTGCACTTGCCTGGAGTCAGGGAAAGTACATAGTGGTTTTTTTTACTTTATTTTCTGTCATGTATGGGTATTTTGCCTATATGTATGTATATCACATGGCCTATCTTGTACCTGGGGAGGCCAGAGGTGGGTGCCAGACCCCCTGGAATTAGAATTAACAGGCGATTGTGAGCTGCCATGTAGGTGCTGGGAATTGAACCTGGGCTCTCTGGGAGAGCAGCCAGTGTACTTAACTGTGGAGCTGTCTCCAGCCTCTGCAGTGTTTTCATTTTCATATGCTGCTGTCTAACCCAGAATTGTAGGTTTTTGTGGCCAAAGCGTAGAGACAATTCTAGCCTATGAGACAAACTGCACCATGAAAGACGGAGGTGGAGAAGTGGAGCTTCCTAGGCCTTTGAAGCCCAGGTGACTATTAGTGGTCCCAGACATGAAGCACTGAGCAGTTTTGCTCAGAATTGTGATTATGCCCTGGTTCTTTCCTCTTGGAATAAGAAGGTATGTCACTCTGTGTGTGTGTGTGTGTGTGTGTGTGTGTGTTTGCATGTGTTTGCACACATGTACAGGAACCTGCAGTTCAGAGACTTGAACTTTTAAAAAGACATTGTTTTTTGCTTTTTTGTTTGTTAGTTTTTTTTAAGAACTTAGGCTTTTAAAGTGTTGAAAAATTTAAAGACTGGGACTTCCAAAGTTCCATTATGTTTTATATTGTGGTGTAATATTGACATGACATCTTGGGGACCAAAAAGGAAGGAAAGGTTATAGATGACTAGTGATGTGTCTGTGTGTCAAGTTGAAAAGGAGCCAGTTGTGCTGGTTAGCTAGAGTTGTCTGAGAACAGAGAACTTCCTTTAAGAAAATGTTCCCATCATACTGGTCTGTAGGCAAGCCTGAGAGGCATTTTCTTGGTAGAGTTGATGTGAAAGGGCCCAGCCTGCTGCGGGTGGGTCGCTACGGCAGGTGCTCCTGGGGTGTACAAGAAAGCAAATTGAACACCGTGGGAGGAACAAGCCAGCCAGCAGCTTCCTGGTCTCTGCCTCACTTTTACCCCTGGGTTCCTACCTTGAGTTCCTGCCTCAGCTTCCTCCATGATGGCTTGTAACCTGTGAGCTGAAATGAACCCTCTCCTCCTCCCGTTGTTTTCAGTTGGTCTTTTTACAGCAGTCCATACCTAAGACACCCGCCGTGGTGTGCCGCCTCACTGCAGTGTCAGAAGCAGCTGAGCCCACCTTATCTCAGATGCTTTGTCGCAGTAAGGGGAGTCTGCCTGGCAGCGACCAGGCTTTCATGATGTTTCAGTTTACCACTTACTGTCCTTAGTGCATCCTGACATTTGGATTTGCTTAGGCATATATGTGGGCCTGTGCACTGGAGGCTTTCCATGGAGATCTTTTGTCCGGATTGGTGCTCAGGTTCAGGTGAAGGGGAGAAAACTCGGGCAGGGAGGGAGAACTGCTTCTGCCACCTCCATTTCCACTGCAGGGCGTTGGTCCGGGCGGAGCCAACAGGAGACTGGCCAGCCCGTGAGGGGTACAAGGGCGCTTTTGGCAGCAGTTTTGGGAGAGCACATTTCTTCCCTAAGCAGCAGTATTACAGCTCTCGTGGCAGAAGCTCTCAGATGATGGAGTATTTCTTACACATCTTTATTCCTTCTGGTTAGGATTCTGAAATACAGTTTTGGGGTGGGTCAGGGTCTGACAGCAGGTGCTTCCTATTGACTTGGCCCGAGAGCTTGGGAAGACCTCATCTACATAAGGGAGGGCGTGGTCCTGCATATATATATATATCTCCTTTTAATACTGGAAGTTTTTTGTTTTTTCCCCCTTTGGGGCTAGGATCTCCTGTAGCACAAGCTGAGGTTGACTTTGAACTCCTAAAGTGCTGACGGCTCTGAAGCCCTTACATTTTGCATGGAGGCTGGGCTTCTTTCAGCAACTGCATCTTGCTTCTGAGGGCTTTTCTGTGGATATCACCACTGTTCACTCTTTCCTGACCTCACGTGCCTACCAGTCAGCCTGTGTCCTTGAGTCTTGTCGCCATGTGTTGAAGGTATTGAGTGTCGTTTTATACTCACCTTCATTACTGTAGCCTAGATACCTGCTTCTTTCATGTAAATAGACCTGTTGGGGGAAACTACTTCATCTGTTCCCATTAGATTTCTGTTTAGTATTGTGTTGGATATGAGGTTTCCTCCGAAGTCACTCTAGAATTTTCCCCGTACAGATTTACTTATTTTACATGGACCAGTGTTGTGCCTGCATGTATATGAGTGCACTGTGCATAGGCCAGACAAGGGCGCCAGATCTCCCGTATCTGGAATTAGGCAATATTCAATGTCATGTGGGTGCTGTAAACAGAACCTGGGTCTTCTGCAAGAGCATCAAGTGCTCTTAGCTGCTGGTCCCTTTCTCTGCTCCCTGTACAAAAAGCAGGGTATGGTGGTGCATGCCGATAATCTCAGCACTTGGGAGGCAAAGGCAGGCAGATCTGTGAGTTTGAGGCCTGGTCTACATAGTGAGTTCCAAGACATCCAGGGCTACATAGAGAGCCTGTCTCAAATATATATATATATGGATATATGTTTGTAAATGCCAATGCCACTTGACTCCTGTCTATCTAGACTGTCTCAGCTCTTGTCCCTGAGCGTTCCCAGGTGGCAGTGCATTAAACCCCTGAGTGCACAGGGCATCTTGAACAACAGGGTGGCTGTGAGGTGTCCTGCCAGCTGTATGTATCCCAGTCTGCCTGACGATTTCTGGAGTTGGACAGGTGCTGAATTGATTCCAAGATTTCATTGTATAGTTAACCAGGAATAAGTTTTATTCAAGAGAGAACTCAGTCGTTTACAGAATAGGATAGATTACCCCACTGTGTTGTGGCAACATACATAAAAGGACTACAGTCAGAGATGTACACAGAGGAACAGACATGTTGGATGCTGCTGTCTGTGCAAACTGTTCAAACTACAGATGGACTGTTCTGATAGTCTTGCCTATCACTGGCTCCAGAGAGGAAGCAGGCTTGAACAGGTGAAGCAGAATTGGAATTGTCAGCCTCTCACAAGAGCACCAGTATTGTGATGAGGAAGAAGTGTTCCAGGGAATGTCTGGCAGTTTGGCTTAAAAGGGCAACATGCTGCTGTCTGAGCAGCAAGGTCTGGGCCAGTGAATCACAGCAGTTGCTCCTGAACTGCCTGAGGCCTGGGTCCTTCTGCACCAACACTGCCCAGAGCCCTTGGGATCTCCCTCCCTCCGCACACCGCTGTTGCCAGAAGGGAGGTCCTGATGTCCTCAGATCTGAAGCAGTTATCTTGTGGGTGGCCCTAGTGAAACCAGGCTGAAAGGTCTGTGTTTAGCCAAAAGTCTTCAGCATTGGGTGTGGATAGTAAAGTAAGGGGGTTAATAAATTAGGCCATAATACTGTCCCAATAGCAGCTGTAAGAAAGGCATTACACTACATAGACACTTGAGGGCAGTCCACAGGTGACTTAAAGTAACCCACGTTCTGCTCATGAGCAGACATCAACATGAAATTTTGTAAATACTCACTTGAATATTAACTGAATATAGTGTTTTGTTTATACTTATTAAACTCCTTGGAATAAGTATGTAGGACTTTGCCGGGAAGTGTTAAGGCCGTGGATCAGAAGTTTGGCAACACATTCTCCAATGTTAAAGTCTTCTGACAGCCAGCTTGGGCTTTTATCCTCCCTCTGAGGAATCTGTATGTCCACAACCAGAGGTCTTGTCCCCTCTTGTTCCTGGAAAAAAAAATACAATGTGGTCTTGTCTTGATCTTTAATACATCTGTGCCCTAAAGCTGCTACCGGGCAGCTTGTGGAAGGAGCTACTGGGAAAATACAAGTCAACAAACAAGAATAACAAATTATGGCTTCAAACTTAAATGTTTCTGAAAAGATAATTCTGTCCTGCCATGGCCTTCACTCCACTTTCCACTTGGCTCGTACAGCAGCTTGGTAATTTTATTTTTCTTCAGTAAGGTGGCCAGAAAATCGCCTGGGAATACTCCTCCTGCAGGCTTGGTTCAGGTTTACAGGACCATGGCTTCCCACACTTGTGTTAACTTCTCTGTGTTCACTGTGTTGAGGATGATATGATTTTGATCGTACTGTGCACCTCCTGAATGAAGGAAAGAAAGAAAAAAACAGGTAAGAATTGTGGAGGGAAAGAAGGGAGAAAGTGTTTGTTGAAACACCCAAAGAGCAAAGGAGAACTGGGAGTAAAAATGCCATAGGAAAAGGGGAGGAGGCAGCCGGGGGGGGGGGGGCTGGCCCCCGGGCAATGAGGTCATTGCTGGGGGTGTGGCTAAAATCCACCATGGGGACCAGCAACTTCATACAGCCCTTCTGGCTCTCACTTTTCTACCCAGCTAGACAGGCTAGTCTAACTACTATTACCACATCTGAAAAGGGGGTGTCGGGGTAAAATCTAGAGAAAGGGAAAAGCAAAGAAGCTGTAAGGCAGAACTGGGGAGATCACAGATGGGAGAGACCAGTGAGGTGGGCACAGTTGGTGGCAGTGGAAAGAGGAAAGAAAGGCTGAGCAGGAGGCAGCTGAGGAAGTGAGTTCTGCATGCATGATAAAACATAGCTGTAATTAAAGGTTTGAGTGGTACCCCAAAGGATGTAGAGGACACAGGAGACCCCCCACTCCCCACTGCTGGGAGCTTGGGTGCATAAAGCAATGCTGCGTGCTGCTTTGTAAGAACCCTGTATCTCTCACTAGCATGTTTGAAAAGGCCCCTTCATGGGTGCTTACTGAAATGTGAGGTCCTTTTGTGTTACCAGTAACTCCTTTCAGTAGAATAATCATTAAACCAGAGAGGGTTATCTGATTTCCCCCAGCGTGGCTTAACTGTCCTTTCTGATAATTTATCTGCTTAGGCAGAAGCCTTCCACCAAGGACCCCATGGAAATTAAAGTCTGCATTTCATTCAGGGCAGAGAATCATGTGCTATCTTCACATAAGAAACAACATTCATCTCTCCCTTAAGCCAGCAAGAGTCCAAGGACGTAGCTGTCGAAGGAAGTCCTCTCCTCATGTCTAAGAATCTGCCTTGGTGTCATCGAGTTCCCACAGTTGTCCAGAGCAGGGTGCAGGGCACAGCGCAGAGCCAGGAAAGGCTTGAAGCCTCACCCTCAGCCCCCAGCAAGTCCTGCTCTCTCTCCGTTAAGACAACACAGGCCGCAGCTGGAGACTTGGTGCAGCACTTAAGAGCACTTCTTGCTCTTGCAGAGGACCTGGGTTAGAGGCCCAGCACCAACATGGTAGCTCAGAACCACCCACAATTGGTTCCAGGGAATGAAATGTCCTTTTCTGACCTCACAGGACACCAGACATTCAAGATCACAGACACACGTGTGCATAAAGCACTCATGTACCTAATACACCTAAGCTGTCTTTATAAAGACAGTAGACGAACTGCTCAGCATTGAGGACACAGTGCCTTCACTCTTGAGGAGTCTGGTGCCTTTACGTCTTGTGTTTACTTTTGTGTCATTAGAATCGCAAAGCTCATGAGTAACAACCATCTAATTGATCCTTTTGCCTTTGGAAAGGATTTAAACATTTCTGTTGACTATCTGATGCAGAAGACAGTGTGGGGTGGGTGAATAGTTAAATGACTGTAAACCCAAACCACTAACACCCTTCTTGCCATGTGTTAGAGACAGGTAGGAAGAGGTCACTTTAAGCTTCCCTGGAGGCCAGGTCTCAGGCCACCACTGCCCGTAGTCCCAGCACACCTGTCACCTGTGCATTCTGAGGCCACGCCCATACCTGCCCATCTGTCTGAGAATGGTTCTGTTGTTGACACTCGGGACTGAGGAGGTATAATTTGGAAGAAAGTTACATCCTAATTAAAATAAATCAGTATTCCCATAAATGGCAGCTTATACTAGAAAGCTGCTGTCTGGTGTGGCCAAAGCAGAAACATTACAGATTTGTGGCCAGCATCAGGGACAAAGAAAATTTGTAACACCAGGATTATTGCCTGGGTTTCTCTTTTCCATATTGGTTAATTTTAAGTTTCTGTGTCTTACATAGTGGTTTGATTTCCTATTTAGCATACAGCCTGACCAGGCTTTTGGTGTCCTTTGATGAGACTGTGAGTCAGCTTCCACTACTGTCCTAGAATACCCAGACTGAAACCATACTCCAGCATCCACCAAAACAACTCACTCCCCACATACAAGGCAAGAAGAGAAACTTGGCAAGACTGCTGAGTCTTCCGCAGTTTTAGCAGATAACAGATGGAGACCACAGAAGCTCCTGCCTACAGCTTGCTCTCATGTCCAGAAGGTGGCACTGTTTCCCCACATTCTGAGAAACTTAAATTTAAGGGAACAAGAAAGTTGTGGCTGCACTGTGGCAGAAGCCACTGAAAACCCACAAACCTACAGGCTGGCTAGCACCCTCACTCCAGAGGGTGGGACTCTCAAGAAGAGTCCCATAGAGAGCAGAGCCAGCCATTTTCTTCACCTTGGTACCCAGTGTCTAACAGCTGGGCATACAGTGAAGACTGCTTAAAAAAAATTGCCTAAGGAGCACAGTGACCTTAACCCTGACACAGAAGCTAATCACAGCTCAGTGAAAACACAGGGCTTGGTCGGCTTCGTGGGGGACTAAATACTGTTACCGTCCCCCTCTCCCAACACACATGCTCAATACTTCATCTTTCCAACTTAGTTACACGTTTCTAGGGCTCGACCTTAGGGAAAGTGTTGCTAGGGATGGATCCAAGCATTCTACCACCAACCTAGGATCCCAGCCTCTCGTGGTGCTGAGACTTACCTTGTGCTGGCAGCATGAAGTCAGTGCTTCACAAGTGGTCACACTTGGGTTGCCTGTGGGCAGGGCCTCTTGTGTGACTATAGGTGTGATGAGGGAGGGAGGCCCCTACAGCCCTCCATTCCTCATACCCAAGGATCCCACTTGCCTTTTACGTGACAGGCTTGGTTTCCATGCAGCCTGTAGTGGCATTACTGCATTTTTGATGCTATCTGCATCTGCCTTCATTCAGCCTAGTTTGTCTGCCTCTCTGAGTACCATCTAGCTCCTTGGGTTCTTTGTGTCTACTCTCGCTGCTTACCAGGACCACCAGGAGTGCAGAGCATGCCTGCTCCCTGGGTAGCCGCCAGTGCCACCCTCTCTTTGCCCCGACTTGCTCGTTCTCAGTGACACTTGGCGCAGAGCCCTGCTTGAATAACGATTTAGAAGCATAGGTAGCACACTGTGACCACTGGTGATCACCGGCTCACTGTTACTTCCTTTCCTGACGGGGAACAGCGAGGGCGCTAACTGCTCAAGGCACCAGGGTATGGCAGAGGCAGACTTGCAATTCCAGAATTTAGGATGCTGAGGTAGGTGAGCTGCCCAGAGCTGTTCAAGGGCAGTCCAGGTCAGAGTGACCCAAAGGTGAACATAGAGCAACTATAATGAACAAAAAAAGTATGACTCCAGCGCCATGACCGCGCTTCCCTTCATCCACCCGCAAACGGCAACAGTACCTGCCTAACGTGCTCCCAAATACTGTGTGGGTGGGTTTTTCTAATGTGTTTTAAAATCAAAATTTGTGGTATGATTCTCGAACCATCACCCCCAGCAACACCCAGGTACTTGTTAGAAAACCAAATCTGGGGGGGCACCTCCAGGCCTCCTAGATCAGGACTCAGGAGGATGCCCAGCAATTTGTGTCTTAACATAGACACACCCCAGAGACTGACCATGGCCAGCTTCCCTTCCCAAGCACCACTCGTTCACCCCAGAGACACCTCACTGACACTTCATCAGCCTGCATCAACCCCCCCAGGTTCTATGCTAGCTGTTACGGTTGTCAGGTTGACTGCATCTGGAATTTGCTAAGACCCAAAAATGGCTGCACACACCCGTGAGAAATTTTCGCTTAATTAAGTCATTTGAAGTGGGAACATCCACTTCTGATCCAATCTTTGAGGTGGGAAGACCCACCTATAATCTGGATTACACCTGCTGGACGCCTAGATAAGAGTTGTTCTCGACCTGTGGGTTACGAGCAACCCTTTTACGGGGTTACCTAAGACCACAGGCAAACACAGGCACTTACACTACAATTCATAGCAGTAGCAAGATTACAGATATGAAGTAGCAATGAAAATAATTTTAAGGTCGGGGGTCACCACAGCACGAGGAACTGTGCAAAGGGTTGCAGCGTTGAGAAGGAAGCCTCCCCTTTGCTGCTTGCTCTAGCTCTCGATGGCAAGCCCATTCCTTCACTGACGTTAGAGCCTGCTTCTTCCAGACTTTAGCATATACTGAAGACCAACTGAGACATACAGTTACACAAAAATCTCCCACTCAGATCGGACTAAACTATTGTGTTCTTGGACTTTCCATTCATAGGCAGCCATTGTTGGATAAGCTGGACCACATTCTAAGTTGTTCTAATAAATACCCTTTCTATCTATTTAGAGAGATTCATTCTATAAGTTTTGTAACTCTATAAAGTCCTAATATACTGTAATTCCCTCTAGTTTTTTTCAGTGAAATGCTACCTTTATATACATTATCAATTACCCTGACCAAATAAGATCTCGGCCTAACACCTCTATAAAAGTAGGACAGAGGATATAGCTCAGAGAGCACATGCTTAGCATAGGTTAGACCTTGACTTAAAGAACCCGGCCTTGGTGCCCCACAGTGTATTAGCAGCACACTGGCATTTCCATATCGGCTTTTCCATAAGGAAGGGAAGAGCACAGGGAGAGAAATGGTCCTTACCTTTCACATCCAACACTAAATTTGGTTTCAACTTGCTGTAGATCCTGCCATCAGACTTCATGCACCAGAACTGACTGTCGACATTTTGATCGAGGGCCAGTCCTAGTTTGGAGCCAGACGTGACGAGGCTGCCCACGATGGTTAGGCAGCAGTCTTCTGCTATCTGCTTGGGGAACAACAGGCTGTCTCAGAGCTCCTACTCAGAAGCCCCTGGCTGGTTCTATCCTACAGGAGCCACTTCAGCTATGATGGAGTAACTGAAGCCAAGCAACAGGCCTTTATTTCAGATGCCGTGAGTGCTGGTGAGCCTCAGTCCTTGTGCACTGCAAGACGGCCCCTTGTAAGACCCTGGCACTGGGAAGAGAAGCCTCAGGAGGACTAAGCGGTACAACAGCCACATGGTGACTAACAGCTGTAACTCCAGCCCAGGGGATCTTATGCCCTCCTCTAGTCTGTGGACACCGGGCATGCATGAGTGCATATACATGCAGACAAAGTATCCATACACTTGAGAATTAAAGCAAAACAAGAGAAACAAAAGCAAAAGGAGCCTTGGTGCAGTAACTTGCCCATAGCATGGTTCTCCCTGTCAGCAGTGAGCACGCTCAGGGGCTGTGTCTGAAGCTCACACTTGGCCTGAGTTTCCAGCTCCTGCCTGCTCCTCTACAGCTGTCCTGGAGAAGGCATAGAGTATCTCCACCTCCCTCCTCAAACCCAGGGCCACATCCACTTCCTCCTTGTCTTTCTTTCACGAGAAACTTCTAGAGATTTCTAAATTGGCGTGCTATCCTGGTATAAAAAATAGATGCAAACCCGGCAGAGGGTGCTTAACACAAGGATTTAAAAGTTCTCCTGAAGTAACACAGCATTGCTCACCACCAACACCACACAACAGTGAAAACTTATTAAAAGTGCACTGTTGTGGGAGGGGGCGTGGTTCAGCAGGAGAGTGCTTGATTAGTATGTGTGAGCACACACACACACACACACATGCACGCACGCATGCATGCACACGTACTGGTGAAAGCCTTGTGAGTGGATGGAACATTTCACCTTTTCTCCCTGATCACTGAAATCTTGGGACTGCTGAGGGGACCTCTCCCTTGTTCTCAGATGACCCAAGGCAGAACTTGCCTTCTCAGCTCCAGTCCTTCAACCACCCATGGTCCCCAGGGTTTCTTCTGTGTGTCTAAGCAGCACCTCTGCTCACAAAAGCATGTCTGTGTCCCCTCGGGCACACAGACAGAGTGAACGGGCATGCTCCTGCTAGCTTACAGGCACCACGGTTTTAAAGTGCCAGGAGCAGTCAAGTGCATAAAGTCAAGGAGTAAAGAAGATGCCTGTCGTGACTCTCATCTCGTGAACTCAATGTTGCTTTTGGTGTCTGCTGTGGCAGGAGCCATTCCCATCTTTACAGTGGTGAACTTTAGGACGTGGGCTGTGTGGCACAGCATATGTCTCTGTCCACCCTGGGGGTGACCTCTGAGGTGCCAGTGTTCCCATGTGTGGCTCTGAGCAAATCACATGTCACTCCCTTGCTGGCTTCTCTTCCTATTGCAAGTTCCTGACCCTGATTCTGATTCTGTCATAGCTCAGAAGTGTGCTCACAGGGAAAACCTTCCCATTTATTTCTGGAAGGTCTCTGGAGCAGAGTCAAAGCATCTACCTGAAAAGGTCAGAGGCACCAGTAAGGACAAGGTCTACGCAGCACTAAGTGCTCACCCTGCATTTGATGCACCCTTCTTGATAAATCCAAATCTGATCATCAGCGCCAACGTCTTCCATGACCTGGACCCGGAGAAGCTTCAGGTCCTCTAAGTTCCCGTTGGTTGACATAAATAGTCCCGTTGCTTTGTTACGAAGTCTGAAGTAAATTCGTTTCTAGAAGACAGAAGCCCCAGCGGTAGTTACATACAAGTGTGCGGTTGGAAGACCAGAGCCACTGGCATCTGGAAGGATCCAGAGTGGAGCTTAAGGGTTAGGGAGGGCGACCACACCTGGGGGGCCAGTGCTAAGGGTCTAAGTGCCGTTCTCAATGTTAACAGTGAGGGGACATTCCAGCGTGACCGAGACATGGAGTGTGCCTGTGGACAACCAGAGCTGACACATGCACTTGTGCTATTGAGCTTGATGGCATATCTGAAATAGCCTTGCTTCTAGGTACCACAAACTCATGTCCAAATACTGAGGGGAGAGGGGCCCTGTCAAGCTTCTAACTGAAGCTAAAAGGATGCACTATATTTACAAAAATAGTTTTCAAGAAGTCTGTGCCCAGCACGGAGGGAACATTCACGTACCTGAGCAAAGGGCCGGAGGGAACCGATCTGGCGACAGGCACTGAACTCATACCAGTTTGGCACTTCTGAGGGAGACAGCAGGAACTGCCGGCCTCTGTAACTGCCGTATTCATAGGTGACCCATCTGAAAAGATGGCGAACTACAGCTGATGACAACTGCCATTCGATGGCTATAAATCTCTCTTCTCCCTCTCCCTTCCCTTCCCTTTTTTGCTTTTGAAACTGGGTCTTTCTGTGTAGCCCTGGTTGTCCCAGAACTGGATATGTAGATCAAGCTGGCCTGCCTCTGCCTCCCAAACTCGGGAGGTATGCCTATCATACCTAGTCAGAACACGCTGAACTTTTAGTACACGCTGGAGGGGAAATAAGCCTTCGTCCTAGAGCATTCAAAGCTATTTCTTGATAAACAGTCGACTTTTGGAGGATCAGGGGTTCGTAAGTATTTATGTCAGAATTCATTCTGAGAAATAGTAAGTTTTTCTTTTCCCAATAAAGCAATGAATTTTTTTCTCTCTCAGTGGGATTCTGTAATCCTTTCTGAAAGTTGTGCAGAAAACATATTCAGGTTATGAATCCCAAATGTTTTGTTATCCTAAATAACTAACATTAAATGTAATGCTATCCTAAATAATTACCATTTACCAAGTTCTCACGTGTACACTGGTGAGTGTAATGCTTGGGTAAAAATAAATTCTTTACAAGTGGAGGAAGAAGGGTCTACAAAATAAAGTATGCATAAAGCCCTGATAGGCCGGTTAGTTACTTTGATACTAATTTAAGATACATTGTAAAACAATTACAAAACATTGTTGTCCTTGTCTAAAATAAGAGTGACCTTCCCCAAAATGTTAAGCTACATGTCTTCCACCCACATGCCGCCTTATCAACCTGAGAGCCCTACAGATTGAGTACCAGGCAATCCTCCAGCTCTGCTGACCATTGGAGGATGTTCTCCACCCCACACCCTGGGGCTCCACAAGAGCACAGCTCCCCCCACACCCTGGGGCTCCACACGAGCACAGCCCCCCACACCCTGGGGCTCTACACGAGCACAGCTCCCCCCACACCCTGGGGCTCTACACATACACAGCCCATCTGTCTTATAAAACAGTCAGTAACGCTATTGGAAAGGAACATGAAAAGCTTCAGTCCTAATAATTCCTTAATTATTTTTATTGGATGTGCATCTGCCCAGCCACCCACAGCAGATGCCATCCCTTCAGTATCTGTGCTGCTCAGCAAGCCTTAAGGTGGTATTTTAATTTAAAAAAATGTCGCCATCGAAAAGTGTATTGCATTGATATGTATTTATTTGTGCCCGATTTAGTTTTAGAATTACACAGTGAATTAAACCAAAATCTTCCCAAGTTTAAAAATAATTGGTTGAGGGGAGCTGGGCGTGGTGATGCCTACTCCCATCATGTGGGAGACAGAGGCAGCTGGGTCTCTGTGAGTTTGAGGCTAGGCTGATCTATGTAGCAAGTTCTAATCCAGCCAGGGCTCCCAGAGAGCGACCTGCCAACAGAGGGAGGAAGGAAGGAAGATTGGATGGTAGTGTAACTTGTTAGTTTATTATTTTACTTGTGTGTGTGTGTGTGTGTGTGTGTGTGTGTGTGCACGTGTGTGTGTGTGTGTGTCTGTGTGTCTATGTCTGTGTGCGCGTGTGCATGTGTGTGTGATGGGCTGGGGACATGCAACAGTATGCACGTGGAGGTCAGAAGACAACCCTCTATAGTCAGTTCTCTGTTGTAGGGACTAAACCCAGGTCATCAGGTTTGCACGGTGAGAGCCTTTCACTGAATCATCTGCCTGCCCTTCCCAGTTGACGTAATTATCTTTACTTCATCTGCAATCAAAGAAAAAAGTCTACTCTGCTCTAAAATCAAAGAGCATGGTCTTTCAAAGGATAAAAACAGACAGACAGACAGACAAAACAAAACCCTAGTTCTGTCTTACTTTCTAAAAAAAAAAAAAAAGTTCCATGAATTTGCTGAGAACTGTGTTGTGAGTTCCCCTGGGGATTTTAAGTCCATAATCTAAACTTAAGCGATAAATAAATAAATAAATAAATAAATAAATAAATGCTGGCTATGTGGATGAATGATGCTTTACACAGGCTTGACCCACCCTTGACAAAAATATTATGGAGGTGTATAATGTTAATCCACACAGACCATCTGTCTGTTCATTTAAAATGATGTAAGGTGCGTCTGAAGTTCCCGGCACTGTCCCTTCGAAGCGCATCTATTCACAGCATCCCAGCACTCAGTGACAGTATTCATCAGGAAACAGGATGCAGATAGAGTGAGCTGGCACATTTCATGGTATGTATATGCATGTATTCATATGTATGTATTTTTAAATGTGCATCACAGGAAAAGCACAGCTGTGAAAGCAAGAAAAAGAGAAGTCGTCCATTTTAGCCAATGAACAAGTAACTCACTCACATGCCACCAACGACCCGGACTGAGCGGATCTGCGTGTTGAATCCCAGGGAGCGGAGATTGACTGTCTCGGCGTTCAATTCTATCTTCTTTCCTTTGAAGTTTTCTCTTTCAAAAAGAATAATTGTCGGTTCAGAAAATTCCTGTTTGGAGGTAAATTTGTTCATCTGTTAATGAAAAGCTTTTGTAGATAGCCTGAAGCAAAAGAGACACCGTCTACTCTCAGGGACAAGGCACAGGACCCTGCCAAGCTCTCCCTGTCTATAAACGTAGCCAGTTGGGATGTTTGTAGCCTGCACAGTCAGAGAGGAAGGGTGGCAGGGTGGGATGCTCTCCTACTGCACCTGAGAGCAGGTTACAGTAGACCACAGAAAAGCAGGGAAATGGAACAGCCCGCTCCTGGGGAAATGGCTGTATGCATGGAACACCAGCCCTTCAATGACATTTCTTTCATCTTAGAGTAAAAACCTCTTTCACCTTGGAGTAAAAAGCAAGACAAAGCTGGATGGACAATCACAGACATTAACAGAGAGGGCCAGAGCCTGTGGTAGCCTGGTGATATAAGGCAGTGTTCTTAGGAGCCTGGGAGCCTTCCTTTCACACGTACTTCTGCTGTCTGGAGTTTTGGGTCAGGTGATTTGGACTTCCAAGCCTAGGTTAGATGATTGAGCATTCGAGGCATATGGTGTAAGTGGGAGCCCACTTTAATAGCCAGTGACGAAGGTTCTGTAGGCTCATGTTTCCAAGCCCTCTTGTAGGAGTTATTGTCAGGAGGAGACAAAAACCACAGGTAGAAGCCACATTTTAGAGAGGACAGCAGCTCCCAGGAGATTTCCAGACAGAGAAAAGCAGAAGTTTACGCTTTTTCTCATGTGGCAGACGCTCCACCCTAGGCTCTAAAGATAATACTCCCGACATCATAAACGACACATGAAAAAAGCGCACGGGGATCAGCCTGCTTCCAGCTGTGTGGCTTGGGTGAGACACAGCAGTGTTCATTAACGCGTGTGTGCCCTGATGTGCAGGACAGAGGCTGTCTGCCATCAGCGACCGGTAGAGCGCTGTGTGGAGATCGGTCCCCTAGCGCAGGAATACACAAAACACACAGGAGGGAACCAGACAAAACTACGGGAGTACTACTTTGCATGTTTACTGTGTACATGGAGATGGGGTGCCGATAACATCCAATACACCCAAATATACCGTCAGAAATAATCGTGTGTGGGAAGTGAACCCCTGGGGTTCATTACAGTTGGAAACACATAGGGCAAAGGATATGGCTCAGACATATATTGCTTGCCTAGCATGCATGAGGGCCTGTGTTTGGTACCCAGCACCACAGAAACCGCTAACTCAGACACACAAAATGTGTAACTTCATTCTGGTAGATCTCTGTAATAGAAACTTAACAGGCTATCTCATCTTTAAGTGACCAAATGATGTAAAAATATGTGCCAAGAAGGGATGGCACCAGGAAATTGCAAATATATACTTGTAAGCTTGTACAATTCTAGGCACATTGATTTTTTTTTTTTTTAAAGTTTTATTTCATGACCTGGATTGTTTTGTTTTGAAACAGGGTTCAATATAGCCCCTGCTGGGCCCAGATTCACTATGTGGCTAAGTGTGACCCTGAACTTCTGATCCTTCTTCTAACTCCCAAGTGCTGAAAATCCAGATGTATGCCACTGTGCTCAGAGTGTGGGGCTGAAGATCCAACCCAGGGCTTAACCTCCAGGCATTCTCCCAGCTGAGCCACTCGCCAGCTTTCGTCTATAGGCTGATGAGTCTACATTACCTCATTGCTACTGTTTTCCTGCCTCAACAGCATCCTTTGACTTATATAGGCGAGCAGGCAGACATGCTACGAAGCCAGCACACACATTCTTCCTACATTTAAGACTAAAATCAGAGGAATGTTTAAAGCATTTTATGAGACTAGCTACCAAAAGCAAGTAATAGTTTCCAAAACTATAGACACACCTAGATGTAAGTATATGGGCATCATCATGGTCTTGTTCCATTTAATATATTAGTTTGATTAGCTCACATGAAAGATCCTGTCCGAAGGGAACACTATCAGCTGGACTAGAACATGGCTGATAGTCTGGGTTGATGAAAAGTTTAAGCAGGACTGGAAAGAGGGTAGTGAGTAAGACATTTGTTGCTCTTTCAGAGGACCCTGGCTCTTTCATAGTGCTCACATGGCAGCTCACAAACATTGTTTTTAACTCCAGTTCCCAAGGATCCAATGTCCTCTTCTGGGCTTTGCAGGCGCTGGTGTGTGGCACACAGGCACACGTGCAGGCAAAACACCCATCCACATAAAACGTTGAAAAAGGACAGAGTGACAATAGGCACAAGGGATTTCCACAGACTAATAATGAGACTCAGAATCTAGGGAAAGAGATGGCTGACAGAAACCTTCCCTCACAGCGCCACAGGATTCAGGAAGCAGAGGTGGCCAAAGATGAGACAGTTACAGTCCATACACTAGATGCACAGGCAACAAAATGGACAGCTCTTCAAAAATGGCAGCATTAATATCTGAGTCATAGGACTGAGAATGGTACATAATTATGGTATAAGATTAAAGGCTTTACCCACATGCTTTTTAAATATACACATTTTACAAGAATATTCAAGCTGTGCCCATCCAACACCAAGCACAGCTACAAAGGAAGAGGAAGGGAAATGAGAGTCAGGAAAAAGAGAGGACATGGGGGAAAGCAGGAGAGGGTCTTAAAATTAGCAGATGGCCATTGTGCATGCAAATAAGTGAACATTCAAGCGAGAAGTCAGAGAGAGTAAGGAAGAAACCTGGTTTTAACAGACACCAAATGCACAAAAGCTGGGGGTCGAGAGATGGTTAAGAGCGCTTGCTGCTCTTCCAAAGAACCCAAGTTTAGTTCAATGCCCAGTACCCACTTCTGATGGCTCTCTTTGCCTGTAACTCCAGTCCAGGGGGTCAGATGCCTTCTTCTGGCCTCTGAGGGCAGCTACACACACACACACACACACACACAGTCACATGTACATACTCACATGTGCACACACACACACACGTGTGTGCACCATAAATAAAAGTAAATATTTAAAAAGAAGAACAATACATATGTGCAGGGTAGAGCTCAGCTGTGGTCGAGCACAGCTGGAACCCGAGGAAGTCCTAGCTACTGGCCTCCTTGCTCCATCAGCAGTGTGAACAGCACACATCTGTCTGTATCTCTGGGGTCACACTCACAAAGTCTATGAAGCGAAGAGACTTCAGGGTTGCTCCAGGCAGGCATCCCATTGCCGAGAGACAAGGATAGTGGCCTTCTTCCAGGACATACTGATTGCCAGAGAAGTTTTCTCCATCATAGGCAACCCAGCTATAAAAGAAACGAACACAAGGTATGAAATGGCTGCGATCTTACTTAAGAAACGTAGTCTTTATGTCGGGCCTGATGCTGCATGTGTTTAATCCCAGCATTTGGAAGATAGAGGCAGATAGATCTCTGTAAATTTGAGGCCAGCCTGGTCTACACAATGAGTTCCAGACTTATATAATAAGAATTATATATTTTTAAAAATATGAAAAAAAAGAATCTGATTTTAGAGGTGCCTGCTATAAAATAATTATAAACATTCTAGCTAACTGATTTTTTTTTCTTTTAAAAAATCTGCAATACGGTTGCTAAATTTCATCTCGTGGCAATTTAATGTGCCTTGGCTGACTTACTTGGCAGAGATGAATATGGCTTCTTTTCTTTCCCACTTCCCAGCCTTTCACTGTGTTCCCAGCCAGTGCACCTACACACAGCAGGGTCCCTCCCCTGCCTGACAGTCCTGCAGCCTTCAGAGCTACCTAGCCACCTGCTCCTCACCGAGCCGAACCCCCAGATGATTTTCTTATTTATTTGTCTATTTTGGCACAGTACCTCACTGCCTTCCTGGCTGCCTTGAACCAGTCATCCTCCTGCCTCAGTCTCCCAAACAGCTGGTATTAAAGGCCTGGGCCACCAAGACCAGGTCTCCATTTACTGAAAACGTCCTTCTGTTCCTAATGCCTGGACTCCCCCACAGATGCTGATGCTTTTATATTTTAACCTGACATGCGCACTGAGGACTGTGTCAGGTTGTCCTATTGCTCAAGACATTTCAGAAGCATCACTGTCCCTGCTCCTTTGAAGTTCCTCTGGCAAGCTGAGACAGATGATAAACGATTAAAACCACGTGTGTCTGGCACCAGGAAATGAAGTAGGACAGAAGAGGATGGGGGCGGGGTAGGTGGGTGAGCCAAGAATCTGAGACTCTCCCCCTCGCTTGGTCTGTATCTGACCCACAGGAACTGAAATGTTAAAGGCACCATCACTACTGTTACTAGGATGGATTCCCTTGGCCTCTTTATGGGCTTCCTCGGCTTCTCCCATTCTTAGGAAGCTCTCATCAGATGGTTGCTTTCAGCACAGCACCTTGGCTCACTGCTCACCCACAGCCCCATCTGTGTTTCTCATGAACCCGTCAAACTCTGCATGTGCCCACAGGGAGTCAGATCCTCTTCTCCCCCAATCCAGGCTGATGTCACTTCTGCTGCCACAAGACCTCTCAGCCATGGCATTACCTCCTTCCTCTCCATCCCCCAGCCTCCCACCCCCAATCCCCGCCTCCCCCCCATGCAGAGTGCTGACCCTACTCCTGTCTGCCTGTAAGAAAACAGTCTGCCTTGGGAGGTAGCTAAGAGATTCCCCAGATCCAGCCCCCTTTACAGATGCACAGAACCCTTCTGCACACTGAGAGTTCATCCCATATTGGCACACACATCCTCTGACCTCTGGCCCCAGAGGCTACAAGCAAGCTTCCCAACCGACTTGGTGGTTTTTACGGTGCCAGCCACCCGCAGGAGCAGAATTCTCTACCCTAGTGATCTGCCTCTGCTCCTCCATCAGCTTACCTGCCTCCCAAAACTCTGCAAGACTTGGTCTGAAATGAATCATCAATTTGGTCTATTGTCTCTTCAAAACTTTGACTTTGACCTTGGAACTGTGGCTCTGAGAACAAGTGAATCTTTGAGAGAGAGAGAGAGAGAGAGAGAGAGAGAGAGAGAGAGAGAGAGAGAGAGAGAGAAAATTAACTGCCTGAACATGTTCAGGTTATTAGTTTTTTATTTTTCTGTGTATGTGTATTTTTGCCTGCATATTTGTGTCTGTGCACTACATGTGTGTCCGGTGATTATATAGGTCAGAAGAGGGTGTCAGGTTCTCTGGGACTGCAGCTAGACAGTTGTGAGCTGCCGCCCTGGGAGTGCTGGGAATCAAAGTTGGAGGAACAGCCGGTGCTCTTAGGCTCTGCATCTTAGCTCAGTTCCTTAAATGATGGCCCAGACCTGGGCTGCTGGCTCTTGTTATAGCAAGCCGGTGTGAATTTTATACATTCTTTAATTTTCTAATAGATAACTCATGATCCACAGGTTGGCTGTACCACCCATGGGACGACAGAAACTGCTGCTACAAGCTGTGAGGGATGTTAAAGCCTTATTGTGGCCATAAGTAATTGTTCATGGGCTCGAACATTAACAACAGACTAGATCTGGAAGCATGCAGTCTCATTTCCCTCCCTCTCTAAGGGTGATACTTGCTGACGTTTTAGAATCTCTGTGTGCCAATAAAAGAGGCTCCAGTGGTGTGTGTGCTTCTGTGTGTGATTATAGCTGTCAAAACATTTGCGTTAAAAAGCCTAAATAGGGCTGGAGAGGTGGCTCAGAGGTTAAGAGCACTGACTGCTCTTCCCGAGGTCCTGAGTTCAAATCCCAGCATCCACATGGTGGCTCACAACCATCTGTAATACGGTCTAATGCCCTCTTCTGGTCTGTCTGATGTACTACTCATGTACATTAACTAAATAATACTTTTAAAAGTGGCGAAAGTGACCCGAGAACCAGCATGGCAAAGGCGTGGGTGACACTGTACAATGCAGACACAGAAAATATGAGTGCATTTACAATGTGCTGAGATAGCTGTGTGCCAGGACCTCGGATGCAGACTTACGTATATCCATGAAACCCATTCTATGTAATGAAATTAAATCCAGCATTTTATTACAAAAGTACTATATAACAATTTAGACATGGGTCAGTGCCATTGATGAAGTACCACTGTAATGTTTTCTGAACTAAGAATGGGCAACCTTCACAAAATGTCCCACACATCTGGCATTTATATGCACTTTTTCAATGGGAAACGAATAGTCCGTAATATAGAACAATTTATTTAAAGTTACCTGATTTCGTCTTCTTGGACCAGTGAAAGAATCCTAAGCATTTTATAAAAAGAAGAGGAAAAAATGGTTACTAAAGTAGTTGTGTTAAAAATTTCTTTTCTTGGACATTAACAATTTCTTTTAAACTTATGCCAGAATATTTCCTGTGGTGATCATCACACAAACCAGAAGCCATGAAGGGAAGCCGGGGCTGAGGTGGTGTTCGCATAAAAACGAATTCCTTACCAGGCATATGGGTTGAACGGACGAGATCTTACAATTTTTGCCTCCCCAATCCTCAAAACTGGTGTAGAAACCTTTATCCAGGACATATTGCTCTCCTGTGAAGTCGGGGTTTTCATAGGCTACCCACCTACAGGAACACAGCGCCAGTTAATGTTGGCCTTACTTTACACATAAACTACCTCCCACATCTGAAAAAATAAAGGTTTTGCAGATCAGGAATCCCCCTTTCGTTTTTCACTAATATTTAAGAGCAGATTGTTTTTTTTTTTCTGTCAAATCCAGTGTTCAAAAGAATGTCTCTATGCAATCTATTTGGTGTTTCTAAAGTCTAACTTTCTAAGCCTCTACAAGCTTCAATGAGAATAATTTTGTGTTGTGATTTTTTTCCCCCTATTTCCATGCCGAGGAAATATGCTGAATCTTAAAAAGGAGTCAAATTCTTTTCTTTTCTGTCTTTTTTTTTATAAGTAAGAACTCTTTTTCCACATAGATTTCTGCAGACAGATCTTAACAGGAAGAGATGCCTCATATATAACAAATCACAATGAATACTAAAACCTAAAACAAAGGAAAGTACTTTTTTTTTTTTTCAAAATGGTATTTCCAACTTCACACATCTGTAGAAAAGTACTGACTTCGCATCAGCCTTGTGCCGGAAACCAAAGGGACCCGGAGGATACAAGATGAAGAAGACACATCCCCTGCCCTTGAGCATCTGTTGTGACACTGTGGTGGGAGGGGACCTGTCTGAAGTGTTGCCCCAGTGAAGGCCAGAAGGTGAGAAAGCCTGACACCCACCAGGCTTTGTGACCTGCCTGCCATGTTCTCGTAGTGTCTGTAACACAACTGAAAAGATTCCCACAAGAAGGACAACCACTCAGAAAAAAAAGAACACTTCAGAAACTGACTGGTCAGGAGAAGCTGAAGTGCTAACTTCCAAAAGCTCACCCGGGGCCGTCTGAATGCAGACCCGGGCTGTCTCAGAAAACAAGTCCTTCCCCTCCCCTAGTCCAGTACCACAGTTTGGACCCTGGATCTCTCTGTGGTCCTGACATTTACTTTCAGGAATGCTGACGGGCGGGGGGGTGTCTCTTAACTTTTGAAAAACTGTTTTCTGATATGAAGGAGCCGGGACAGCTCTGTGCTGAGCCAGAGACGCTGCCCGGCACAGGTGACTTCCAGTGCCACCTTTGCACACATATCTTGGGTAAGCCTGTGGTCAAGGAACCACAACAGAGAGCCTTGCTCCAGCCACGGGTGTCTCTTCCTAAGGGAAACCACAGACACCAGAACTTGCAAACAAAAACAACAATTAAAGAACACAGGTCATATGACAGGAAGCTTTGCCTGAGCTCTGAGCACCAGTGGCTTCAGGCCTTTTGGGTTGACTTTCAGGAGAGGAATCACCTGTGGAGAGAGAATCTGAGCCAGGACAGGCGCCTGCCCTGCAGGGCCCTCTCAGGTCCTTGCTGGTAGTTGTTAAACTAGTGTGTGTGTGTGTGTGTGTGTGTGTGTGTGTATTTCTCCATGGAATTATATAAACAGCTGGTAAGCAAACTCACAACGGTGAGTCAGCCTGCGTCTCATTCAGACAAAAAACCAGGAGCAAGAAAGTACACTGAGACATGGCTTGACCTGAGAGCAAAGCTCTTCTGAGCCCCAGCTGCATCTTTGGGATCTGTCGTGGTTAATCTACGTATACTTGGGACTCGTGGAAATCCCGCTGCGTCCTTGCTCCAGTGGGTTTGGTTCATGAGTCATTTTCTGCTGAGTTAGAGGACAGGTAACCAGAGAGAAGTACAACCTCGCAGGCCCAAGCCTGGTGGAAAGAGGACAAACCTACCCTTCTGTGGAAGAGTAAAAATGGAAAAACTCAAAACAAGAAAACATATCTTTCTTTATTTAGGTTCTCATTGTATTCCTGGATGGTCTAGAACTTGCTACCCAGAGCAGACTAACTTTGAACTCACAGAGATGCCTCTGCCTCTGATGCTGAGATTAAAGGTGTGGGCTGCCACACGGGGCTTATTTTTATCTGAACTCTAGAAATGCTTTGCTTTGCTATTAGATATTTAAAAGTTATCCCAGCTTCCTCTGCTTGGGTAGGGGCATAGCTCATCATGGGAGCTGACAGCAGCCCTGGTTCAGGTGGCAAACCCCAACTGCTTTCAATAGAACCAATGTCAGCTTCCTTCCTACGTCCTCTTAATAACCTTATCAGCTAGAAGAAATCAGAGGGTCACCAGCTAGATCATGAGAACAGTTTCCCACGATAGAGATCTGGCATCTGCCCCGATGCTCCTGGGACTTCAATCTGTGGGAATGACCCTAGGGCCAGCCACACTGCAGCCACCTCTACTTAAGCATGTACTACAGACCCACATCATGGAATCAAAGACAAACCTGGACCCTGAGCCTGTGATGAGTCGGCAGAATAAGAGGCAGCCATGGCTGAGGGCCACGGGTGAAGAGGCCCGCCCTGGGGAAAGCCACAGAAACAAGCCCAGGCAAGAGCGTTTGCACCATCCCAAATACCAAGTCCTGCCTGCAGCAAAATGTTTTTGCCTGATTGGTCTGGTCACTGTCACTGTTTTCAGACAGGTTCCGCCTATGTATCCGAGGCTGGCCTTGAACTCAGTTTTTCCTCTTGTAAGTGCTGAGTGTGCAGGTCTGTGCGACGGTGCCTGGCCCGAAACCAACTCTTCTCCCGGCTTTTTATTTGTACAGCCAGTAAGTTCTATTTCTGTCACTTAGGCAGGTATGTTTTTGGTCAGTCACTCCCGCCTCAGTAGTGTCTCAGTGAAGGCACTGGTTAAAGCACTGGACGCCATTATCCCCAGCACCCAGGAGGCTGGGTGGGCAGCTGCCAAGGTCAGGTCGGCTGGGACGCACCAGACTCCATCCACTCTAGGCAGTCCGAACAGTAGCTTTTCCGTGAAAAGACTAGTGATAAAACACTAGCGGCATGCCACTGTAGGAGAGCCAAATGGGACTTTATCCCAACCTCAGGGTCAATGCCAGCTCACTGACAATCCACCCATTTAGAAAAAGGGCAGCAGGTCCAAATATTTCTACCGTGACCCCCCCCAAGAGCCTGCTCTATGTGGGGGGAGGTTATAATCAGAATAGTTCTTAGAACAGCCATGAGAGTGGAACCGATGTGAACACCAAGGCCCCGAGTTGATGTTTCCCTGTGAGGTGTTCACTGAGGACCGACTCTGTGTCACAGACTATGAGTTTATCAGAAATCTGAGCGAAACCCAAGCTTAAAAGCTTGACAGAACTACTTCACTTACACGCCGCTCAGCACGTTGATGGACTGTGTTTTCACTCCGTAGCCGGTCTCCTTTAAGTTGGCAACGATTCCTAAGACATCAATGCTGGAGCCTTTGGAGCCGAAGTTCTTCTCGCTGTACATTATCATGTGTGCATTTGAAAAGTCCTATTAAGAAAGAAAGAGTAACACGTAAAGGGTAGTCACTTACCGCCCCGAAAGGACCACATGTTAGCTGTTGGCGCCTCTTTAACTTACACTTAATATAGGCCGTAAGGACTGGAGCTCCCCACTGTAGCCTCCCCAGGCGTTCCAGTCCCTGTACTCTCCCTCCTCCAGCAAATACTGATGGCCAGCGAAGCCGCTCTTCTCATAAGCAACCCAGCTACAAGAGAAGGAGCAAGTGGCTCGTCAGACATTTCAAAGCCCCCCATGTTCCGGCTTTACTTACAAACACGAGTATAAAATCTGACATGAATTTGTGAAATTCTCTGCATCTAGAAAGGGCCGCGTATAAATAAATGTATGTGTTTTCGTTAGAATTCTTTAATGTTGAAGAGAATTTGTTTAGAACCAATCTAAGAAACATGCTAGGGTTCTGTAAAGGAGTATAGTTGTGTGTATGCCTGTGTATGCATATGTGTGTGTGTGTGTGTGTGTGTGTGTGTGTGTGTGCATTTGGGTGCTTGGTTGTGTATGTTCAATAATTATGATGAGGGGCTGGAGAGATGGCTCAGCAGTTAAGAGCACCTTTTTCTCTTGCAAAGAATCCCAGCACCTACATAACAGCTAACAACTGTTAACTCCAGTTCCAGAGGATCTGACGTCATCTTTCTGACTCTTTAGACATTGCATGAATGTGGTGCACAGACAGACACGCAGGTGAGACGCTCATACACATAAAATACAGGTAAATAATTAAACAAAAAATTAAAAATGAAACTCAGCAAGCAGAATGACAAACTTTCTCCAAATAGTAATAAAAACACACGCGTTTGTCCATTTACAAGACAGCTTCGGTATAAACTCCTACTAGAAATGTGCAAGACCTATAAAATTCAAGAAGATCGTGAAAATTCAAAAGAAAATTAGTAAATGGTTCATTAGATTGGAACGTGATATTTTAAAAATCAATCTGTAAGACAGTTTTATGAGCTCCCTTCTAGTGTCCCTCCAGCCACTGTCTCAAGTCCAGCTCAGCAGACCCCACTAGGAATGTGGCTGGACACCGCCCAGCATGTGTGACACCCGGGGATTAAATCCTCAAAACACCCTACTCTCCACAAAACATCCCGAGACTATAATCAAGAATGCTGTCTTTGGGGAAGAGAGGGCTCATTTACTACCTCATCAGGGAAAAAGAGAAGTGGTTGCCAGTTATCGCTTCTACTTACACGCCTCTTAGAACTTTCATAGAGCCCACCGATGAAAAGGGCAAATGGTCATTTCCAGTTGTTTCTTCTGTCTCGTCTCCTTCCGTGATGAAGCTACACATTTCTGTCTCTAGCTCCATACACCTTCCTTCAAAGGAGGGCTTTTCATAAATAACTACCTGCAATAGAAGTGAGATATGCCAGTGATTTGGGAGAAAGGAGGAGTCCAAGTCCACAGACAGCCATGAGCTACATAATGAAAGTCTGACTTGGTTCAGCACAAACAGGACCAGCAAAATAGCTCAGCAGGTAAAAGCTGAGTACAATCTCCCCAGGCTCACATGATGAAAAGAGAGAGCCAACTCTCACCAAGTTATCCTCTGACCGTCACATGTTCCACGGCACATGAGCCAACATGTCTCCCCAACCCCTCTCTCTCACACAGACACAGACACACACACACACACACACAAACACAAACAACAATAATAAATGGCACTAAATCCTGGAATATAAACAAAAATTTTCTAATCATATATAAAAATCAACTACATAATAGCATCTACTAATATAGTTAGACAAAAATCATTAGGTCCTCCCCTCCTTCCACTGATACTGTGGACTCCAAAGGCAATGTTTAAAAGATATTAAAGAGTCAGAGGATTCTAAAGTTGATTTGGAAATGGTAAACAACCACGGTGCATGGGACAGGTGTAGGAAACAGCAGTGTCGGGTGTATCTGGAGCAGGAGGAGCTTCAGATGGAGCTGGACTCCTGGGTCAGCAGGCAAAGGCTGAGCTCAGCCTCCCCAGACTAACCAGTGCAGCTGAAGAGCTCTCTTCTGTTGCCAGCCATGGGCTCAGCAATTAGCAAATCCAACCAGGAATGGTAGTGTGAACCTTGGAGGCCATGCTAAGATAACCAGTTCTGTTAGCCTCTTACTGAAGTTTAGTGGGAGGGAGATTTAGAGGGAAGTCACATTAGCACTATAATCTTTATAGAATGTAGAATGATTTCTCTCTTCTCTGCTCCCTCACTTCAGACACATACACCCCTCCTCTCCCTCCCTCCCTCCCTCCCTCCGATCCCCCTTCTTACCTTAGGATCTGTAGGGAATTCAACTTTTCGGCCACCCTAAAACAAAACAAAAAACCAGCATAGTAAAAAACCCAGTTCCCACTGAGAGTGCTCAGTGTTACCACAGTAGTTGAAGCACACAGTGTGACTACTTTATGGTTTGTTTTAATTTTTATAAGATGATGCTGAAATTATCAAAGGGAGATGAAGACACAAGACAGTATCTACAGCAAGACTCGCAGGATATGCACACCTAGTGTGTGCTTCTGTTCTGGTTTTGGTTTGCTTGTTTGTTGTTTTGAGTGCAGAGAAATCAGACCCAGAGTCTTGCAGTGACCCAGATCAAGCAGTGTTCCACTGAGCCACATCCAATCCCCTTGGTTTATTTTGCTTTGTACTGTTTTTAAATAGGAAAATTTCTTACACAATTTTAATTTGTATCCCAACAGTCAGTGCTAAATTTCTCTTGTTCTTCTGAGACAGGGTCTCACACACCAGGAAAACCAGGCTAGCCTCAAATTTGGGACCATCCTGACTCGACCTCCTCAAACTTCTATTCCTTATTTCTCTTGCTAAATATCCCGAAGACTTGATACGTCTAGACAAGACATCTCACAGGAAGTGAGTTCTGCCTCTGCATTGGCAATCCTGCATGGGCTGGTCCTTCCCAAGTCAAAGCCTAGGCTGGACTCCACGGCTCCCTCTGGTTCCACTCCCGGCCTCACCTTTACTTAGTATTTCCTGCCTGTCCCCGGGAGGCATCTGACTTTGCAACCACAAGCCTACAAAAGTGGTCAAGTTCACACAGCAGGAAACAATACGAACTAACGTTTAGATAACAGTTAAAGCCTCTCAAAGGATGGTGTTGTTCCACATTTGTTATAAAAGAGGATTTCTTAAGTAAAACAACAAAACTAAAATCAGAGAGGAGAGTATTGCCTAATAATATTAAACAGGCAAAATTCAGTTAGCTGATAAACTGGGAGATGTTTTTGTATGAGTTTAAAAACTGCAGCCAAAATCTTCAAATAACCTAAATAAACCAAAACCGTAAGTAGGCTAACTCAACCAGCAAGCTGGACCTTATACAGCCAAGGGGGCACCTTCTTAAAAAATAGTCTTTGAAGGCTGGAGAGATGGCTCAGCGGTTAAGAGCACTGGTTGCTCTTCCAGAGGTCCTGAGTTCAAATCCCAGCAACCACATGGTGGCTCACAACCATCTGCAGTGGAATCTGATTCCTTCTTTAGTGTTCGTGAAAACAGAGTATTCACATGCATAAAATACATTAAAAAATCTTTAAGAAAAAATAGTCTTGTGGGGGAAGGCTCAATAAACTTCAGTTTTAAAACCATCAAGTTGCTGTTTAATAAGCTTGAGACGACTCAGTCATGCATTCCCAAAACTAATAAAACTGGGGATCTTCGAAAGTGGATTTAATTAAAAAAAGAAAAGCCTCAAGTCATCTGCCTTGAGATCTGCAGATAATCAAATCATACGTATCTAATTTTCTGTGTCAGGCTGGCTCTGAAGACACCTGCACGGTGGACTTTCACAAGCAGGTTCACAGCAGAAGCTTTATCTTGGTGTTGAGTGAACACATCAAGCCGCACAGCCCAGAGTCTAGTGTGGTAGCCTCATGCCAGCAGAGCAGCCAGGGGGACAAGGAAGAGGAAGCAAGGGCTCCAGGTAAGGAGGATGAGCATTGACTGCTCGCCCCAGCTCCCCTTCCCCACTCAGCCCTGCCTCTTGGCATTACCCAGAGGTAATGCTGGTCCTCAGCATGCCCTGCATAGCTCTATGCCTGCGCTGGCCTCACATGTGTCCTCTGCCAGCTCCAGCGAGGGAATTCTGTTCCTGTTTGAAATTCGGTTGCTATTCAGATGGTTTTCCTAACTATGCCCCGCCCTTCCTCTTCTCCCACTGGCTATTCAGATGGTTTTCCTAACTATGCCCCGCCCTGCCTCTGCTCCCACTGGCTGGGGCTGTACACGTGATTGCTTCCACTTTCCATAAATACTTCTTTACTCAGTAGGCCTCTCTTGGCTGAGGCTTGGTGCAGACATCTACTCTGAGGCAGAAGATACCCTCAGTGCAAAGGGAATAGTCTTGTCCTCCTTTCTTAACCGGGAAATTGAGCAAGTTATTGCAATAGGACGCCTCTACCTGTTATAGATGCATGCAAAACAATAAGAGCTACTTTTATTGTTCAAAGTCACATCTGGTAGATTATGGAGGTCAAGCTAAGAGACTTGCTGCCTTCAGAAAACCGGCGTCAATGTCACGTTACCATTTTCAGAGGCCGCATGGATCCGATGTACGCTTCTTCCGTATCCCAGAAGGATAAGTCGGGGTATTCTCCGGGCTCCAGAATGAAGGGGACTCCTTGGAATCCAGGCTCTTCATAGATCAGCCATCTAAACACCCACCACGGAAGCAAAGAAGCAGGACCTTAGTGGTTAATTTGTTTCCTCCTGCCTGGTACGCGGGATCCCACTGGCAGGAGAGGCAAGAGTGTGGTCCCTCTCCCAGGAGTGGCTGTACCTGGGCCTTCAGACGAGCCAGCTATGAGGTGCTTCCCGCGGCCTGTGGCCTGTGATTTCCTCTTGGCTGGCTTGGCTACTAACTTTAAGCCATATTATAACTGCTTTTGCATGTAAATGTCTCTGGCACCTACTTAGAGACCCCGAGTTAGGCCACCTCAAGCCTTGTTCTAAGTTAGTATTTCATCTGTAAATGAAGACTCCAGGCTTTGTTATTTATCTTAATTATCTCCCAAGGTGTCAAAATGTGTAGCCATGGATCCCTTCCAATGTCTAGAAGGACCACCGCCTAGACTTTCAGCTAGGCCTCACAACAGTTAAGTCATTTGTCCCAAGCCAGGGTTGCTTGGAACTGACCCCTGACTCCGACTTTTTCAACCCTTCACAGCAGGTGTTTCCCCACTTCCAGGAGTGTACCAAACACAATCTGTTCTTCTCTCTGTCACCAGCATCCTTAGTGTGCACCCTCAGCCCACACTGCTGTTGTCAGAGGTCTGAAGGTCCAAGGGCTGCCTGTTCCTAGGTGGCAACACCTTCTGAATGCTTGGTTCTGATCCTAGAGACATGAAATGCCACATCCTTGTATTGGGCTTGTCAGCTGTCACTTCCTCTTTGGTCAGGGAATGGCTGCCCCACCTACTCTTGAGCAAAGGCCGGGAAGCCATAAAAGCATGCCCACTGGAGCTAAGGGCATGTCTCTGGGAGGGTACAGCTACTGGAGAAGTGAGTTATATAATTCAGATGTTGTTTTCCCTCTGAAACACAGGCTGGCTTCCCCCCACCCCCGTCTTTCCTTTCCGATCTCAACCCCACACAAGTGATAAGTTTGTGAGTCTGGCTGTACCACCTGCCTGGGGTACTCTACCAATCAAACTATGTTCCCAGATGTTAGGCCAAAACGGGGAGCTTGAAATAAAACCCTTCATAGAAAAACAGGGTCTGAGGATGGGGATGCTTTTCTCTTGTTTCTGATTTGAGCTGAACACCCATTATTACTGAAAGTTCGTGTTAAAGATGCTCTTGGACCTTCTTTTAGACTAATTACCCAGAGATTTGCCACCTAGTTCCTACTAAAGATCGGCCAACAGGTACACAAAAAACTAAGAGGCCCCATGGCCTATTAAGTGGATACCAAAGCCAATCACTAGTGTCCTAAGGCAAGATCACAGTAACATGGGGGGGGGATATAAGGGGAGCAGAGCAGCCAGGAGGAGGTCTGCATGAGCATGCTGGGGTGTCCCATTCTAGCTAACAAAAATACACTCAGACCGTATGGTCAAGTCTCCTTTTCTGTGCAAATGTTACCCTTTAGAACAAGTCAACTAAGGGGGAAAGAAACCTGCCTTTTAAACAGCCTGCAAAACCTCTAAGCCAGAAGGCAGCAGGCTGTGGGGTCTCACTAGCTTCCTGTATCTAAACCATGATAGTCTGGAAGACACATACATTCCTGGGGCCCAGAGCCGGCTCAGCATGCTAGCCAAGGAAGGGAGGTCCTGCAGTGACAGCTGTTGAGTCTGACTCACAGGGATGGCTGTGACTTCTCACAAATGGTATGGGTGCCTCATGTAGTAACCCTGACATTTTGAAATAATCTTTTTTCTTTTTTTGAAAAAAGATTTATTTATTTTTATTTACAGTGTTTTGCCTGCATGCATGTCTGTCTATAATACTAGATGCCCTGGAACTGGAATTACAGATGGTTGTGAGCTGCCATGCAGGTCCTCTAGAAGAGCAACCTGTGCTCTTAACTGCTGAGCCACCTCCCTAGACTTGAAATGATGTTTTTAAAGTAGCCTTCTCTTGAGGGCTCTCCTTCTTTGGGCTAATCTGTAATGAATGGATCTTTTATCTGACAGTACAATTTCACTCTCCTCGAAGCACGTGGGTTAGTTACTTGGCATCTACGGAAGGGGGGACTCTGCTAGAAGCAGAACATATAAACTGGTGAATTCGCAAGGCTGTGTCATGAGAGTCCTCTTTCCAGGAGCCAATGCTAGGGACCTTCTGAGTAACTGGGACAGACATTCACATATGCACGTGCACTCTGAAAATCATACGCAGAGCCTTGGGAGATCGGGGAATTTTCTTTAGGCAATGCCATTTCTGTTTCTAAAGAAACCTTTTTTCTTCTTCATTGTACTGAGGTAATGAGCTATGCTCGTTAAAGTATGGTTTGTGGCCATATCAACTGTACTGCACGAAGCATGTGGTTATTTTTAACCACCATGAATATTTATAAATGTATGCATCAAAATATACATGATGAATGTGCATGAGTGTATGCATAAGGGACATATATGATGAATGTGCATGAATGTATGCATAAAGAACATATATGATGAATGTTCATGAATGTATTTATAAGGAACATATATGATGAATGTGCATGAATGTATTTATAAGGAACATATATGATGAATGTGCATGAATGTATGCATAAGGAACATACATGATGAATGTGCATGAATGTATGCATAAGGAACATATATGATGAATGTTCATGAATGTATGCATAAGGAACATATATGATGAATGTATGCATAAGAGACATATATCATGAATGTGCATGAGTGTATGCATAAGGGACATACATGATGAATGTGCATGAATGTATCCATAAGGGACATATATGATGAATGTGCATGAGTGTATTTATAAGAACCATACATAAGTACTGCTGAATAGTGGCCACTGATCTTTCTATTAAAAATGTGTGTTATCATTCCTGTAGAAATGCTCTTTCATTCCATGAGAAAAATCAGTCTTATGATGTGTGTTTGTTCTATGAACAATTAACTTTTAAACTGACCACCTAGCAGGCAACACTAAACTGAGCATGGCCAACTAGGTCCTAGGAGATGTGATTGGACATAAACATTGGCCAAATATTTGTGAAAATCAACTGAAAATTAAATGTGAGGATATTCAAAACCTCTGATTAACTTGGCAAAGGAGGGGTGTGGGAGGCCCCGTGCTAACTACACAGGCAAACTCGACGTTGTCAGTAGGCAGGTGGCTAGTTTGTCATGTGTTGACACATCACAACATGGCGCCCCCTCACAGGAAGTGCCCTTGCCAAAACTGTCCAACCTAAACCACACCATTCCTCCTAACTCTTCATACAACACACCATTCAGAGAAAAAAAGGACCACAGGAAAACAAACACTCAGCAAAACCTACTCTAAGACAGCTGGCTGAAGGTGTCAACAGCTCAGGGGCCACTGCAGAGGAGGTGGTAGAAAGACTGTGATTCAGAGGAACAGGAAGCTTGCTGTGACAGGGTGTCTCCTAGAAAGGTCAGAGACGCTAGACCCATGAGCCCTCACCAACACGCTGCCTAAACATGACCTGAGCAACACCACAGCCATGCCAGCATAAAAGGGGATAGATGGCGTGGAAAGGGAGAACTCATGAGGCCCCCAGCCCAGACGGAACCAGAAAAAACTAAGGGTGAAGGGGGAGGAAGTCCTCCCCAGGGAAGAGCCCTCAGATTGGTTATCCAATGACAAAAGGTCAGCCCTGACAACATACTTGTATCAGTAACAGTATAAAAGTGTGTGTGTGTGTGTGTGTGTGTGTGTAGTGGAAATTTCTGGTTGTGACATGTGATGCAGACTCATGAACCCGTTGACAGGACACATGACGCTTGGAGAGATTATAAGCAGGATCCAGCAGGTAGTGACAGAGAGCTTGCATAGCTGGTCATAGTTAGCCACGAAACACTTTGTTGGTCTTGAGCCTTCGCCGATCTACGAGCACCCTCACTGTGTGCACCGCTCAGCCTTCGGAATGTTTGCTTCTGATCCTAAAGACACTGCGATACCACATCCACAGGAGAATACATGTGGTTACTGTCACACAGCAGTGAAAACCACAGAAGCTCGGGCAAACCAACTGTGTGTGCTGTCTTAGGAGAGGGTTTACGTGTGCACAGGGAATGGGGCCAGAGCAAGTGACAGGGACCTGCAACACAGCTGCTAGTCACTCAGGCCAGGAGTTTGGTGGCAGGCTCACACAGGTTTGTGTCATTAGCTTCCCAAACGCACAGGCAGACACATGCCCTTCTGTAGACGACAACTATTTTTAGTAAAAGTGAGAAAAGCACAATTGGCTAGGGAGAAGCAGTTGCTTCATTTCAAATCATGGGAACTCTCCAGCTAACGACCCTGGTCCAGGCAAGGTGGCCCGTCTGTCTTCCCTGCTTAAATCCTACGTTCCCTCTGATGGTCTAAAATTCTTTGGTTTTATTAAAACGCAGCCTAGAACTACGCAAGCCTGCCTTTGCCTCAAGGACGATGAGGGCAAAGATTGGCCACACGATAAAGCGAAGGTTTAGATATCAATCATAATCAACAGAACGTGAAAGGCAAATCTAGTTAAGAATTACTCATTTCCTCAAGAAAGAATCTGAGAAGGCCAGTAACACCCTTAAAGGTACAGAGGAACTTAGTCTAGAGTTAACAGGCCCAGGGTCAAATGAGATAAAGGAAAGCACCCCACCCCCACCACACCCCACACCCACCACACCACACACCCAGGACTTCTCTGCTCACACCAATAGCAACAAGATGAGCCAAGTGCTTATTATCAGTTAAAACTTAACCTGGCCAGGAGTGGTGGCTCACATCTGTAATCCCACACTGGGGAGGACAGGGTGGATGGAGTGAGCCAGATACAAACAGTCCTCTCAGCTGAGCCAGACTTCCTTGGAGATCTGTAAAAGCATGAATGTCCTGAGCTCAGAAACTGAGTTCAATAAGCTGGACTTTGAACAGACGTTGTAGGCAGCTCTCAAGAGGCCACTGGCACAGAAAGGAAGAGCCAAAGGACACATTCAAAGGTGGTGGCCATAAAGACATTTTCTCTTACCAGTCTTCCAATCTCTCAACATAAGAGTGCCTAACGTCTTTTCCCTCAACCGTATCCACTGGGCTTTGGGATCTCATGTAGTACATAATTTAAAGTCTTCTCATGGTCATTTACCCTTTTAAAACTTGCTTTTATCTGCTGGGGACTGACCTCCAGGCGTTCTACACACTAGTCAAGCGCTCTCTCTCTGAGTTACATCCACAACTTGTTTGCTACCTTCTGTAAGCAGAGGACTCCCAGGTTCGACCTATAACCTTTCCTTGCAGCTCAGGCCCACACTTCTGCTTACCCTCCTGCCCTCTCGTGTGACCTCACAGTGGATCTCAGATTTAACCCATTCAAAACCAACTTTTGAATCCCCCTCTTCCCCCCTCATTCTTCCTGTAGGTCTCCATCTCAGAATAGGCCAAGCTTCAAGCCCATGCACCTAAATAAAATTTATTAGCAAATTCGGTCAGTTCTGCCTTCAAAATGTAACTCAAGTCTCACCTCTTTCTACCGCCAGTCCCTCAGCATGGAAGCCACATCACCTCTGGCTTCCCTACTGCTTTCTTCTCTCCCTCCCCCCTCCCTTCCCTTCTTTACAGCAGCCGGTCATCCTAAATCTGCCCTACTAAGTGCCCTTCCCTGCTGACAAGGCATCTTCATGCTCTCCCTGATACCAAGTCACTCACAGAGAGATGGTTGCTATGGCTTGGGCGTGTCCCTCAAAATACCCTGTTGAAACTTAACCTCCACTGGGATGTCCTAAGAGGGGATCAGGCTGGACCTTCAAGAGGTAACTCAGTCACCAATTCCATCATGGGGCCTCTTTCCTCATGGATAGAGTCACAGGAAAATATCTAAGACAGAGGGCTGGGTTTTTTCTAGGTGTGGTTCAGATTTTCAGACTAATAAAAGGACAGTCATAAAGGAGGTAACTAATCTATAACTTACTCCCTGTTACACATCCGCAGATAAAAACCCGTCCTCATCTTGAGTAGCTCCTGTGACAAGAAACATTCTACTTAGCAAGGTAGCTGTTTCCACTTCAACCACCAGGAAGCCAAAGCCTATTTCTCGGTCCCTAGCTGCTTCCTGCAGGTCCCCACGGAACACCAGACAATAGAGTTTCTTCTACCTTTCATCCCTTCAAAGATGCCTGCTACCCACTCGAAGCCAAAGCCCTATAGCCTCGCTTCCTCCAGTCGCCCAGATGGTTCCAGATCACGATTTCAGAGGACTAAAAACTGGCATTGGTGACCTGCAGGTTGCTTGGTTCCTCCAGCCTGCACAAGCCAACCACTTTCTGTGATGACAACAATGACAAACTGAGATTCTCAGCAGCCGACAGACATGACAAAGGAGCGCTTTCTCGTTTGCTCAGCATAGCTTAGATCACTTTATAAGCCAGACTATGAAGCTATGACACCTCTGGGTGCATGTCCCACTCCTAAAAACGTGTCAGTGTCCTCAGAATATGTAAATAGGTAGATATTTTATACAGTGTAGATAGTTACATATTACACTCGGCTTCACCGATCTCAGTATGCATCTCAGAAAGCTTACACAAAAATAAAATGTTTCAAAGAGATCTGGGTGGCAAGATGGCTCTGTGGGACAGAAGTGCATGACGCCAAGTCTGATGATGACCCAAACTCAGGGTGCATGAGTTTGCAAAGAGAAACTGATTCCTCAAAGTTGTCCTCTAACTTCCACACATACACTATGGCACACACATGCCACACACATGCATTTATATGTCTACACACATGTACACATATACCATAAATAAATAAATAATTGTAACTTTTCTAAGGATAGATTTTATATAAAATATCAAGCAACTTTGATGGGGTTTTTCTAGCATTTCAGCAGATAACCTTTCCTGTGCCTGGGCTCTACTTTAGAGACTGTGTCCTCTGTCCTACACCCTCACCTTTTCTCCTCATCTCCCCTGTCTCAGATACCCCCCTTTCCTTCAAAAATATTCTTATGGTTTCATGAGGCTTGCGTAGCCAACACAAACAGCACTGGGTAACAATAGCAAAGGAAGTGTGTTCCACTCAAACCCACCCCACTTGAAATACTGAATTCCATCCTTGAGATTATCAATGCATAATCCATTGCTCAGCTGTGAATGGCTTAAGTTTCTCTGTGATAAGGAAAATTCCTATGTGAAAAACTGTTTTCCATGGCAGGGATATAGCTTAGTGGTAAAGTCCTTGCTTAGGGTGCCTAAGATTAACCCCAACACAGGAAATGGAGGGAGGTGAAGAGGAATGGGGGTGGGGTCATAGTTCAACACCCAAAGCACTGTGGGTAAAGTATAAGGCATAGACACTGGAGTTTGGAGCCCCATACTGACTCTCTACATCCTCTGTAGTATTTCTATTGAAGCCTTATTAAAACTGCATTTGGAAGGGAAGACTTACGTGCCCCAGTGCACTTTGATGGAACATGTCTTCTGCATCACGCCGAAGCCCTGCATCTCCTCAGTGTCATCAAAGTAGGAGTTCAGGACTCCTAACCCTTCTGGCTCAGTAAACAAGTCAATTTGACTAATTCTGTAATCCTGAAAAAAAAAACACCCACATACATATATATTACAAGAACAATAAATATACCGTGTATTAAACTTGTAATAAATTTATTATTCTTTCTCTTGTGAAAACTGGAAATGTTATTTAAAAATTAATGTGTGTGTGTATAAGTGGCTGCATGTATGTATCACAAGCATGCCTTGTCCTGGTGGTGGAACTGGGGTTACAAAGTTATGTTCGCACAGCATATTTAGAAGATAAAGAAGAAAAAGAGATGGAGGAGGAAGGGCTGGAGAGGTGGCTCAGTGGTTAAGAGCACTTGCTGCTCTTGCAGAGGACCAGAGTTCCATTCCCAGCTCCCACAGCAGGCTTCTAGAAACCACCTGTGACTCCAGCCACAGAGGATCTGACACACTTCTAGATCCCACAGGCGTTATACACTCATGAGCGCAAGCCCCACCCCCCACATATACACAATTAAAAATACCTTCTCAAAAGCTCAAAAGGATAAACAATGTGAGAAACAACCTTAAGACCCATTGTGACTGGAAATGGCAAATAAATGTTGGTGAATCCCTCATGTACCACTCGAGAAAAAAATGGCACACTCGTCCAATGAAGTGTCCTGTGCAGCTTAGCCTCAAGCCAAGCAGTTACATGCAAAGCGTTTGCTGTATTAGCAAACAGGAGCTCGATCCCCGAGCTTGCCTTCCTGCACACATCTAAAGCTTTGCTCTAATCGATACGCATCAGTTCGGAATCACAGTAAGCAGTTACTCACAGGCTGTGATCCCGGAGAGAAGTCATGAAAACAGTGACTGAGGACTTTTGTTGATAGTTGATAGAAAAGGAACAATGATAGCATTGTATTTGCGATGCTTTCGAATTATACAGATAGGAGATTTGAATACGACCAACCAGAGGGCAAGAGCTCAAATAAGTAAAGGGACAGAGGCAGTCATGATGGTAAACTTCAGATGACTGCTTTAAACAATGCTTCATCACACTTATTATTTGAACAATAAATAAAACACATAGGTGTGTGTTCTATATTTATGTGTAAATGCAAAATATTCCACTGGGAAGACATCTTAAAATAGTGTTCCTCGGAGCTCAAGAGTTGGCTCAGTGGTTAAGAGCACTGTACTTGTTACAAAGGACCAGGGTTCAATTCCCAGCGCCCACATGAAGGCTCATCACCTCCTTGTGTAGCAGACATGCATGTGGTACACAGATGTATATACATATAAAATAAAAAAAGTATTAGTCTTCATATCTTAAATAACTTATCACACTATTAAAACAAAAAAACAAAACTGACTATGATGGTACCCAACTGTCATTCTGGGAGTTAGGGCCACACAGAGGCATGGCTGCAATGTTGGATAAAGCTTGAATTACAGATTCAGATCATGCCAAAACCCACTAGAAGGGAAATCCTTTGGAGTAATGATCATCCTCGGTCTCTCTCGGTGAGGCTGACCCGGAATGTGATCCTGGACAATCAGAAGCTGGAGGCTAGCCTGGGCTACCCAAGACTGTCTTCAAGCAAAGGGAAGGAAGCACTGACTTAGGACATGGGAGCACTTCTCTCTGCTTTCTCCCCATTTGAGAGGGTACCACTTTTCTCTATCATACTCTCCCTCTCCCGTATAAAGCTATGATTTAATCTTCCATGTGTGAGACGCCAGAAATTACATGTTTACAAAGAAACATGTTGACTACACCTTCCTCCCTAAAAAAAAAATAAACAGGAAATCCTAGCCACTTCCGTAATTGACCTCAAATGTCTCAAATCATCTGGGGATCCGTTGTTGTTTAGAAGAAAGTTTATTTGGGCTCACAGGTTCAAAGGTCATTGCTTGCATCTTTGATGCGTCTGGATATCACTGTAGTATATGTGACCAGGGCAGGTCACCTAATGGCAGCCGGGAAGCAAAGACAGAGAGAGTCAAATAACATTTTAAATCCACATAAAATCCGAGTTGAGCTATCAACAAAACTATTTCCATACCGACTTTCTAAATTAAAAAACTTAAAGTACTCCAGGAAAGCAGAACTTTATGTAGACATAAAATACTAAGCAAGAAACTGGAGGGAAGGCTCAACAGTTAGAGTACTTGCTGTAATTACAGAGGACCAGAGTTCAGGCCCGCACACTATGGCACTGGCTCAGAGCCACCTGCAATTCCAGCTGCAGGGGACCTCATGCCCTCTTCTGCCTCCATGGGCACCTGTGCACATATTTTCAGACATACAGACACACACGCGCACACACAAACATACAGACATATAGAGACAGACAGGCAGGCAGACATGAACATAAATAAAAATAAAGTAAATCTTAAAAAAAAGGAGTCTGTTCATAGAGAATTCATGGCAGCCAAGTTACTTAGTAAGCTGCTCCTTTGGAGTGTGAGTGGAAGGCAGGATGATTGTCACAAAAAAATATCTAACAATTATAGTGTTTCTTTTCTAACTTATTTATGATATATAAATATTTACATTATAAAACATATCCATGAAGCCCCAATCAAATGTTTTTTTTCATTTATTTCCTAAAATAGTTCCCTTAAATGAAGATTATCTCTGACACTTGTCTCCACGTGCTGAATGAAGTCCACATTTCCCATAACCTACCTGAACCACGTGTCTGATGGAACCAATTACTACAGGTTTATCAGACTCTGCTTCTTCATCCAAAATTTCCTCCGTGCTCCAGAGACAAGAGAGTTCCAATTCACCTTCTTCTAGAGCAAGAGATTGCCCTTCAAAATTGGCTTTCTCATACAAAATCCAACTAAGAATAAAACACAAAAAAGGTCATTATCTGTTATAGTGAGGCAGGTGTGATTATTTAATTCTGGCCAATACATAATGTACATCACTAACTAGAAATAGTATAAGCTCTTCCTGTTGGGATTCTGTAAACCCCACCCCTCAATTACCTGGCAGTAGCCAGGTATGCTCCGCCCCAGTGACCTGGCAGTATAAAAGGGGCTGCTTGCCCCCTCCTCTCTCCCTCTTGCCTCTTGCTCTTGCTCTCTTGCAGCCTTTCTCTCCCACCCCTACCCCTCCTCTTCCCTTTCCCCCCTCTCCCTCCACGTGCTCATGGCCAGTCTCTACTCCTCTATTCTTCTCCCCCCCTCTCTCCATCTCTCTCTCTCTCTGCCTCTACTACCCTCTTAACCCTTCCATGACTTGAATAAACTATTCTGTACTATACCGTTGTATGGCTGGTCCCTCAGGGGAAGGGATTCCCAACATGGACCCCCCAGAGGCATCTCCCTTGCCCCCAGGCCTTGCTGCACCTCCATGGACCATATGACCCCCCCCCCACTCTCTTCATCCTTTCCCTAACATTGGTGCCGAAACCTGGGACCCCAGGACGTCATCTTTTCACAACATTGGTGCCCCGTGACTTTTCCTTTCAGTGACTTTTCCTTTCACTTCCCCAGGACCAAACTTACTGGGTCTTATGCAGCCTCAGATAATTTAAAAACTCTACAGGTATTTTGGAGAACGTTTGAGTTATTGCTGTGATAGAGTGCCCATGTTCGTGGAACTAACAGGGAAGACTGTCATATGTGCTCTCTGGATGAATTTTCCCTTTTCCTGTATGGTAACACACATTTCTCTTAGAAGTGTTATAATGTATACATCACAGTTGAATCAATGGATATATTGATACATAAAACTATATTTGTTTTAAAAAAAGGAGTTTTGAAAGATTCTCCCCAATAACCACACTGTATTAAGAAAAACATCACAGTGAATGAGGAGGGTTTACATCTTCAAGAAACCATTAAGACTTGCTAAAGGGGGACTGGAGAGATGGTCCAGTGGTTAGAAGAGACCACTGCTCCTGCAGGGGACCTAAGTTTGAGTCCACAAATTTTGGGTGACTCTCAACCACCTGCTACCTACAGTACTGATGTCTCTGGCCTCTGTGGGAATCTGCACTCATCACCATTTATCATTAAACAATAAATTGTTAAAACCAAATAAGAAAAGGTTACAAAAGAGATAGTAACTGTCCTACTACAAACAAAATTATCTTGTAAAAATTTGTTTTTAACATAATGTTTAGTCTTCTAATTTGATAATGAAAGTACACTTTATTTTTCTATCAAACATGTTCACTAATTAGAAAAAAACATATTAAAATATTAAAAGCCCTGATAAATGATGTCGTATAATCAATTAGATGGAGAGTAAAAGAAACACAGCTAACTTTTTCGGGGGTAACTCGGTTTGATATATATAGCTGCCATTCTAGCAGCTCCAGAGACTGGGGCAGAAGGATTGCAAGTGGGGCTTCCAGTGAGTGCAAGACCAGGGTAGTAACTTGGCAAGATGATGCATAGAAAGTAAAAGGCAGTTGGGGGGACACAGCCCAAGGCTGAGTGTTCCCCTCATACTGTATGTGTTAGGTCAGTCCACAAATTAACCATAAATGGTTGGTGCCCGCTCTCATGACCCAGCCCAGTGTGTATGTAAAAAAGTGAAGACAAACACGCCACTCTGATCTTGTTTGAAATTGTTTTTCTTTACTCAACTTCCTGTGCATTTCTGAGAATCAATCAGCAAAAAAAAAAAAAAAAAAAAAAAAAAGAAAGAAAGAAAGAAAAGAAAGAAAGAAAGAAAAATTTAGAAGCTGTCGAAGTATCTACATTTTCATTAATCTCGCAACCAAAACTAACTTTTGTCAAAAATTGAAAAACTAAACTTCAGGTCACTTCTTCAGTGAAGTCTCAGAAATGTATTTATCTTTCTCTACAAGCTCATTTGGTTTATTGATTTATTAAATTATTGCCGGGGTGGGGAGGTACATGCCTTTAACCCCCCCAGCACTGAAAGACAAACACAGGCAGATGGATCTCTGTGAGTTTAAGGTCGGTCTGCTCTTCATAGTGAGATCTTGCCTCCATTTTTCAAATGTTGTTTGTGAGCCTGGGCATGTGAGCCATGACATTCAAGTGGAGGTCAGAGGGCAACCTGAGGAGTCAGGGCCATGTGTCTGTTCTAGGAATGGAACTCAGCTCACCAAGCTTAGTAGCAAGCATCTCTACCCACTCTGTGTGTGTGTGTGTGTGTGTGTGTGTGTGTGTGTGTGTTTTGAGATTGGGTCTTGCTACTGGCCTGGAACTCACAGCAACTTTCTTTTAACCTGTTGAGTGCTGGAAATAGAGGCACAAGCAACCACGTCCAGCGTTGTTTAGCTTTGTTAACTGTTTAACCACATACAGGTTTAACAAGTCAGACCTGACCTATAAATAGAACAAATGTAATTGTTTTGTAAGATGTATTTATTTAATATATATGAGTGCTCTATGTAAGCCTACATGCCAGAAGAGAACATCAAATACCAGTATAGATGGTTGTGAGCCACCATGTGGTTGCTGGAATTGAACCCAGGACCTCTGGAAGAGCAGATAGTGCTCTTAAGTGCTGAGCCATCTCTCTAGCCTGAACAAATGTAACTTTAAAAATATAAGTTTTAATTTTAAATGTATTGGTTTTGTGTTGTCTTGGCCTGTGTGTATGTCTGGGTATCTGCATGCAGTACTAGCAGAGGCCAAAGTCCGATCTCATGGAACTGGAGGTCCAGATGGTGTTGAACCACCTGCAGGTGCTGGAAACCAAACCCAGGTCCTCTAGAAGAGCTAAAAGTACTTTTTGCTGCCAAGTCACAGATCCAGCTTCCAAATGCAATTCTTACCAACCTCATTAGATAGCCATGAGTCAAGACCATATTATGGCTCTCAATTCTATCTAAAGCGATATTGTGTGGAGATACGTTGGGAAGAGCAAGTTTGTTCTACTGTATTTTATGATTTGTCCATCCTAAACATGAATCACTTTTGTAATCAAAACCGTGTGTGTTAGACACATGTTTCTTATCTTACCATCAACAGTGTTTTAAGTTGTTTATGCTGATAAAGGCACACTCATAAGTACTCGGTGAGGTCCAAATAGTAATTGAGAAAGCTAAACACCAGCTGTAACCTGCACCTGCAGTGCACTCTAACACCAGCTGTAAGCTACACCTGCAGTGCACTCTAACACCAGCTGTAAGCTGCACCTGCAGTGCACTCTAACACCAGCTGTAAGCTGCACCTGCAGTGCCCTCTAACACCAGCTGTAAGCTGCACCTGCAGTACACTCTAACACCAGCTGTAAGCTGCACCTGCAGTGCCCTCTAACACCAGCTGTAAGCTGCACCTGCAGTGTATTCTTACCATCCTCGGACAACTTTCACTAGTATCACTGGAGAGAGGCACCAAGAGCTGCAGTCCTGGATGTCCCCAAAAACCTCGATGCACTCCTCAGAGACGTCGGGCTCACTGAATATCACTACCTGCAAGAAGTGGCAGCAGTTTGTCTCCCTTCACCAGACCAAGAGAGAATCTAGACCTGAAATTAAAATAACCTTACCTTGCCAGGCCGGGGATTGAGTTTATGGTGCGTACTTCCTCTAAGAGTCTGCAATCAGAGGAACGGAAATGTGGTCAACAGTTACAGCATTACTGGGCAGCTGCCTTTTCTCTACCTAAGATCCTTTAAATCAGAACATATGTACTTCACCATTTATCAGCACTGAAGTAGTCTACCTTGCTTTGCAGGCAAGTCATGTCAGTGTTCTTTGTGAATCTACATGATTAAACTACAAGATTTTCCAGATGAATTTGCCATTACAGCTTCTACTTATTTTAATGTCTAGAGTATTTTCAATAATACTAGAAAATTTGGGGCCCAAAAGTCAGATCTATGCTTTATACCAGTTCTCTGAAGAACCAACCAGGAGACTGCATGTCCAAAAATCTGAGTAATTACAAATGTAAAAAAGGAGGAGAAAAAGGAAGATGAATTAGAGGAAGAGGAGCGAAAGGAAGGAAAGAAGAAATCGAATACATCAGTTACTTATCTAGAAAAGGCTAAGTCGATTGATGTGTTCATACACACACCCTCATTGGATCTATAAACATTGTGTTGCCATAGTAACTTCTCCATCATGTGACAAGTACTAGTCAAAAGGAAATTGTGTATGGCAGGACACTTTCCTACAATTGCGCTACAAGAGAGAGTGGGCGAGACTCACAAACCCAAGGATGCCTCGGCTACAGAGTGCATTCAAAGCCAGATAGGGAAATTCAGCCAGATTGTTTGTCTCAAAACAAAAAGGTAGAAGGAGGGTCAGGGATGTGGCACAATGGCAGAGCACTCACCTAGCATGTGCAAGGCTGTGGGTTCAATCCCCAGAACAGCAAGAGAGAAAAGAGGAAGAAAAGGAGGTATAATACACTTCACAATATACACTCCACATAGTACTTTAAAAAATTATTTATGTGCGCGAGTGTTTTGCCCGCATGTATGGATGTGCACCAAGTATCCTCGGAAGACATAAGGTATTGGTTCCCTGGTACTGGAGTCACAGACATGAAAACAAGCCACCATGCCTTTGACAGGAATTGAACAAGGTTTTCTGCAACAGCAATCCGTGTGGATTATTAGAAACCAAACAGCACATGCTGAGCTGTTTTGTGTGCATGTGACAAGTCAGTAAACTGAAGGAAGCACCTAACATTTAAAACAAACGTAAAGAAATACATTAAACATATACTATATCAACAAAACCTAAGACCCAAAGAAAAGACATTCTAAAAAATATCAGAAAAGGCCTAGAAGTCAGTGAAACTCTTTATCTCTTCTTTTATGTCACCTGAGACTTGGTTTCAGAGAGTAAATACTTTCTCCCGTTTCATGTGTGTGATATGCATGTGTGTTCGTGTGTGGGAGCACACATGTATGTGAGTGTGGAGACGGGGGGCTGACTATGGGAGTTGTCCTCCTTACTTTCCGCCTTGTATATTGAAGCAAGGTCTCTTAATCGAATCCCCAGCTCACCAGTAGGACTAGTCTAGCTAACAGGGATGCTCTGAGAGCTCTGCCCTTCCCAGTACTGGAGTCACAAGTGGGTCACAGCACATGCAAACCATATTTACAGAGATAGATTCTGGGGATCTGACCAGTTCTCATGCCTCATACTTGCAAGGCAACTGCTTTGACAACTGATCCATTTCCCCAGCCTTGAAAAAAAATTAAAAAAAAAATTAGACGGGTTATAACCAAATAACAAGTAATCTATAACCAGCTCACAGGAACAAAGGCCCAATGAATGGGAAGTGAACCAGCAGAAATCTTATGTTTGAGAGACATTTTTTTTCTTGAGAAAGACTTCTACATAGTATGAGTAGAGCGTCAAAGGGTGGTGAAAATACCCTGGGAGTCAACCTGGGGTAAAATCCCAGCTCACTCCAAAGGCTGAAGTATAAACAACCCAAGTCCAATGCGGGTTGGGATGAGTCACTGAGACCGTAGGCAGAGAGGAGGCTGAGGAGCAGCTCGGTGGTGAAGAGCTTACAGTAGTCACGTGTGAAGCTTGGGCTCATTCTGCAGCGCTGGGGTGGGGTGGGGTGGTCCTAGAGAACGTGAGGTTTGTCCTCCGCACACTGCTACAGGACCTTGCCGGGTGAAGGAGGGTGCCAGGTCTTTTCTGTGGTCATGTCTCCACTTGCCTGACAGCTTTGCTAACTGCAAAGCAAGTTACATTCACAGTCTCCCTCAACCTAAATAGCAAGCTTGGAACCAGAAGGGCACCAGCCCGCACGGAAACAATCCTGGGCTGGTGAGGGGCCCAGCAGCAAGCAGTGTGGTCTAGGTTCAGTGTCCATGGAAGAGGAGACCTCAGACAGGTCAGAGAGGGAAAGAACCAATGCAAACTAAACTTCTTTAGGCTACAAGCTTGAGGAAAACACACTCCCACTCAGGTACTTTCCCAACTACAGAGATGACGCTGACGGAGAGTGAGTGAAACCCCAAAGCAAAGAGGAAGGAGAAAGGGGAGATCCTTTGGCTGGGTGGGGCCTTTGCAAGTAGAGGAAGCTGTTTCATACATCTTGAAAATTCTAAATATAGCACTGAGTGTTCTTACAGAGAATACGAAGAACATGAGTTTCTTAGGTCTCTGACTTCTCAAAGCATCTTTCCTATACTTTTCACAGTACAACACTGACAGTCACAAATGCCTTGCAACATGTAACATTCTCCCTGCTGGACCACAAAGGTCTCGGGAAAGAAGTGTTGGTGTCTGCTTTTTTTTCCCCTTGAACTCCAGGAGTTCCTTGTACATAGATTTAAAAGTGCACGGTGAGGGAGAAAATAAAGCCAGCCGTGGAGGTGCATGCCATTAATCACAGCACAGAAGCAGGTGGATCTCTGTGAATTCAAGGCCAGCCTGGTCTACAGAGCTAACTCCGGGACAGCCAGAGCTACACAAAGAAGCCCTGTCTCAAAACAAATCCAAGAAAACAAAAGGTACATGGCGAACAAATAAAACTTATTGCACACGAACAACTATAAAATACAACCCGAGCCCTCTAAGTCTAGAGCACCCCAGAGTTAGAGTTAGTACTTACCCCAGAGTCAGATAATGACATTCCAGAAAAAGAAAGGCCTGGGTCATACCGGGTTGCTTTGAAAAGACCCAGGAAGTCCGTGTCCACGCTCCCAATGGCTGGCAGGCTGGACTTAAGAACACTTTCCACACCATCACTGTTCTTCAGTTTGGGTAAGTCTGAAAGGTTGTTTTCTGGCAAGTGTAGGTTGCCCTGAGAATTCATGTCTTCTTTGTTTTCCTCTTTTTGTGGGTACTTTTCCATGGGGCTGGGACTCTTCAAAGCTGGGTGAGATGTATTTAATGAGTTGAAATTGAAGATGTTTAAGGAGTTGTGGGGTGTAAGGTGTGGCTGTTCTTTGTCTGAGCCACAGGGCAGGCCACCCTCCTTCCTGGGCTGTACCACCAGTGACCGAGATACAGAGCTGTTCTGAGAAGTGCTAAAAGATGTGCTCATTGTGTTGACTGACGTCACAGAGGGAGAAAAGACCTTGTCTTGTGGCAGAGAAGAAAGCATGCTTGAGAAGAGTGTGCTTTTTTCTAGCCGTGACCTCTTCACGCCACCGTTGTTGATGTCCCTGTTCTCTTTGTCACTTGCGTCTGAAGTTGTCTGAGGTTCACTCTTCCCATCACTGTTAGCATGTAAGGACTTGAAGAGGATGCTCTGTTCGGTGGAAGCACGCTTTGCTCTCAGTTTCGATATGGGGTCGTGGTTCTGCAACAAGTGCAAAGCTGGTGACATCTCTGGCTGGCTCTCCCTCTTCTTCCCCAAACCAATGGTAAACACGTTGGGATCAAACACCTTTTCCAGACTGTCCTCGTGAATGGGAGGCATAGCGAAGTGAGGAGCTGGAGAGTTCGGGACCCTGGCCTTCTTTTTTTTCTGGGGCATACATACTGTGCTGTCCATCTTTTTAATAATTTCAGTGAATTTCTCCATATCAGAAGAAGAATCCAAGACACTCTCGTCACTACTAGCAGAAACATTCAAAAGACTGGCCGGGGTCAGTGGGCTTGCTGCAGTTTGACCTGGTCTTTGGGGGCCTTCTGAGGGACTTCTGTTGCTGGGACAGTGGGTGGGGTTGAACTCTGTTGTCAGGGTTGTCCCACTGCTCTGACTTTGAACCTGGACTGGCAGACCCTTCTCAGGTCCTGGCTGCGTGATGTGTGGGTGAGACTCTGCCACATGCTTTTCTGTGTGATGGGTGTCCTTGGGTGATGCGTCCGGTGAGTCCTCGTGCTGGGGAACAAAAGTGGTGACAGAAACCACTTCAGGCTCATTAGTGTGGCAGCTTGGCAGCTGCACCTCTCTAACTTCAGAGCTTTTTGAGATGACCTGAGAGCTCACATCCTGAGGGTTCTCCGCAGGAAGCACAAAGGACCGAACCTGGACGAGGACTTTGGAGGGACACTCCTTCCCCATAGTTTCTGGGCTGTGCCCTGGGGTTGAAGGAGGGCTGGCTTCTCCCACTCCAGGTTTGGAGACTGGTGTCTTCTCAGTGTGAGGAGACACCGGCAGAACACATCCGCCATGGTTTTCTGACACTTCTAGAGCAGTGTAGGGGACATTGCACACGGGAAGTTGAACACAGCCATCTTGGGGAGTGTCCACAGGAACGGGTGCAGAAGGTGGGAGAGAAGACTCCCTAGATGACTCAGACGCCCGCTGTGAGTCAGAAAATGTACCCTGTGGCTTTGGGGGAGACTCTCTAGCATCATGAATGGCAGCGATGTCCTGCGCAGTATCACTTGTGTTGTTAAGGACAAGGCTCTGGCTATCAGCAGCCTCTGGGTGGCCCTCTCCTGAGAGCTCAGGGTCCTTCACAGGAACCAGAGCAGTGGGCACTGGACGGGAAGGACAGGCAGTGTCTGTTTGTACATCCAGCTTATCACTTTGATCAGGCTCAGGGCCGAAGACCTGATCCTTGGTGGCCTCTCCTTCCCCTCCTCTGGTGGCTGGAAGAATCTCTTCTCTGGGGACAGGGACTTCTGTGTCTTTGCCTTCTGCAGATGGCTCCTTGGCCACCAGGCCGTTCTGGTGGCTGGCTGACATGACTTTCTTTTCAGGTTGCTCCATTTCTTTGGCCTTTTTGGCTAAGTTTAGCTTAGCCCTCCCAACAAATGTCTTACTAGAGGGAGGACTGTTCCTTGTGTTACGGACGTCGGGGTGTCTGGGACTACTGTTAGCTCGCTTGTTTTCAAATAAGGAGATCTTGTTGGCGGTGTTTCCCTTGTGAACCGGCTGGCTAAATGGACTATGTTCATTTCCCAAACTGTCAGGATTCTTCGGGGTTTTCAGATTTAGTTCCACATGTTTGGGTCTGGCAGGGCTGCAAAAGCAAAGGCAACAGGGCAGTTAGCAGCCTCTTGTTAAGGGAACATACAAACCAGCAGTGACTGGCACTGGATTGGCAGATATTTCAAGGTATAAGGAACAAATCTAAATACTTAATGCCTTCCCATATTTTAAATATGCAGGCTTTTCCCACCTCACTATGGAAGAGGTGCCCGGATTACAGATGTGCACTCCCATGACCGCCTTTCATGTGGGTCTCAGATCTTCACACTGCGTCCCCTCAGCTGTCTCTCTGAACATGGAAAGTGTTTTTAAATCATTCATAAACCTGCTACTCATCAGCATGCTGCCTCATTCCCAACGGTTTCATACGCATAAATATTTTACTGGAATGAAACAGCTGTGTTCACAGGGCTGGTTTGACTGTTTGCCTTTTGCTAAGAAAGAAGGGTGAGTTATCATCTTAACTTCTAGGGTCCTAAGACTGTATTCCCTGGAATTTTATACAAACATTAATACAAAGCTTTTTTTTTTTTTTTTTTTTTTTTTAACTACATGGCTATAGCATAATTTGTTGACTGATTTTGTTAGTGCATGTAGGGCACTCCCCGCTCACTCACATTTCTCAGGTCTAATTACTTATTACCAGGAATAATGCCTTTAATGTACACAGTGTGTTGTTCCATAGAAACAAAATGTGTTGTTGGCATTTGCCTGCCCTGGCCCCCAGTCCTGGCTCTCACACTAATATCTGTGTGAACTTGGCCAAAGTATTTCACAGATCTGGCACATGTTCTCTTTTGTTTCTGTTACTTAACAGGAAACACAAAAAAAAAAAAAAAAAAAAAAAAAAAAAAAAAACTCCTACATAATTTAGAACAGAATTTATTTCACCCAAAACTTATAGTTAAGGGGATTTTTGGAAGTCCCTTGAGGGGTTACACTTAGGGCTAATAGAGGTTCCCTAAGGGACTGGGAGACTCCCCAAGGGACCAGGAGACTCCACATGGCTGCTTTCAGACAGAGCCACCCCCCACTTTTCTGTTTTATGAAGCATTTTATAGAAAGATTCCTCAGGGCAGGCAGAGAAGCTTGTCAGTTTGTAGCTAAATGAAAACCACTGTTTGCCAAGCACTTGAGAAGTTATTTAATTTGCTTTACCCAATGTACAACTCGCATGTTCTTTTCTAAAGGGAGAGAGCTGAGGCCTAGAGAAGGTAGGTGACTCTCCTGAGGTCTCCTAGTTAGTGACAGGGCCTTGTCTCAGAAGCCACATTATACTATATTGTGGTCAGACTAGCCTGGCTTGAAGTAGCCCCTCAGCTGCTTTCCTTCTTATAAATTGTGTGTGTGTGTGTGTGTGTGTGTGTGTGGTGGAGAGGCTGGGGGGTGAGAAATGGGAGTGTTCAGTGAGTTTATCAGGTCCATCAGAAACACAGGGTTTGCAAATGCTGTGTTAATTATTGCTGTGTTAATTAATTAATGAGAAAAGGTGACAATCTGCGGAATAGCAAACCAAGAAAAAGCTGACCAGTCAGCACAGGATGAGGACATCACTGAAGTGGACATCAAGTGCATCTTGGGATGTGCTCAGGAAATGTCCAGGGGAGCCCATGGCTCCCGGATGGGGAGCACATCTGCTCATTAAAGATTTACACCAGATCAAAATACCTTTTACAACCAATCTCTCTACCATTAAGTTGTGTTACCAAGAGTCACTGCAATTAACCCAGTTGGGGCTGATTAAAAGGCAGGCTCCTGTAATGCGTGTTATAATGCCTTCATTATGGTGTGAGAGGGAGCGTAGAGACCCACAGCTACACTGTAATAGGAAATGTCTTCCTACCTTAGACAAACCCTTTACCAATTCCTGCATTCGGTAGAGAATGTGAAAAAAATCATTTTTTAAAAACAGGATTAAGTCAGTGGGTTTTAGGTGATAAAAATCTCTTTAAAATTTTTCTTTTCAAAACCAGGCTCACATCTACAATCCTGTCACTTGGGAGAGTGAAGCGGAAGGTTGACCTTGAGTTCGGAGTCACCCTGGGCTATGGGTGAGACCATCAAAAAGACAACCAACCAACCACACAAACAAACAAAAAAATCTCCACCAAACCACAGTCTGTCAATATCTTTGCCCAAAATCCAGCTATAACAGGAGGAAAGGGTCTGAAAGCCTCTGTCAGACTGACAGAGAAAGTCCAAAAAAACTAGATAAAATTCTTTCCACCTCATCAGTTTGCTGGCTCATTACAGGTAAGGGCTTGTACAGAAGAAATTTGAATAAGACAGATGGGTGGTGAGGAAAAAGCTTAAAAAGAAAAAGACCGGGAGTGAGGAAAAAAGACACTTGGCTCAGTTCTGGTAGGATGCAGACCCAAGGAAGAGTTCCATTGTAAGATCCCTTCCAGACTGGTTGACTGATCCCTTAACAGTGTAACAATTCTGGTTTTTCCACTGGTGCCTTCTGATTGGATGGCAGGTGAAGCGTCCGGCAGAGTTTCTCCTCGCTAGGCTTAGCAAGTTTCTGTGTTCCCGTCACACTCTTCCACAAATAATGGGCATCATTCACTGAGGAAACTTTCCTGACGCTACCGTTACAGAATAAATAGCCGATTATGTCAAAGGTCTCCAGGCTGCCAGCGGCTGAGACAGTTCAACGTTATTCAGTAAGCACTCTTTCCTCCTAGCTTCCAGACAGACCTGTTTTAAACCTTACTTCTTTTCTGGACATCAAATGGAACAAAACCATTCAGTTCAAAAAAATAATAATGTTGCAAATGATGAGCCTTTTTGAACAGTGTGCGAATCAAAGTAGGAAAAAATTGAGAAAAAATGAATTTTTCACCTGCTGGGAAGAGTCGGGGTATCCTGGGCTCAGTTCCACAGGGATCCCTCCCCGTCTTCCTAGCCACACAAATCAGTTACCATCAAACCGCAAGCCCTGGCTCTTCCAGTAAACGTGTGACTTCTTGTCCTGTACTTCCAGAACCTTTACAATGGCAAAACCCACTGTCCCTTTTAACTTGATTTGTGTGCTCCTTACTGCCACAAGGGGGATTTAAGCGTCGAGGGCAACAGGCTGCATCACAGGTATGGGTCATCTTCCCCTCAGCACACAGAACAAAGGGCACTCAGTAGATACTTGCGAAATTGCTAAACTTGCAAGCGAGTAGGTAGGTACGGTCTGCTGTTTTGTGTCCTTTCACTTGGAAAATTTTCAGTAACAGCACCGATCATCTCTACAAGAGAAGAGTTATTTCCAGCCCAGAAACAAAATAACTCCCTAGATCATCGAAGGGTGGGGGGTTATTAGAGATGTCCTTTAAGCCCGCTTTAGGACATCGCTGTATTAACTCCATAATAAAGTTCTCTTAAAGTCTCCCCTGTCGATACCACTGGGGGACACTCAAAATACTGCCGGCTCCCCGGGACTATCCTGAAATACCCTGTACACTTTGGATAAAGAATATAATTAGCTCTGTGAAGCCATTAAGTCTTATCTCTGCTGTTTATGTAAACACAGCGCCCCCAGGGATATATCCTATTTTTGCATTCATTTAACTGAGATCTTAAAGCAGGAATTAGCGGTGGAGGCTGCCAAATGTGTCACACTCCAAGCCTTAGCGCTGCAAACAGTTCTTTCTCTCTTTGAAGTTCTCAACAGGAAAAAAAAAAATACAGGTTACAAGCCAACTATACAACCCTAAGCAACCAACCCCCTGCCCAGACTGACTCCGCAGCTACTTACAGGGTCACTTTGGTGGTCACAGTCGACCTGCCCACACCGAAATGGTTCCTGGGCTTCAGGCCGTCGGCGTCGGGTGCTCCGGTTCCCCTGCTGCGACCCCCGTCGCCCCGGCTATCGAAGTGGTGGGGCAGCGGACCCCTCTTGTGCTCGGGCTTGATCTCCGGCAGCAGCGAGCTGCTTTTGACCGTGAGCTCGCGCGGGACGACGCGGCCCGCCTCCTCCCCGCCGTCCGCCGCGGCGGGCGCCCTCTTGGGTGGGGACTCCTTGGCGGGAGCGCGCGAGCCGCTGCCGGGCGAGCTGGGCACCGCCTCGGGCACGCGGCTGCGACCCTTCCGCTTGGTGGGTGACAGGGGCTTGCCGCGGTCCGCCTCCCCTCGCGGCTGTCCTCTGGGGCAGGAGCTGGACTTCGGCTCCGGGCTGGCGACCGAGGCTGCGCCTCCGTCGGGAACCGCTTGTACCGATTTCACTTTCCTTTCCGCCGAGCTTTTCTCAGCCGCAGCGTCTGGCGCCACCTCGTCGTCGAACACCGCGTCGTCCTTGGCCGCACTCTCGGGCGCCACGGCGTCCGCGCCCGGGGAGTCGGTGGATTTCTGCGACTTCCTCCGCCGACCGGACCGGCGGCCGCTTGACCTCTTTTCCATGTCGTCCGAATCCTCGCAGTCGTCTGTCCCCGGAGCAATCGAGGCCGGCTCGTCCACCTGGGCCACCTCAGTCTTGCTCAGGTAGATGTCCAACTTTAGCACTTTGGTGGGATGCGCGCAGTCGACCGGCCCGGCTGTGCCGCTGGTCTCTGCGCCCTGGGCGGGAGGCTCACCTGGAGGAACCGCGTCCCCGGGGGCCCCCAGAGAGCCCGCTTCGGCACCCACGCGGGGGGTTCCGTCGGGGGCCTCTCCTACTCCTCCCACGAGGTGCTCCTCTGGCGGCGACCCTGACACACCCCTCGCTGTCTCTGGTTGGAGGCCAGCGCCAGGCAACGCGTCCTCCCCCGGACTGCGGGCGGGCGTCTCTGCGCTCTCCTGCCCCGAGCAATTCCCTGGTGAGGAATGCAACAGCTCTTTGGCAGCGGTGGTGGCATCTGGTAAAGTCTCTCCTTCTGCCTGCAGAGGTTCTAATTGGGCTGAATCATTGTCGAGGCACTGCTGCACAACCCCTACATTGGTGCTGGAGCAAGGTGACAGTTCGGTGTCGCAGAGGGTGGCCTGAATACTGCTCTCAGAGGACTGGCCCTCAGCGTCCTGTCTGGAGCCCGCCTCGCCAGCCTCGCCCACGTGGGTTGACTTCAGTTGGTTGCCCTGAGCTTTACTTTTCTCACTCTCTGTTCCTGGGACTTTAGCAGAGACCGATTTGCTATTTGAGTTGGTGGTACTCTCTAATCCGTTCCTGGTGTTCCTTCTCCTTCCAGCCGTAAAAAGAGTGCCAAGTTTTTCCAACACTGGCTTCCTTCTGGTATCTTCTGGTGGTTGTGCTCTGGACTGGAAAATGAAAAGAAACGGGGAGAGAAAACTTGAGAATCCGTTCTGTTCTGCTTTGGTAGGTTACAAAACGGCTGAGAACCAACTTGGCAATGGACCACGTGTAACTGACAAGGAAAAGATACAGAGAGGCGTGGCAGCGCACGGCTGTCTGGTCTTTGTTACCCTCCAACAAAACTCACTTTAAAAATTATACAAACAGACAGACAGGGATAGATAGAGCCTCATTATTTAACTCTTGCTGTCCTGGAACTCATCACGTAGACTAGGCTGGCCTTGAATTCACAAAGAACCGCCTGCATCTACCTACTGAAAGCTGGGGTCAAAAGCGTGCACCACCATATCTGCGTGGCTGAATTTCTTTTTCTTGTATGTTTTGGTTGTGAGCCTAGCCTTAACGGCTGAGCCATCTCTCCAGCCTTAAATTTCTTTTCCTTAAACACACCATCGAAGCTACATTATTTACAACAGTATTTCGTTATAAAGTGTTTTTAACCCGTAAAGTCTACACGCATGCAGTAGGGGCTTCTGCTTTTTACCTTTTCCTTAGTAGAAATGCAAGTTTAAAGCAACCAGGCACGACTTCGGGATCTGCGGTTCGCCCTCATCCCCCTTCCCTAAGTACCTTAGGGAGGTTATTTTATATATATGCACACACACACACACACACACACACACACACACACACAGAGAGAGAGAGAGAGACAGACAGACAGACACACACACACACACACGCACACACACACAACGCCCTTTCTTTTCCGGGAGGGGTCGGGGTGGGAGTGGCGCAAGGAAAAATTACTAGCGGCCCTCTAGACCACATTAGGAAATGCAAGGTCTAACCTTCTGCAAAGGAGCAGGAACGCCGCACCTGGCCCCGCCCAACGGCAACGCACTCACCCAATGAGGCCCACGCGCCGGCGTTCAAACTGCGCGGGCGGGCGGGCGGCGGAGTGATGTCCCGCCTCTTCCCAGCTCACCTCCAGGCTTCACCCGGGAGCGACCTGAAATTCCCTGCTGAGGGGCAGGAGCAGGCGGCAGGCCCCTCCTACGCAGGGAGGGGATTGGAAAGCCAGCCTAGCGACACTACCCCCCCCCCTTGTGGGGTGGCTGCTACAGCTACACCAGGTGTTGCAAGTCCCGGCTGCAGCTCAATGAAAGCAAGGACCCCACCCCTGCCCTGGGGTCTGTGCCTGGGAGGAGTGTGTAGGGGGTTGCAGGACTGGAAAGGAAGTCGGGAGCCACCCTTCTGGACAGCGTGTACGCGGGATCAGCCCGACTCACTGCACTCACCTAAGTCACCCTTAAGAGCAAACTCTTAAACTGAAGACCCAGTTGAGAGAGTCTAAGCCCCGAGGAGGCAGAAAACAGCCCCACCTTTACTAAAGGGTGAGTGTTTAGTGGACCGTCCTGACTCACCGCTTAAGGATTCCCGATGCAGTCTTAATGCAGATAAGCGTCACGCCCCTGTGCCCCACATTTGAGCCACAAAAGCAGTCAAGGGAGTACGGAGGGTGTGGGAAGTGTAAAATGCCCAGGTAAGAAGTGCTTGTGATCGACAGAGTCAACACGAATCTGTTGAGACAGACCTAACAGTGTGTAACCCTGCTGCAACCCAGTGAGGTAATTTGTTACCTACAGGATGGGAAAAGATGTTCCAAAGGCCGAGACCAAAAAAGGAAACGTGAAGGAGGCGGGGCGATAAAGTCGGCATTCAAACCAGCGCTTTCCAGTTCTAACTAGTGCCCCTTCTAGTCTCACAGAGGACAGGCGGTGCCGAGGGAACCTATGAACCCTAGTGGCCCCCAGAGAAACAGAGCCCAGGCTACACAGACCCAGACCCGCAGTCAGGGTTCCGGGGAGAGCGCAGAGGGGCTCAGATAAGTTCACAAATCACCACCAAAGTGCTGCTAAGAACCAGAGAGTGTGACAAAGGACATAGATAGAAGAAGACTTAGCCACCCAGAGCCCCTGTGACTGAAGTGATTTGCTTCTAAGACCTAACCAGATTCAGCTTAATCCAGTTATTCGATGCCTGTGGAAATCATAGGAGTGGGGCGTGGCTTTAAAAACTATACTAAGGCATCCTGTTTCCTAAGGAAACGTTAGCGGTTCTTGTTTTGTTTTACAAATCAAAGACCTTACATGACACGTTTTCCAATAAAAATACCTGCCCACTGAGTCCCGCTTAGGTGCTAGACACAAAATGATTTACATAGTCATCTTCCCAACAGCCCTTATAGTTTTTGATATCCATATGCCAAGATCACCCCTGTCCAAAACTGCACAGCTGCCTGAAAACAGAGCCCTTTGTTTCCATTGCCTGGACAGGCCGTCAAACATGCTCTGAAAAAGTAGGCAGGAAAACGAGCTTGAGTCTATTGGCTAGATTCCAGTCCCTGTCAAAATTAAACAACTAGAGTATGTATCATTCTGCCCTACCAAGTGATGTCGCAATCCATTTTTCCCAAGCTGGGAAGACGCCTGGTCAGCAGTCCTGTGTTCCGTATAACCGTCCCCACCCCCAACGCTCAGTGTTGGCTGTAGTTGCTTTTTATAAAGCCTGTTGCTTGCTCTTCAACTTGACTACCTCTTACACCCAGTACACATACTAGCACTTTGAAAACAACTTCATTCAGAAGAGCCCCGAACTGGAAACATTTTCAGTGTCCACCAACCGCTGAATGGGAAAACTGATTGTGGTATATCTAGGCAGCAGATTCATACTTGACAATAAAGAGGCAAGCTTCTGACACCCGAGGGCATGAGAAGTTCTCAAAGACTTTGTGCTAAGTGAGGTGAGGAAGTAGCCTGGTTGCCTAACGTGTGAGGTTTTATGTTCGATTCCCAGGTCTATCACAGAAACCATTTTGAGGGTAGTCAGAGCAAGCTTCTATCTTGACATGGTCTTTTTTTTTTTTTTTTTTTTTTTTTTCAGAGCTGAGGACCAAACCCAGGGCCTCCAGCTTGCTAGGCAAGCTCTCTACCACTGAGCTAAATTCCCAACCCCCTAGGTCGACCATGGTGATGGTTACACATGTGCACACAGCTCTCAACACATACCAAGGTTAGAATGGGTAGACTGGCTGGGCACAGTGACATATACAAGTCACAAAGCCACTCAGGAGAATGAAGATAGAAGGTTTTTCTTTTCCTGGTTGTTGTTGTTGTTTTGTGTTTCTGACATAGGTTCTCACTATGTAGCTCTGGTTATCCTGAAACTCACTATGTAGACCAGGCTATACCAAGACTGTCTTAGTCAGGGTTTCTATTCCTGCACAAAACATCGTGATCAAGAAGTAAACTGGAGAGGAAAGGGTTTATCCAGCTTACACTCCCACATTGCTGTTCATCACCAAAGGAAGTCAGGACTGGAACTCAAGCAAGTCAGGAAGCAGGAGCTGATGCAGAGGCCATGGAGGGATGTTACTTACTGGCTTGCTTCCCCTGGCTTGCTCAGCCTGCTTTCTTATAGAACCCAGGTCTACCAGCCCAGGGATGGCACCACCCACAATGGGCTGGGCCCTCCCCCTAGTTAAGAAAATGCCTTAGAGCTGGATCTCATGGAGGCATTTCCTCAGCTGAAGCTCCTTTCTCTGTGATAACTCCAGCTTGTGTCAAGTTGACACAAAACCAGCCAGTACAAAGACTCTAGATGTTTAAAAAAAAATTATTATCAGAGAAAGGAGGATACCTCCTAGTTCTGGCCAGACTGGCCTATATAAGGACTTCTAGGACAGCTAGGGCTGTATAGCAAGACCCTCTCTCAGAAAACAAACAGAAAAGTAAAAAAATTCAAAATGTGCTCACACGTAATCCTAGCACTTGAGAGACCGAAGCAGGGTAACCAGGAGTTCAAGGCCATCCTTGAACAAAGCAAGTTCAAGACCAGCCTGGTCTATACGAAACCATGTCTCAAAAGAATAAAGTGAAATAAATACAAAGGTGAGTTTGTCCTAACTTATGTTATATCCTAATAAAGTTGGTTTAAAGTAAAGCATTCCCTTGGGAAGTATGAGACACAGTGTGTCAGATACACAGTTCTTACTGGGAGTATGCATGTTCTCAAGTCATTGTGGAGACTTCTCTTATCTCTAGGAAATGAAGATTTCCCAAGGGGCCAGACTTTGAGGAACCCAGGAACCATCCCCTCTGATCAGAACCAGCTGAGCAGGGCTCAGAGTACCCCATCCATTGTGTTAGGAGAAAGTCCTCGGACTTTGAAAAACACTTTTCATAAGCAAGTTGCACATTTATTTACACCTAGAGATTGTTTCTGTCCAGTGTTCACGTGGAAATTCATGTGGACAGATAAAGAACCAGAAACCAGTGGACAAAAAGGTAAACTTTGGGGTTTAGAGTCTTACACCTAAGATAGGTGGCCGCAGAGTCTGTACCTTCTCATCAACCTTGTTAGGAAGAAGAATATTTGCAGAGACCTATCAGGATGTTTCATGCCCCTGTGTAATTTGCCCATCCCAATTCTCCCCTCCTGTCCACCTCGGGTCCCGGGTGCCCTGGCTATTGTCAATGTTCTCAGAGCAGGTGATCCCAGGACCTTCTTCCTACCACCCTACTGCGGACACCCTGCAACACTCACTGTGTGGAGCCTCCCATCTGTGCCCTACTCCCATAAAGCAATCCAGCACAACAGTCTGCTCCAGAGGTGACAAGGACCTGTTTTAGAGTGTTCTTTTTGGTTAATGTTCAGTGTCGCTCATCAGAGGACCTTAGAAGTATCCACCACAAAGTCACAATTCCCCCATGTGTAGAAGCCAGGGTGGCCATGGCTAAAATGTTGTGATATGAAACTCAGCCTTTTTGCTGTGGCAACAAAGTGCCCCTTAGTAAATGACACCTTGCCCTGCTGTAAACCTGTGATGTTACCTCATTTGACAGGCAGCTGGAGACCAGAACATTCAGGATAAATTGCCAACATTTGTCGTAGTCTGCCCAAAACATTATGGACATGCATGTAAAACTATTTTTATTTTTGTTTTGTTAAGATTACTAATTGGAGTCATTGATATCAATTTTAAAGTAATTTACCTAAAATCGTATTTAGAGGCTGAGAAGATTATGTTGAACACATTACTTGAAAACGTGCCAACATTTAAAAGTCATTCATAAATTTCTACCCCTTTCATGTGAGCCCTTCATCAAAATCTTCTATACCCAAGACTTAGTGTGGTCAAGAATTCCAGCTGCTAGAGAGGATTCTGCAAATCAGTGCAGCCACCGGCTGACAAACTGCCTCAGCGTGGCTGCCGGCCAACTCTGACTCAAGAAAGCCAACTGAGATCTTGCATGTCCTCATCTCTGGATTCTTCAAGAATGTGGTCACCAATGTACAAGAATAACTTAAAAAAAAAAATTAGTGATTTTTGAGGTGCTCAGTTTCTTAATTTTTGAATGAAATCTTCCTTCAGCCTGAGGAAGGAATTATGGAAATTGGTGTTATGAATGAAATGGGTTATTACTATATAATGGCTTAGGGTCACAGATATTTTTTGGAGTTTGGCATTTGTTCTGGTCAAATACTTTTCTCTTAATTAAAAATATGTGTATATATATGTGTGTGTGCATATATATATATATATCATATCTTTAGTGTATGGCTTAAAAATAGAGAAGTTAAAAATATTAATTAATTAATTAATTTTGCTACACTGGACTTGAATTTGGGGCCCTGTACGGTCCTCTGAGCTATACTGTCCTTCAAAATATAGATTTAAGTTACTTTAGTCTTCAATTATCAAAGTCTTAAAAAAGTTTAAAAAATTAGAAAGTTGCTTCAGTAAAAGCAGGAATACCTAGGCCTAAGGTATCCGTGAAGCATTGGGTCCCATCCCCAGCACGGCCTTAAAAAGTGGACGTAGTGGCAGATGCCTGTTATCCCAGCGCTTGGGAAGTAGAGGTAGAAAGATCTAGGTCATCCTTGATTACACACAGAGTTTGTCCAGTTTGGCCAGTCCAGGATAAATGAGGCCGGGTCAGTTACTTTGAAAGTAAGAAATATCTTAGAACCATATGACAGCTAACTAAAGAACGGAGATGGAGAAAGAATAGAAATAGCCCACAACTGGAGAGAAAAATCTCAGGGTGCTTTGTTGTGGGAAAGAAATACACAAAAACCAAGAAAGAGTTTTCATTCTTTTGATTGCCTTTTTGGTTTTAGTAAAAGGCATCGCTATGCGGCCCTGGCTGACCCAGTACTTGACATACAGTCCAGCACAATCCCAATGAAAATTAAAATTCCATTCCTTCACAGGAAGTGTGCAGCTGCATGTCACCTGTGTGGCTTCAGAGACAGGGGATTACATTCAGGGAGGGTCCAGACACGGCTCTCACAGACCCCAGACAGACCTGCTCCGGATGAGACACACCATTTAAAATTTAATGTGTTTCTATTATAGATAATCCACTTTCTGTTCTCAGAATATATTCTTAATGGTTCAGCCATTTCCAGGTGCTTGTGTGTTTTAATGTTTTGTGTGTGTGTGTGTGTGTGTGTGTGTGTGTGTGTGTGTTTGGATTGGTTGGATTTTGTTGTTTTGTTTTCCGAGGTAAAGTTTCACTGTATTACCATGTTTGGCCTCAGGCTCCTTCCGCCTTACCCTTGGCAGTTTCAGTATTAGTGACTTTTTAGTGATCCAGAGATGGAATAGAGATGCTCTGTTATTCCATCTGAGCTTCACAGCAGAGTCTCCAGAGGCTGTTCAGATAGAGCTGGCAACAGGCACCAGTCAGTGGGAGGCAGCCCTCCAATGGAGAAGCCTAAGGACTGCTTTTGATCTACAATTCAAATGGTATACATTCATCATCTCTCCCCCTGATTTCTGGGGAGGGGTGGGGGTGTTTGTGGGGCACTTGCTTGCTAGCTCAGCTCTCTAACATTTGCCACCTCCTCTTTTATCCCTTTCATCTCTGCTGATCCTTCCTCTTGTGCTTTCTAAGCTGCTACTGTCACATGACATGCATCTCCTCACTTCCTCCTCCACGTTTGTCCTAATAGTGTCCTGAGAGCCAATCAGTCCATCCTATTGTGTTAAATCAGTTGTACTGTTCTGTTGAAAAAAAAAGTGACCAGAACCTTCAGTTCATGTCTCTTTTCTTTGATTTCCACACTTAGTGATGTCCAAAATAGAGATGTTGCTGATTATGAAAAGCTTTCATTTAGAAGGGGTTAAATGTCCACCCTTCTGAAAAGTTTCCTTTCAAAGGCACATTCCCAGTGGGAGATGCAACTCAGTGCCACAGGGCACATCTGGCTTGTTCAGTGTCCTGGGTTCCATCCCCAGCACTCCCCCCACCCCAAGACATCGTATGATATCATAATCCACGGCTCCTGGGCATGTGGGTATACACCCGAAGGCATCTAAGCACACACCTCACAGATGTGCACTGTAGAATGGAGTATTAGTCCATAGCAGAGAAGAATGAACTGAGTCATTTTTGAGGAAGCAGATGGTACAGGAAACCCACATTAAGTGAACTAAGCCAGACATAGATAGATAAATATTTATAAGTGTCCTCTCCAAAATATGGAATCCAGATTTGATGACATGAAAGTCATGGGGTCCATCTGGGGGAACAGGTGAGGGCAGTGGAGCGTATGAACAGTATCATGTTAAACCTATCATCTATTAAAATGTTGACGCAAAGCCCTTTATTTCAAACTCTGACTAAAAAATCAATAATGGCAAAAAAAACCAAACCAAAACAAAACAAAAAAAAACAGGTTTCCAGTTTCAGGAAAGAATTTTCTTGAGATCATCTATTTACTTAGTTGATTGGCCTTTATTTATTTATTTATTTATTTATTTATTTATTTATTTATTTATTGATTTATTGACACAGAGTCCAAGCTAGCCCTACACTTCTGGTCCTTCTGCCTTCATATCTCAAGTGTTGGGATTTACAGGTATTTGCTATCTCATGTGACATACATCATCATTTTCTTTTTTTACAGAGCCAGAGTGAAATCTCATTATTTAAAGCCACCAACACTTTGGTGCCTAAGATAGAATCTCACCTTTTAGCTTAGCTGGCTTGGAACTCACCAAATAGTCCAGGCTGGCCTCAAAGGTTTTGGCAATCCTCCTACCGCAGCCTAGGGCATGCTGGGATTACAGGCGCGGACAACCACACCTGGCTAAGCCACTGACCCTTGGCCAACTAAAAGAATACTTTCCGAAGTATGAAATAATTTTCTCATTCATTTCGTGAATAACGGTTGATCATCCACTTTCTGCCGTAAGGTTTTCTTTGCCTTAAAAAGGTGAACCACGGTCCAAAGAGACTAGTTTTCCTAAACACCCTCAGCTCTTCTAAACAGTGACTCCATACGTTTGCCTAGGTAGCATCAGAGATGAGACTTCACCCTATGATAGGATGTGCGTCAGCTAAACCACTGGGCTGGCCGCACAGTCTGCGTTCCACCTGTGTGCCTTGCTTGTTCCTAGGCCTGCTGTGCAGCAACTGCCGGGATGGAGTAGCAAGCAGGCCAGCCCACTCTTTTTTACAACTGTTAGCAGTGTAAGGCGTGTTCTGGGTAAGTCCGCTGGCTTACCCACCTTGCCCTTGTCTGTGTGTCTTGCCCCAACTCTAATGGAATATAGAAACTGAACCCCTTGACCTGTAATTTTAATTAAGTTCAACCAGTGGGAGGCACTGCCAGGGGAGCAAAGGTAGGGACTGGAATGGGGTAAAGGATTCTCCTCTTTCCTAGTTAGGTCTCAAGTTGAATATGCTGTCCTTGACCATGGCTTCTTCCTCCTCTTGCTCTTTCAGGCCCACATGAGAAAGGGTCAAATTAGGGCCAAATGCTCAGCAGTCCTGGCACGGTGTTCAACAAGGGTTTGTGGAGTTAGTAGGTCTAACCTTGAGGAGTTCCTTTAAGAGCAGCGGGTGTGGTGGTGTAGTGTAGTATGTCCTCCAGACTGAGACAGGGGAATTGTGAGTTCAAATACCAGTCTCAAATTATCAGACTACAAACGAAAAGGAGAAAGGACAAGAGCATTGAAGGCGAGAAGAAAGGAGGAAGGGAGGAAGGAGAAAAGGAGAAGAGATGCTAAATTCTGCATTGCAGACTTACACACACACACACACACACACACACACACACACACACACACACACACACTAGCCTGTGCAGGTGAAGAACATCTTTAAGAGCCCTTGGTTCCCAACCTCACCCACACCTTGTAATGACCTTTCATGGCTTTCCTCAGTTACACAAGTCAGCACACTCCCGGCCTGGGACCTCAATTCTCTGTAGCTAATTGGAAGTAGCAGATAACCTAGAACATCTCCTCTAAACTAAGCAGTTTCCCCGAGTGTTTTCTTTTTCTCACTAAGATAACTGTCACGCTGAATAAATTTGCTTTGCAGTTGAGATATGTAATCCTAATGCAGCCGTTTTCCCCTTGTGCACGATGTGTGACTAAAGGAGACAGGGATTTGGTGTTTATAGCGGAAGTATTTCTTACCCTGTGCATGTCCTGACTACATAATTCAACGACTAACCAGTGAGGTTCTAATTAAACTTTTGCCAGACTGGGAAACAGACCTGTACTCATACAAAGTAGTAGGCCTTGTCCTTTTTATATTGGCTCAGAACTGAAAGGTGTGTTCTTTATACACTTTTAAAAGGAAGGGTCTGGACAACAACTCATGCCAAAGATCAAGAGTAATTACAACACTATAAAGACACATGGAGTCTCAGAATCTAAGTGCTAAGGGAACAAGGAACAGTTTTTGAGCCAGCAATTCATCTCTAAATGACATGAAGGAGACTCGGAATATGCTGGGGAGCAAGTGAGGACCAGCGCAAGGCCAGCCTGGCTTAGCTGTGCTCACACTAGGTGGGGCAGAGTGGAAGGGGAGGTTTATTCATGTGTGTGTGCATGCATGCCTGTGTGTGTGTGTGAGTGAGTGCATGCGTGCCTGTGTATGTGCATGCCTGTGTGGATATATGTATGTGTGTGCATGCATGCCTGTGTGTGAGTGAGTGTGTGTGTTTGTGAGTGTGCATGTGTGCCTGTGTATGTGCATGCTTGTGTGGATATATGTGTGTATGTGTGTGTATGCATGCCTGTGTGCATGTGTGTGCGTGTGCAGGCTGACTTTGAAATACCTAGGGAATCTTGAAACCTCCTATCTTAAATGTGCCAATTTAAGCACATTTTAAATGGGGCAGAAAATAGTGAAATTTATTCCTAGATTTATTCCTAGGAAGTAGAAAATGTTTACCTTTCCAATTAATCTATACTAGAACATGTGCTCAATAATAAATTAGCATAACGGAGAAATTCCGAAATTTCCAGTAATTTCTTAGAAGAATTAATGACTTGTTAGCAACTTTTTCCTATTTTGTTCTGTTCTGCCCCCATTCTGACAGGAGCTTAACTATGTAGCCCATGGTGGGTCAGAACTCACAACTCTGCTGCCTCAACCTCCTGGGTAGTGAGATCACACGTGTGTGTGTGTGTGTGTGTGTGTGTGTGTGTGTGTGTGTGTGTGTGTGCCATAGACTCCAGTAATGAAGCAGAATGCAGCTGAGTGTCCTGGCACACGGCTGGCCTCCCGACTCTCAGGAGGTGGGGGTACGAAGACCTCAAATTCGTGCCCCACTCACACAGCAAGACCTAGCGTCAAAAATGAAGAAAGAGAAAAGAGGTGAAGGGGAGAGGAGAAAAGCAAGTGTGTGCGTTTATGAAGAGAACTTGAGAATACCACCACGGGATTGTTTATTCTCTCAAAAATTCCACATCTGGGGTGGGAGGGATGGCTCAGTAGGTAGGAATGCTTGCACAGGAACTGAGCCTGGATCCCAGCACCCACATAAAAAGCTGGGTGTGTCTAAAGAATGTGCCCTATAGCTGATAATGAACACTTAAATGTGTTATGGTTAGAACAGGAAAAAAAAAACATAAGAAAACCCCAAAGCCACAAGCGTACTTTTAGATTAATTCGAGTGCATACAAATTATGTAAACTCACAATGTAAGTGACAGTTTTAGAAGACAGAAGCTCCCAGAGCGATCACCTCTGTCTCACCGTCTGAGGAATGTAACCTCATTTTCACGGCTGTAACCCCCTCTATTTTTCTTCATAGTGCTCATCTCTACACAAAGGCATTATTTGTATGTAGGACTTCTTGCTGTTTGTCTGCCTTTCCTTACAGAATGTGGGCCCTATGGGGAGAGGCAAGTAGTCCTTCATCTGCATGGTGACAATAAACACTGTACAGATTAACTGTCGGATGAGCAGAGCATCATCATGGTTCCTAGAAGTCTCTTACTCTGAAACCTAGCAAGGAGCAGCCAGCACTGGATACTGGAGCCGAGGAGGAACAAACTTATTCTAGCGGTTGTTTCTTTCTCTAATGATTTCCCCAAACCCGGATTCTGAAGCACTTGTCCTCTGGGTTGTTTGAAGAATCGAGTGAGGTACACCTGACACTGTTTCTGAGGAAGAAAGAGGAGATAGAGAAGGGGGAAGACCATGGCTCCAGTTTGGATTTGGAGTATCCCACAAAGGACTGATCCGCAGCCTGGTGCTACTGGGAGGTCATGGGAGGATTAAAGAGGATGGATCTGGGGAGAGGTCTTCAGGTCACTGGGTGCATAGCCTTTTCCACCCAGCTATGAGGTGACTGGTTCCATTTTCCACCTATTCCCCGGCACAGTGCCTTGTCACATGGATAAAAGTGACAGCTAATCCACAGACTGGAACTTTCAGAACTGGGGACTAACCAAATAAATCTCTTCTCTTTATGAGTCAGTCATCTGAGGCGTGATAAAAGCTGTGGAACTGACATGGTAGCACATGGCCAGCCTGGGACACATGGCAAGTTCCAGATCAGCCTGGGTTATAGAGAAATACACTTCAAACAAGCAAGCAAGAAGGAAAAGACAAAACTATCAAAGAAATATGCATTAATATTTGCAAGTCAGCACCATAAATAAGGTGAAAAGGAAGAGTTCTCAAACACCTACTATTGCTACTTTACCCTTCTCAGCCTTAGCAAATTACCTAATATCATGTCAGTGGGTTTGTGTTATTAAATACACTTCTATATGAATATTAATCATTGTACAAATTCTATTGTGTCCACCATGCCTGTCCTCCCCAGCATGTCTTGCATGCCCTCCCATGCCCACCGTACTCCTGAAGGATGTTTTATTTACTCTCAGTGGGTTGAAGGATGCCGAAAGGAATGCAGCTTATCTGTATACATATCTTGAATTATTTTCAAGGAAAACATTTCTAATTAGTTATGGGGGGGGGGGGATGCAGAGACCAAGCACAAGAAGGAAAAACTAAACAGGATGATCTGCGATACTGCAGAGGTAGTAGAGACAGAACTCCCACACACTGGTGGAACAACTCTGCTCCCTAGGACAGAAGTCTTCAAATGTTTAATTTTAGAATTCCTTGACACTCTTAGACTTTAAGGACCACATGAGCCTTGTTTATGTAGGTTATATCTATCGGTGGTGAAGTCAGAAGACTTAAAGCCAGGTGTAGTGGAATACATCTATAATCCCAGCACTAAGGAGGAAAAGGCAAGTTCAAGACTTACCTGGTCTACATAGTGAGTTCACAGCAAGCTGGGGCTGCAGCAAAAACTGAGAAGGAAGAGGAGGAGGAGGAGGAAGAGGAGGAGGAAGAAGAGGAGGAGGAGGAGCAGGAGTTATTCAACAATACACAGGATACCTTTGGCCATCAGAACAAGACACTATTATATATGATGCAGTCTCTGGTTGGATCCCCACTCTACACTCGGAAGGGCAGAGGGGGTGAAAGGGGCAAATATTATTTAACATGATTACAAAAAATATTTTGACATTGGCAAGGTTCCCAAAAATACCGCAGGAAGCCCCAATGGCCCCAAGACCCTGCTATGAGAACAGTCACCTTGAGAAGTCTGTGCTTGCTGTTCCAGGATGTGGTACCAGAACCCTCACAGCAGCCCTGCTTTGTAAGATTCCTAAGCCAAACCAGGCCTGGGACCCTTGCTAGCCAGATGAAGCAATGAACAGTAAAGCAGTCACAAAAGCAATAGAGGGAAAACCGTCAGCTGTCCACTAGCCCTGGATGGGTTTCATAGACACAGTGGTCTGGGTTTTCTGGTTTTTGTTGTTTTGTGGCAGGGGCTAACACTGTAGCCCCGGCTGGTTTGGAGCTAGCTCTCTATGTAACTCATTTTATAGGTGAGACTCTAATATACAATTCTATTTATATGAAACTCAATTGTGTTGAAATTCTATGAAAGACTATTTCGTTGTCTTGGGGTGTGCTTATGGGTGGTCAATCATAAGGAAAGGCAAAGAAGTGACGATCGTAACAGTTAAGATGATAGATATTGGAGCTGGATAGATGGCTCAGTGGTTAGATCACCAGCTGCTCTTTCCGGGCACTGCGTGCGTGCAGGGCACAGACATACATGTAGAAACCCCTGTACACATAGAGCACTTTAAATAAGTAAATATTTAAGAAGATAATGGTATTCTCTGTGATATGAGTCCTTGCCCTTATTTAAAACATTGTTACATTATTGTGGATATTTCTTTTCATTGACTTTTAAATTTCAAAATATGTATCATGTATCTTGATTACTGGGTGTTTGCTGTAGTTCTCTTTCTGGGTTTGTCTTTAATGACTGTGGTTTCTGTTGCTCCTTGTCACATGCCTTACTCCCCTCACTCTGGTCCTGCCCTCGATGATGAAGGGGATGCTGGTCAGAAATCAACAGGAACCCCAAGGAAGTGGCTGTTTCTAATTACACCCAAGCCTGCTTTATAATTATACTCCACAGTTGAAGTTTATACACTTTTCTGATGCAAGGTGTATTTCACAATAACTAGGGACATGCGTGTCTTTGGTTTCAAAACTCAATGAACCTGTGTCCTGAACTAATTGGCTTTTTAATTTTCCTCTTTTGTGATTTCAATAAGCATCCTTCAGAACCTGCCCTGTGCCTGGGACTTCTTAATGGCCCTTCGAGGGGCACGGGCTCCATTCTCACTTCACACCGAGGGACCTGCCCAAGCTAGCCTAGCCGGGTACACAGGCTGCAAGTAGACCAATCAGCTTTGTACGTTTTAGGTGCTTATGATTATGCGTTAACATGGCAGCTGACCAAAAGATCAGGAGTTTCACTAAGTGCCAAACACTTTTAAAGGTCATAATCACAGGGCCCTAAACAATACATGTTTAATATGTTCTGAAATTGGCAGGTCATTTCAAAAATCCATTTGCCCATGGCCACCACAGCATTTAAATTGATCAGACATGATAAAACTATCCTTGCTAGGATTTTCATACACCATGTAATATCGTTTTCTGGTCCCGGGATCGGCTGAGTCTCCTCTGACTTCTTTTCCACTGGCAGGAAGATGGCTTTGCTCCCCCCTCCCATGGAACCCGTAGCTGTTGTGGTGGTGGTTGTTGTGGTTGTTGTTGTTAACTTCCTCCTGGAGGCTAGGTGGGATGAGGCAGGCAGCTGCAGAGGCTGGGAGCACCTGGGCTTTGGGAGTGAGGAGACTGTGAGAATTACGCTGCTCCTTCGAGTTTGAGAGTAAAATGTTTCATCACCACCTTCCTGGCAGGCAGCACAGGCTTAGATGCCTTCTCTCTGCCTCAGCTTGTGAGTCTGGATTGCGTTTTCTGCAGAGCCCGCTCCTGTACAGGCTTGAGGCAGACAAGCCTGAACACCCAGGCTCCCCTGCACAGGGCCATCCTTACTATGCCTGGAGACACGGCAGAAGGCTCTGCCCATTTCAACATTTCAAATTAAAATTCAAACGTCGTCCTCACTAGCCACATGCTACTTGTGCCTGCAGTGCAGGGTGTGAGTACTATGGGCCTTCTGCAGTGCAGGGTGTGAATACCATGGACCTTCTCCCGGATGTATCTTCAGTAGCACAGACGTTCGGGACAGAAACAGCTTTCAGAACGCTCAGCCTGGCTGATTTACCTCCTAGCCCAGCCAGAGCTCCCTGGGCAGCATTCAGACGGGGCTGTGTGGTATAGCATCAGGTGCTGGACAGTAATAGAGTGGCCAGAACATCAGAAATTTCACTTATTAAACTCCAGATGCTTTTGATGAGCCGTATCTGTGAAGTTCTCAGACTCATAGCATGGTTAATTTGTTTTTGATTTTTTAATTAGCAAATCATTTTGACGAGTGTTTTTTTTTCCCCTTTTCTTTTTTTTGGGGGGGCATGGGTGGGTGGGGAGGATTATCATGTCTGAGAAAAGATCGAAAGGGCCAGTGCGAAGGCTCTGCTGGCACAAGCCTGGTGACCTGAGTTCAATTCCTACCACCCACAGGGTGGAGAAGAAAACTGACTCTTGCAGATTACATGCTGACTTCCACATATGTATTCATACACACTCACTCTCACACACACACACACACACACACACACACACACACACACACACTTTGAAAATGTCTTTAAAAGGAAAAAATTAAGAGCTCAAACCTAAAGTCCAACTGTCTGTTTCTAAAATACCAAATGCCAGATAAATGTTAGGTGTTAACGTTCTAACAGAGAAACAGAGGCACTAAAGTCCACCACTCAGTAAAGCCCACCACTCAGTAAAGTCCACCACTCAGTAAAGCCCACCACCCACTAAAGCCCACCACCCAGTAAAGCCCACCACCCAGTAAAGCCCACCAGGAGCTTGGGTTTAATGTTTATGCCTCTGAGACTGAACTAGGGGAGCAAGGTTTAACACGTCTTATATAAGTCTCCTTTTTCTTAAACGGTGACCAGATCACCCTTTCTCTTATCCAATCCTTGGCACCTCTGGGATGATAGGATGTGTGAAGCCAAGTTGTTGCCATAGCATTTCTGTGTCCCAGTAAATCTTGTTTGGGGAAAGCATGTGCAATATATAATAACTCCTTACTGGGCAGGCAGCGAGAACAGCAGGCAGCCAGCGCCCGCTGGAGACACCTTTGAAAGACAGCCTACGTCTGGGAAGAACGTAAAATACTGTTTTTATTCCTATCACCAAGAAAACGAAAATCAATCCTGGCTCTCAAACCATCTATTTCCAACTACAGTCACTCTCTCCCTCTCCCTGACCCCTTCCCCAAAGAGGTCATACCAATTTATCTTTGAAATTTGAAAGAGGGAGGGACAGAAGCTGGGTAAATGGTTTAACTAAACCATTACAGTACAGGATTATAAATCAGCATGAGAAAGGCTGATGTGGGGAGCTCAGGGGTTTTTAACCAGAGCAGTTTGCTAGTGATCCTGATTATCTTGCTAATATAAATGCCTGAGAACCAGCAGACAGTGCAGACCACATCTTGGAGGTTTCACCCCCTCTCAGAGCCAAAGTCTCTGTGCTGTCTTTCTTATGTTCAGAACTGCTTGAAACTTTTAAGAGCAAAGAGCTTGCCAGATCTAGACAATAAATCCTTTATGAAGTTAATTGATGTCTGTTAGTATTGCTTCTGTGTCAGTTAGAAACAAGGTCTAAGGCAGTAGAGAGATAGATAACAAGACTGTAATGGTGTCTTACCATGCTGTGGCCTCTTCCCCACTTCCTATGGATACACCAAAAGACTACAGGTAGCAGCACGCAGCTCGGCCCGCATCCCCTCTGTCCGGCTTCTTGCCACAGCCCAGCCTGTCCACTTTCCTGTCTGCCCTGTTCAAGTCGGGCAGCTCACTTTCCGAAAGCCAGAGCTGAAACCCAGGCACTGCCGGTTCATGTGAAAGGCTCAGTTAATAAGGGTGTGTTTCGTTCAAGAGTTGAAAGGGTTAAAGAGGTGCGCCCTTTTTAGGGTGTGACAGTCAACCAAACTGGCTGAGAAGACAACAGAGGGAACAGTAAGCTCCTAGTTTGGGGGAAGTGCCCTGCATATATTAAACTCTCCAAAAAACAAAATAAAATAAAACAACAAAACAAAAAAACCCCAAGGACAACAAAAACTGTGTGTAGATGGATGAGAAACAGAGTGAAAGGCTAAGCTTAGCTCTAAGTTTGACTTCTCTGGTGAATAAAGTATACTGTCTTTACTGCTGGATTTTTAATTTTATGTTGTTCCAACTCCAGTTTTATTTACTCGCGCTTTTTGTATGTTTTTACAAACATATAAATTATATTCCATAAATCACATCTCACGTAATATTATTAAAATCACAGGGGTGTCATATCCGGGGAAAGGGTAAAAATTACATCTATTAGTACTCCGGTGACTGACAGCTGCATTCAGCAGCCAACCTAAACCAGTAATTATAAATCATCTTTTATAACTGTGCCCACATGCAGGATTCTGTTTTGTTTCATTTTTGGGTTGTTTTGGCATTAATATAGGTATTAAGTATATTTATTTATATTATATGTATTTAGTATATATTAAATATAGTGGAGCCCCCACCCCATTCAGTCTAAAAGTATTTTGTGTTTGCTGAAATCCTTTTGTTTCACTGCTTCAGCAAACTTGGTGATCCCAGCAACCCTCCTCACGCTTGTCCTTGTGGGGGGTGATAGGGGTCAGGAAAAAAGCCGGCTTATCCCATCAAGAACCAGGACACACCTGCTCAAGTCAACACTGTGCACATGCTGCCTGCTGATGGTGTCTGCGTGGAAGACAGCACTCATTTTCCAAAGTCTTACTTTCCACCGTAGTAAAAAACACAAAGCACACACTTTACCATCTAAATGATTCTTAAGCACGTAATTTGTAATACCTCTAGGACATTTTCATCAAAACTAAAACAATGCCTCAGCTAAGCCTCAAAACTGCCACCCTACGTCTGCCTACACCTGACATCTTTGGTTTTGCCTGTCTCTTTGTGACTGACTTATTTCCCGGCACAATTACTTAGGACAAACTTGGCACTGGGGTACATGCTTGTGATCCCCAGCATTTAGGAGGTAGAAACAGGAAGATCAGGAATACAAGGCCAATCTCTACAGAGCAGGTAGGAGTCCAACCTGGGCTACATGTGATACTATCTCGAAACACAAAAACCACCTACCAACCAGCCAACCAAACAGCAACAGCAACAGAACCACCCCACAGTTACTTAGTACAAACTCTCAAGGCTGACCCATGCTACAGCTTGCCATCCATTTATTTAAAGAAGATCGACAGCTATCTGTTGGTGGCCAACTCTGTCAGTCACAGCTTGGGGTAAAAAACAAGGAGCAAGTGGAGGTAACTTCATGGAGAAAGACACAGATGTGTGGGGGAAAACATAATGAGATCTTGTCATTTAGAGAAATAAAGACAGGGGTGCAGCAATAATTGCCAGTTAGGGATGGCCCGTGTAAAACATGTATGGTTTGTTAACTGAATTAACTGACTTTTGGAAGCCCTTTTCTTTCTTCCTTTATAAAGAGCTACTATGGGCTGGAGAGATGGCTCAGTGCTTCAGAGCACTGACTGCTCTTCCAGAGGTCCTGAGTTCAAATCCCAGCAACCACATGGTGGCTCACAACCATCTGTAATGGGATCTGATGACCTCTTCTGGTGTGTCTGAAGATGGCTACAGTGTACTCACATATAATAAATAAATATTTTTAAAACCCTATTATAGCTTTATAAGTCACTAACAAATCATCCTGTAACAATCTTATATGTGTATTTATTAGAGATTTATGTGTGTGTGCATTTGTAGGTTCCATAGAGGAACTGGAGCCCCCTGGAGCTCCAGTTACAAGTGGTTGTGAGATGTCCGCTGTGGGAAACAGGAGTAGAACTCAGGTCCTCCCGGAAAGCATCTTAACCACTGAGCTCTCTCTCCAGCCTGTACAAACACTTATATTAAGACAGCTTTAGAAACTCTAAGAATATGCGACAAGTCTGGGACTGGGACTTAACTAAGTGCTTGCCTAATGGGCATGAAGTTCTGGGTTCTATCCTAGCTCAGCATAATAACAGGCAACACATAATCTCAGCACTTGGGAGGCAGAGGCAGGAGGATCGGCTCAAGATCACATCGTGGGTTTGAGGCCAGCCTGAGTGAACCACTGATGTCTGCCATCATGGGCTCACTCTGTGAGGGTACGACTAGATTGCTTACTTTTGCTTCTAGAAGCATATAGATGTATCCATAAAACAACCGCCACTGTGCAAGCAGGTGTGTAATTAAGTGTTCCAGTAGGTAGAGAGACGTTTGTGATGCTCCAGGAATTCAAAGGGAAGGAGTGTGGCAATGGTGAGCCTTGAAGCATAGGTTTAACAAGGCCCCAGGTGGAAGGAGGGCACTCCTGGAGAGGGCGGGGCCTGAAGGACGCTGGCCAAGGGAATGTAGGCACAAGGCAGAGTTATGCAGCTCCGTAAAGGTTGGCAGAGCATCCTGGAAGGGGTTAATAATGAACTGAGCCCTGAGAAGCAAGTCCAGAAAATGAGGTATAGAGCCCTGTGAAGAGGAAGTGGGATGAATCAAACAACTCAGGAAGAGATGCAACATGAAATGGGGCCTGGGGTGAGCAACAGTTGTGGGGACAGAGGGAAGGGAAGGGTGTTCAGTGAGAAGGAAGAAGCTGGAAGAGAAGGATGGACCCAGAGGAGATCAGTGGAGAATCACAAGACCTAGAGGACATGGACAAGCTGGAGGGACGGGTCAGGGGCAGCATGAGGCATGTCGAATTTAGGGGACAGTTACTATCTCCAAGTGAAACCATCCATAACTCATGGAAGTTTCCTTTTCAAGGTACCCTAAATCAGTCACCATGCTCACAATTTGGTAAGAAAGGTACAAGCCTGTCTATAAGTGGCACCTTTACATGGTGTGCTACTTTTAGGTCAACTTGACATGAGGTAGAGGCATCTGAGAAGAGGGAGCCTCAGTTCAGAAAGTGACTCAAGATCGGGCTCTATGCAAGCCTGTAAGGTATTTTCTTAATTAGTGATTGATGAGGGAGGTCCCTGCCCTGGGCAGGAAGTCTTGGGTTCTATAAGAAAACAGGCTGAGCAAGCCATTGGGAGCAGGCCAGTAAGCAGTACCCCTCCGTGGCTTCTGCATCCGCCCCTGCCTGACTTCCTTCAGTGGTGGGTGGTGATATAGAAGTGTAAGCAAAATAAACCCTTTCATTCCCACTCTGCTTTTAGTCACGTGTTTTATCACAATAGAAACCCTAATGTGGGATCCGGGGCTAGAACCCCGGCCAGCTTCTTGCATTAAGAGTGTTGACCCACTGAGACATCATCTCCTCAGCCCTGCATCAAATGTGATATTTTCATTATAAGGATCAGTTCATGCACGTGAGTGACTTTAATCTACCAGGACCACAATGCAGGTACCTGAGGAATGACAAGAAAATCCTTTATGAATTTTGGAGAAACGAGGAAGAGAAGATACCACGGCAGGGTTTAGGACTATGAGGGTACAAACTTACACGTGAATAACTTTATGACATTGGCACAGAGGGATGATTGACCCTCCATGTTAAAGCATGTCCCAAGTCTATTTTTGTTCTCAGAGCACCTTGGTGGCAGTTTCACAAGGATCCCATGGTCAATATGCAGGCACCAATAGAAGAGAAACACATTTGTATATGAACAAAATGAAAAGTATTTGGATCAAGTGCAGGTTGAAAAGTTGAATGTTTCCTTGTCTTAGGAGGTGTGTGTGTGTGTGTGTGTGTGTGTGTACAGCTGTAATCCCTTAGAAAGCAGAACAGAACAGGATTCCAGGCCAGGATTAGTCTAGCCTGTGTCTGGCCTGTGATTTAGTGGGTAAGGACTCATGCTGACAGTCTGATTACCAGGGTGCCACTGTTCTCTGGGAACTACATGGTAGAGGGGAAAAAAACCTGATACCACAAATTTTCCTCTGACCTCTACATTTGTCCTCTGACACATGAATGCATCATATACACACAAAAAGATATTAAAATTTTTATTTAAATAAAAGTAACTTAAAAAAAAGAGTTTCTAGGGTCAAGAGCATTACTGCTTTTCCAGAGAACCTGGATTCTATTCCCAGAACCTACATGGCAGCTCACAATCATCTGTGGTTCTAGTGCCAGGGCAGCCAACATCCTCTCTTGGCCTCTCAGGTACCAGACACATTTGCTATACAGGCATACATTCAGGCCAAACACCCATTTATATTAAAAATGAATAAATAAATTTCAAAGAAAAAAGAGGCCCAGGTCAGCCTTCAGCCTGGATTACATAGATTTTTCTTATATCAAAAAAAAAAAAAAAAAGAAGAAGAAGGAAAGAAAGAAAGGAAGGAAGAAGAAAAGGGAGATAGAGAAGTGGCTCAGAGGCTAAGAGCACTTACTGGTCTTCAGAGGGGCGATGATCAATTCCCAGCACGCACACCAGATGCCTCACAGCTGTCTGTAACTCCTTCCAAAGGTTCTTGTGTGTACATGGTGCACAAATTTCAGGCAAACACACCCTGAAAGCTATTCTTGGTTGTTATCTTGACCATATCTGGAATAAACTCAAACCCCCAAATGGCTGGGTGCACCAGTAAGTTATTTTTGCTTATTTTGAAATGGGAAGATGCATTCCTAATCTAGATCTCTGAGGTGGGAAAACACACTTTTTTTTTCTTTCTCCAAGACAGGGTTTCTCTGTACAGGGTCTCTCTGTGTAGCTCTGGCTGTCTCGGAACTCACTCTGTAGACCAAGCTGGATTCAAACTCATGGACATTAAAAGTATGCACCGCCACTACCTGGCAAAGACACACTTTTAATCTGGAGCTTTTTGGGACAAGAATGTTCATCTTTAATCTGAGACACGCCTTCTGCTGGAAGCCCATATAAGGACAGGGAAGAAGGAAGCTTTCCCCTCTCACTGATTCCTCTAGCTTCCTAGAGCTCTAGCTTCCTGCCAAGTTCCTTCCTTCACTGACATGGAGTCTACTCAGGATCCCAGTCTATACTGAAGACCAGCTGAATGATCCAGCCTGGTGGACCGAACAATTACTGGATCCTTGGACCTTTTGTATAGCATCAGATATTGTTGAATTAGCTGGGCCACAGCTGTGAGTCATTCTAATCCCCTTAGTACATGTGAGTGTTTGCTCTATTGGTTGTTATTCTAGAGAATCCTGACTAATTCATACATGATGAATATAAAAGCAAAAAAATTTAAAACTCTCAGGCATGGTGACACAGTTATAATCCCAACACTTGGGAGGTAGGGACAAGAGGTCAAGAGTTCAAGGTCAGCCTGGGGGTACATCAGATGTCTCAAAATAAACAAGGAAACAATATAGAGGCAAGGAAGGTCTTTTTTTGCCTTATCTTTTCTACCTTTTCTTTTGTGTGTATGTGTTGTGGCTATGTTTTAAAGTTTTTATTATTTTATTTCATGTGTGTGAGTATCTTGTCTCTATGTACCATGTGCATGCCTGGTGCCCAAAGAGTCCAGAAGAAGGTATCAGAAACCCCTGGAACCGAAGTTACAAATAGTTGCTTCACACCATGCTGGGAATGAAACCTGGGTCTCCTCAAGGGCACAAGTGCTATTAACTGCTGAGCCACCTCTCCAGCCCCTCCCCTGTTGGTATGCTTTAATATAGGACTTCATGTAGCCCAAGCTAGCTTCACACTGACTATGTAGTTGAGAGTGTCCTTGAACTACTGATTCTCCTTCATCCCTCCTCAGGGCTGGGGTTAGCATCATGCACAACCCCACCCAGCTTTCCCACAGTCTTTTCTGAAGTCGGCAATTCTGACTCCCAGCTTCTTGCTTTCTTGTTTACAATAAATACCCAGTCTTTCCCCCACTCAGGAACACCCCAGGTGTTTTCTTTACTAATAAAAAGGAATATTTTATTCTTTGCAGTAAAGCAGCAATAGTTTCGTTTTAATAGGAGTCTGGGCTGAGTATGGAGTGCTACACCCAGAATCATTCATAAACCTCTCTCTTCCACTTAAAGGGCTCAGACCTAGAATCTGATTACGCTACAAAGAAGAGAACAGCTTCAAATGTCTGGCACATTTTAGGAAGTAGATAACCAAAATGAGATGCCCTTTAAGCAGAAATTTCTTAGAATATATTTTTAAATAGGTTTTGTCTGTATAAGATATATGGGAAGGCAAAAACATATAGATTTGAATATTGGAACGTGGATTTTAGAAATGGTGAGAGGAAAAGGCCAGTGAGAAATCGCTAGCATGTGGGATGATGGAAGCCATTTTCTCAGCAGCAGTCAGAAGTATAGTCAGTGTGTTGGCTGCTTTGCCAAGCCCTTAGCAAAAGTCTACTGTGCTTATACATCATATTTTTATGCGATGCTTTAAAAAAAATCAGGAAGGAACCTGTTTCCAAGCACAGGATGACTTGTGGTTCAAGGAAGGATGGAGAGAGGGGTGAGAACGGATGGTCTCAGGAAGGACCACAGTGAACTGTGAGGGGCAGGTGGGGATTCGTTATATGAAATGGCTATTTTCCATCTTTTGTTTTACATGTTACAGGACAGGTGCCCTTGGACGCTGAGAGTCTCAGAGGATGGTAAGCAATATATATATGTGTGTGTGTACAATATATATATATATCCTATTTTTATAAACTGTAACCATGAATGTTAAGTCAACTATTACTCATGAATTTTAGTAAGTATTTTCTAGAACTAAGTTCATTGAATTTAAAGAGATGCATACTATTGTTTTAGTTTTCATGGTGGTTTGAAGATGTCAGCCATAGTGTAAGACATTTGAATACCCAGTCCCAAGTTGATGGCACTGTTTGGCAGTGTCATAGTGTTCTATTGCTGTGAAGAGACACCATGACCAAGACAACTCTTAGAAAGGACAACATTTAACTGGGGGCTTGATTACAGTTTCAAAGGGTTGGTCCGTTATCATCACGGTAGGGAGTCTGGTGGTAGGTGGGGGGGGGGGGAGCATGCTGCTGGAGGAGTGATTAAGATCTCTGCGTTCTATCCACAGACAGGGGAAGGGGGAAAGATAGAGGGAGGGAGGGAAGAAGGGAGGAAGAGAGGGGGAGGGGAAATCAAGGAATCAAGGAATCTGAGGATTCTTCAGCTGAGGAGGAAGCATGCTCATATATGAGCCTATGGGGGCCATTCTCATTCACACCACCACAGCTGGTTAAGGAGGTGTGGCCTTGTTGGAGGAAGTATATCACTGGCAGTCAGATCTGAGGTTTCAAAAGCCATCTCTACTCGACTCTCCCTGCTTCCTCTTTGTGGTTAAGATGCTTGCTCTTAGCTCTCAGCTCCAGGCTCCAGTTGCTATGCCTGCCTGCTGCTCAGCTTCCCTGTGCTGGTGATGGAACTGCAAAGCCCAAATCAGCCCCTCCTTCCCTAAGCTGTCTTGGTCATGGTGGCTTATCACAGCAACAGGAAAGCAAGGCAGCCTTGCGGACAAGACGGAAGTAGATAAGAAGACAAGGGACTTGTGTTAAGGCAGCCAATAAGTCCTGAGGCTGGCCTGCCAGAGTTCTCTCTCACCACCAGCTCTGCAGAAGCCACTGCTTCTTTGGGTCCCTGTCATCTTGTCCCTTTTGTCAGAACCCCCTCGCTTAGCTTCCCTCATCTCTCTCTCTATCCCCATTCTCATTTCCAACATCATGTCAGCTTCATGGGGCCTTGGCATCCCTGGGGCTTCTTGATTCCATGCTGCAGGGCTCAGTCAGCCACCCTCAAGCATCCAGTTCCCTGGGGCTAGAGGACTCGTATGAAGCCACACAGGAAGAGGAAAGGCTAGGTGCTCTTGAGCAATACTTTCTCCCTCATGACACGAACGGTTCTGGGAAGTGGCCAACATGGCTGCCACAGTCCCCTCACCATTGTCCTATAATTTCTTGGTGATTGTCTCAGCACTAGCTAGTCCTTGCTTCAGTCTGTGTCCCTTCAGACTGTTCTACATACATGGTGTTTCTCTGGGGCTTCTACCCAGATTACCACATATTTTTTACCTGTCGCCTTAGAGAAGCCTCCTGTGACCCCAGCACCTGTTAGAATAATACTCCCTCATAGTCACCTTTACCTCCTTTCTCTGGCTCACCAGATTAAAATGTGTGTACCTTTGCTTTTGCTTCTCACTGGAGGAGCATCCCATCCTGAGATCAGGGATGTTAAGGCCCCCCTTCACCCCGTGTTCTCAGAGCCTCATAGTGCTGTCTTGCATTCATTCACAACCCTGTTTTACAGTGAAACTCTTCAAGTCTGGCTTGTTTAACATAGCCCACAAATGCCTGAGTCGGGAGTGCAAGCCTTCGAGAGGCCCTGCAAGAAAAAAAATGACAGAAATGGAGATTTAATGATATCTGATAATAAGACAATGGTGAGCACAGAGACCCTAAGAGCAGTGTCCTGACCCAAGAATAGAACAGCCCTGAAGGGCAAGGAGGGAGCTGCTGCGTAGACAGGGAGCCACAGAGAGCTATGTCATAGGGACGCTGGCAGGGATTGAGGGACACAGGCAGCCTACAATGCCCTGCAGGAAAGGATCTAGAAGAAAATTGTCCAAGTCTTACTTCCTTCCTTCTCTTTGATTTCCTTCCAGGATCCCCATGTCTGGTGCCAACAGAAAGCCCAATGGAGCATTTAAATGGAACTGGTGGATATGTCCACAAGAGACACAGGGGAGAATAAAATCATATCTGCAGAAGAACCCACAGGAGCAGGAGAGAGCTAGGCTCTGCCTCTGGTCCTCTCTCAGGAGTTGAAAACGACATCATTGTAGACCAGCATGGGGTCTAGAGAGACAGGGACTGTCAAGGACACTGCCAGACTTCCCTCTGATCTCAGAGGACATGGTCCTGTGTCTGGCCAGCTTTTCTAGTTGTTCTCTTCAGGATTTAGTTTGCCAGAGTCCTAATACATTCAACCTTCCCTCAACAGTAGCAGCCACATTTCTTTTAATATAAAATACTCTAGCTAACTCCAGATTGGGGTGAGTCATCCTCCCTTGTCCGGTGGCTATGGGTGTCACCTTTACCTGCCACACTGCAATTATTCAGAACGATCAGCCTGGACCCCCTGAGCTGCCCTACTCGGCCTCCATCCTGACAATTGTTTCTACAATTTGTCTTCCTTGGCACTTTGCCACTGAGAAACCAAATCGTGTTTCTAGCAAAAATGCACGATCACTCCTGTCTAACCGCATATGCAAAAGCCAATCACAGATCTATGTGTAAGCACTAGACCTGCTATAAAATGAGACAATAGGGTTAATTTAATCTTTGTGACTTTGAAGTTAATCTCAGTTCCTTATGAATCTAAAGTAGAACCAACCAATAGGTCTTCAAAATTAAAAGCATCTATGAGTCTTAAGAAAACAAAAAAGTGCCCCATAAAACACACACGAAGAGACACTTTTTTCCAAAGAAGACATGCAAATAGCAAACATATGTATATATATGCATATGTTTATAACACATACATACATATATGCAGAGCATTACTTTGCAGAAAAGAAACTCAATCAAAGCCACAGGGACATACCACACTGTACCCGTTGGGATAGATAAAATGAAAACAATACATCGAGTGCTGGTGAGAATACTCAGAAACAGGGCCTTTCCACATTGTTGTTGTAAAATGTTGACTACACACATTAAACACAATTGCCATTTGACTCAGTGATCTGGGCTGAGTACATTTGCCATCCCCTGATTTACGGGAGCCTTCTTTTCAACATTACAGTATTGAAGGTGGGGCCTTTGGGAGGTAAACGGATTGGATTAATCAGGTCATGAATGTTGTGCTCTGGTGGTAGAAGTGGAGTCTTAATAGAACCAGAAAAAAGGAGACCTCCTCTCCTGTCTCTCTACCCTACTCCACTCATTTCCCCCCATTCCATGCGAACACACAGTAAAAACATAGGTTCTGAGTACTCTCTTTCTTACTTAAGAACTCTCCCCAGAAACTGTCTGTACTGATGCGTTGGTCTTGAATTCTGGGCTCCAGAAGTGTGAGAAATAAATGTCTACTTCTAAAGGCAGCCTGAGCTGACCGTAACACCCAGTAGTCCCGCTCCTAGTGCACAGTCAAGAGGACTGAAAGCATCTACACAGACACCTAAAGGTCAACGTTTATGGCAGAATTACTCATGAATTAAAGTGAAAATGCTCAGCTGATGGATAAATAAAAGATGGCTGTCTTGCCAATGGAGGATGAGGTGCTGACACAGCCACAATGTAGAAGTGAAGCGAAAATTTTTTCGGAGACTCAGGTGTGTCATGTGATGTGTTTCTGGAATTTCTGGAAACGGCCCTATGAGAGGATGTTTTCCTGAGGCAGATAAGTGGGGGGAAGTTTTCCTGGGAACAGGAATGCGATGTTTTCCTGGAAGCTGCTTGGAAAAGGGGCACGTGATGTTTCGCTAGAGCGGTCATCTGAGAGAACACGTGCTGTTTAGGAAGAGTAGAGTTACCCGGCAGAGAGTGGGTGAAGCTGTGGCATTGGTTTGCCTTGACTTCTTCATTGATCACCATTTGTCATGACTTTGTAGACAGAAAGACACCGAAGAACATCTCATGATGTTCTTGCCACTTCTGTGGACTCCGGCTGATTGGCAGAGTCTCGCAGTTCCTTATGGAACAAATTGCCCTTGTTGATTCGTGAGTGGTGTTTGCGAGTGGATCAAGCTACTGCTGCTGATTTGTGGGAACTGAACTGATGATATCCTAACAACAAAGATTGGAATCGCCCCCAAAGAACTATTTCTAAACTTGTCAATATCCCTTTTGCCCTGTTAACCTTTCCTCTCCACTATCTCTGGTGGGTGGTAGGCCAGAAGGGAAGTTAAATCATTTAAGAACTCTTTATTAACATAGATTTGGAAAAATCTAAGCCTACACAGAAGAACCTTGGGGACAGTGCATTGAGTGAAGAAAGCCACACAGAGGACTTTACATGATAATTCTGTTTATAAGATATGCCAGAATAGACATACAAAGGGTTAGTGCTTGCTGGGGAATATGGAGAAGGGGATGTGTAGTAACTATGGGACTTCTTTGAGAAAACAATGAAAGCGTTCTGCAATCCAAGCATAGTGATAGTTATACAACCGTGTGAACATACTAAAACCCAACTACTTGGATACTTTAAATGGTGAACTTTGTGGATTGTGAATAGTTCAATCCTTAAAATGGTCACACTCAATAATGAGGTGAGATCCTTCTAGACTCTTATTACATCATCCCAAAGAAATCAGTGAAAGTAAAAAAAAAAAATGTGGTGTTGCAAGAAATAATAAATATGGCAAATGTCCATGGGATCCCTTCTCGGCATTACAACTATAGAAACAGAAACAGAGTGAGCCTAGGATAGGAATGAATCTAGGGAACACCTTCCATGAACACGAACATCACTGAAGCCTGAGGTCTCTCCAGGCATGCAAGACGAGTCATCATCCCAGTCCTGATGACCTTGAGGGGTCTCAGACACCAGCTTTTTTCCATTTCTCCCTCCCTCTCTCCTTGTCTTGGAGAGATGTCTCACTCTTTAGTTCAGGCTGGCCTGTTACCTGGTACATCACTCAGGCTAGCCTTGTATTGTCCATGCTCCTGCCTCAGCCTCCTGAGTGCTGGGATTACAGACTTACACTACCACAGAGGGCAGAGTATTCTGTTTCATCCATTCGGCGCTGGAAATAGAACCTAGAGTTTTGTGCTAGGTCAACGACAATAAGTCTCAGTTACATTGAGACAACGACAGGAATTTTTGTTCCTTATAGACTTAAATCTCATGTAATGTTTCACAAATAAACTTACTGTGAACACTTAACTTATAAATTGGATCATTACATTGTATTTATTTCTTGAGAGCATTTGCTTGTGGTCTGAAGTCATAGCTCAGAAGAATGCTGCTTATCATGTCTGAGGGCCTAGGGTCCATCCTCAACACAAAAAAATAAAAAAATAAAAATATCTCCCACCATGATTTTTTTATATATTATAAGTACAGGTGTGGTAGATCACAGCTCTGCTTTTAATCCTAGCACTTTAATTGGCAGACAGAGGCAGGCAGAGGCAGGCAGAGGCAGGCAGAGTCGAGCAGATCTGAGTCTGGGGCCAATCTGCTCTACTTAATTTCCAGACCAGCCAGGTCTAGTGAGAAAATAAATAAGTGTTTTCTAACGTACCACTGTTTAACAACCTTGCTTGGCTATTTTTCCTTACATTGTTATTGTCTTATGTTTTACTCAGCATTTTTATTTAGGAAAACCAGGAAGGACCTGGTATGTCAGAGAACTGTTAGAAGGCATTAGCAAGTTATTGTGTATGGAGTCTTTAGAATGGCCTCGAGTTCCAGAAGCAGTTTGATGAAGGGAGTAATGCTCTATCCAATCCTCCCCATCAGGGAAATATAAGATAATGAGCAGGTGCTGTGGACTGGTGCGTAGCTCCTTTAGAGATGTATGTTGAAACCTTGCCCTAAAGTGTGACACTAATAGGATGGAACCTGTAGGGTATGGGCAGGTCATGAGGGCAGAGCCGTCATTAGTGGGATTAGTGCCCTAGTCACACCAGCAATGGCTTCCTTCTCTGCTCTCTGCTGACTATAGCCCAGGAAAACATCATTGTTAGAACCTAACCCTGCCGGCCCCTGACTACATCCAGAACTGTGGACGTACATTTCTGCCGTTTATGATCATCTGGTCTCTGGCACTCGGTTCACGGTGGGGCTGCGAAAATAGCCCTATGTGCATAGTAGCAGAATGTGCACATGAAACATGCTCTGCTGAGCTTCCAAAGAAGAGCAGACGCTGAGTTGGGGTCTGTCAATAGGCTTTTATTGCTCCAAAAAGACAGCATGATCAAGGTAACTCTTATAAAGGACAACATTCAATTGGGGCTGAATTACAGTTTCAGAGGTTCAGTCCATTATCATCATGGCGGTGTCCAGGCAGACACATGGAGGTGCTGAGAGTTCTACATCTTGATCAGAAGACACAGGAGGAGACTAGCTTCTGCACTGGGCACAGCCTGAGCATATCAGACCTTGAAGCCCACCTACACAGTGACACACTTCCTCCAACAAGGCCACACATCCTAATAGTGCCATTCCCTATGGCCAAGCTCTCAAACACATGATTTGACGAGGGCCAAACCTATTCTAACCACCACAGGGTCTCATTCTGAGGTGACCTGGACTCATGAAGTGCACAAATGACCGAGGAACACTCTGGGTCATAAGGAGGACTATGAAAGCCAGTGGGACACTGGGGTCTGCATCTGTTAGAGCTGCTGCACTGTCAGCCTCTCTGCCTCGAGACGACAAAGAACACATGATGCTAGACCACGTAAAACATGGGGATGCATGCTTAGTTGAGGGGACAGTTTCTTAGCAAAGTAATGATCTCGATGTGAAGGCCCACCAGAGCCGTGTTCATTCACTCAAACCTCACTGAGCATAGACACTCCTGTCATATGTATGTTTGTATGTCACATGCTTCGGTCCTAGAGGCATGCACCGATTAGAATAAACCTTAGAAAGGTCCTTGGCTACAAAAGCTCAGATAGTAAAGCCCTGTGATTTAGCCCATCCATGTCACCATAACGGAACACCATAGACGAGCCGCTGCCTAGGGGTAGTTGATGTATTTCTTGCTGTTCTGGAGGCTGGGAAGCGTGGCATCATGGGCTGGCAGGCAATGTAAGGGGAGGGTCTGCTCCAAGTGTTCCACAGAAGCAAACTCTCTACCTTCATTCACTCTCTCGCCTCAACCTCTCTCATCTCATTCCAGGCTGGCCTCTGACCCAACTATAAGTCCTTGAACTTGTAGCAATCCTCCTGCCTCAGTCTTCCAAGTGTTGAGATTACAGAACTGGGCCACTATGTATATATATGTGTGTGTGTTTGTATATATATATATATATATATATACACACATATATATTACCATAACACCATAAATACACACACACACAATTTCTGACTCTAGCACTAAAAATATGTATATAATAATATGTATAATATAAACACATATTTAAATATATACACACATATTAATATATGTTTATAAATATATACTAATATATTATAACATATAACATTATATGTTTAACATGTATTACATAGTTATATTATATATGATATATTATGCATATACTATATTACTATATATTTTATATATGTATAATATTGTATATGATATATGTTAAAATAGACATTATATACATAATATTATATATTTTAATATATATTTTTATTGCTAGAGCCAGACATAGTATTTGTGTGTGTGTGTGTACACATACATATATTCTAGTCACAAAGATTTTATGTTTAGAAACCAAAAACTCCAAAGGCCCCAATTCCTAAGACCACCACATTGTCAGATAGATTTTCAAAATATTAATTGGGGAGGGGGCACAAAAGATCAGCATGTCACAAATCAGCACTCAGAGCAGGCGGTATGTGGAGTCTATCTGTGTTTTATTATAGAAGGTCATGTCTTGGATGGCATATAAATTTATCTTTGACACAATTTCCACTACTTACTCTCTGCCAACTGTCACACTGTCCTTAGCAGGTATGTGAGAGGCACAGCCCAACCCTCCCGGCACACGTCTACCCAGCAATTATTTTCAGCTCATGTTTTATAATTCAACATTTACATCAGTTTCCAGATCTCATCCGTCCCCTTATAAACCACAGTTTAACTGGCTTTATCTGATTATAAACATAATTGGAATTAAGGTTTAGAAAGAGCGATAAGGCTCATCTAATCTTAACACAAAAGAAAAACAGGTACCCACTTATTTGCACGTTGTTTTGGGGCACCCTTAATACTTTAAAGTTTACATGAGGTAAAGATCTGCCCTAAAAGGACAATCTGTGGAGGATTGTCCTGAGTTCTGCTAAACCCGTGGAGGTGACTGTGTGATCCATGGCCTCTTCATTGACACTCCTCCCAGTTCAGGCACAGCCTGGTACTGGTGTTGGGCTCCGGTCCAGGAAGACCACTGTGCCCTCCTCCTTCGCACAGGGTGGAGACTCTTCCTCCCCTTCCCTGCCCTGCAGCAGAGGAAGTGCCAGCTTGGCCCAGGCCTTCCAAACAGAACTTGCCACAAGTCTTCTGAAACGTTTGGTCGCACTCTCTGCATGACTGGGGAGCCTTCAGACAAGAACTTTTCACACCCACCTCTGATGAATCCCCCCCACACCCCAAAAGGCTCGTTCTCGCCCCCCCCACCTAGATGGAAAATTGCTCCCAGCAGCACAGATCTGAAGGAAGGGGCGTGGCCACAAAGGCTCGGTGCTCACCTTTCTTCATCCCTGATCCGCCATCCTGTCTGTGTTTTAGATAACTGGTTCCAGTTCAGCCCGCCGGGGAAGAGTGGGGAAGACATTTCACTAGGGATTTCTGAAGCTAGGTGAATGAAGTCGCACTTAAGACAGCCTTAGAGGATTCATTCGGGCAAGAAGCAACCTGGCCTAAACAGAAGCCGCTGGAATGCAGCGGGTCTTGGGGAGGCCCTGACTTCTTGCCTTAGCTGAACTTGACATTTCAGCCCCTCCAACTGCAGCAGAAGGTCCCTGAAATGTAATCCCCTGCCATGAAATTCACCAAGCACCGAAGACAGAGCCAATACCACGCCTCCCCCCCCCCCCCCGCCCAGTTCTGCCTCTCCGGCTCTCTTCCATTGTGAGATTCCTCCATAAAAGGTAAGTATGCATCCCAAACAGGCAAAATACCCATCCGTAAGATACCAAGAAATAAGACTGGCACGGCAGAGAGGATATTGAGTAAGGACAGCTAAGTTCATGTAACTATGCCTGCAGTCCTAGGTGCTGGGTGCCTTTCCTCACAAATACGGTTCCTTCTCCTCGTTCTTTATGATATCGGCACCGTTGCATTAAATCTTTGTGGCAGATGATGTTCTAAGGGCGTTGATGAAGCACAGGAAACTGAAGCACAGAGAGGTTTGGTAACTAGCTCAGGGTCACACAGCTATCACATGGCAGAGCTTGGGTTTGAACTTTAGCTGATGGGATTCCGGAAGCCATGCTCTTAACGAATTGCCTGTATGGACTACTCCAGAAAGAGCTGACCTCACCTCATGGCCCTCATTGGCAATCTCCTCAACATTTGCAAAAGGCTCTGGCACTTCCAAACCCTAATTGCAAACGGCATATAGCTGTTAAGTTATGATAGCTAACCTATTTCAAGGGTGAGTCACTGTGGAGAAGGAGATACATTTTCACACACCAAATGGCCCAAAACCTGATCCACATACAATCAACATTAAAGAAAAAAATCTCCAGCTCAAGTTTCCCATGAATGAATCACAGATAAATCCGTCTCTGTGTCAATCTTCGGTGTCACAGCTGCCAGGAACCTCAGCGTGTGAATCAGAGCACACGTTCGTCCTCATTTGTATAACGTAAACTGTCCTGGATCTCTACCTGCAGGGACTTTCTCTCTCTAACTGACACCACTCAAGAGAGGGTAAGATGCCCCAGGTTCTAAAAGTTACTCTGTGCACAGAGCATCACGCAAACTAACTCTCAGGCTTGTCTGCCGTGTCACAGTGCTCACCTTCTATGATTCAGCTTCTATGAGAAAGCAGCATGCCTTGGTCAGACCTCTTCTTTGGTCCCTGACCGTCGGATCTTTCATGTGCTTAGCTCATCTCCCTTTCAATCCTTGTAAGCAAGGCTATTTGCTCTTTCTAAGCCTCAGCTTCGACCCCAGCATCTGTATCTCAAAAGCCTCCAGCCACTGTCTATCCTCCTCAAGGGAAAGCTGCAGAAAAGGCACCATCTGCCTCTGAAGCCATCCTCTTCCTGTGTTCTGCCCAAACTGTCCACTCTAAGCAGACTGCTATGATCATTCTCAATGCCCTAAGCACAGGCCGGGTCTCCCTGTCTGCCTATCTCTGTGGACCTTTCTCTCCCCAAATGTAACCTTGCTTGCCCGTGCCAACCCAACTCTGATTCACCAGAATTGGGCTGGCAGAGCCCAGCCCGGAGGCCACCTGACAACCCAAGCCAAACGGAATCCTCCCTTTAAAGCGTTCAGTGCTGGGAACGCACCTTTCCCAGTCTCTCCTGTTTCGGGTTCCCTTTCCCATGTGCATTTCTCCTACCTTCCCATCCAGCTTATACATTTTGCTAAAGCAGGAGACATTTTACAGCAGAACTGTTTCTCCCAGTATTTATGCCTCAATCACATACAGACTAGCTCATAGCTCCACCTCGACTCCCTTTGAAGGGGTACTCTTAACACACTTGAGGTGATCTCATAATGTTACTCTAAAATTCCACACACAAAGGATGTGTGTTTAGGAATATCTTGATGCCTATATCCATGGTGAAGGTGAAATATAAAATGCTGGAACTTTCACTAACAAGAACAGAATAATGCCACTCTCTTTATTCTGACTTTAAAAAACCAACCCAGGCTCTGCAGATGGGATGGCGGAGGCTGAGCCTCCAGGCAAGTCTGATGGTCTGGGTTCGATCCCTCAAACAGATGGTGACAGTTGTTCTCTGATTCCATATGTGGCTGTCATATTGTGTGGTTCCCCCACCACATACACTAGTATTTTAAAGAGTGTCTAGATTTGTTTAGCTCTATATCCCATTTTTTTCACTGGGTTGTTTGGGTTTTTTGGAGGTTAGCTTTTTGAGTTCTTTATATATTTTGGATATTAGTTCTCTATTGGATGTGGGATTAGTGAAGATTTTTTTTTTTTTTTAATCTGTAGGTTGCTGATTTGTGGTATTGACTGTGACCTTTGTCTTATAGAAGCTTTCCAGTTTCATGAGGTCTGATTTATCAATTTTTGATCTTAGAGCCTAAGCCACTGGGGTTCTGTTTAGAAAATTCCACCCATCCAGTGAGAGAAGAGGCACCTAACCCTCGAGAGACTTGAGGACCCAGGGAGTAGGGCCAGGGGTGAGGTGGGCAGGGTGGGCTATCGTCTTGGAGACAGGGGAGGAGAAAATGGGATAAGGAACTGTGGGAGGAAGGACCAGTAAAGGGGGAGGAAATGGCTGGACTATAAAAAAAATAAAAGTAATAAAAAGTATCTAGATTTGACTAGCTGTTGAGAGGAAAGGTAATGAGTGGGAGTTGGAGAAGATAAGAGACAACACTGGGGAGAAAATATAATCAAAATATATTATAAAATACAAAAATGTTATAAGCCAGGTGGTTGTCGCACGCACCTTTAATCGAAGCCCTTGGGAAGCAGAGCAGGGGCAGGGTTCTGTGACTTTGAGGACAGCTTGGAGGACACAATGAATTCCAGGACAGCCAGAGCTGAACAGAAAACCAACAAACAAAACCCCAAACCAACCAAAATGAAAACAAACAGAGAAACCCTGTCTTGGGAAAAAAAAAGGTATAATGAAACAAACTGCATATAATTCATAATGTACTAAAAGTATTGTTTTTAAACTGGCCACATTTGCTCAAAGATTAATTAAAAAAAAAAAAAAACCACAGAAAACAAGATTCTAAATGGAAATTTCCACATTGTATACTCAAGTACTTTAAAGTTCTGAGGCAAGGAAAAAACTCTCAGAGTTCTAGTTTCCTTCTTACGCTTTAAATAGGGCACAAGTTCTTAAGTGTCACTGGAGCAGTTTGCACGGTGCGCTGTAGCAGATCCGCTTTCCCAGAGTTTCACCCAGCCCGAGATCCCTGGTCCTGATCTCATTCACTATTATGTCCCAAGCTTTGCGTCCTTTGCCTTTGATAAATACACCTTCGAATATATCAGAAGCCCAGTATTGCTTCTCTTCCAGAGCCTGCCTCCACATTATATGCAAGAGGCCTGCCACGCCTGCCCAGGGGCAGCTCAGCTTGTGCATGCAAGCTCTGCATGGAATCCCTGGACTCAGCTTCTACTGGTAACCTGGGAAGACCTCCCGACTGCAGGGCCTGCTCTCCCAGGGATGAAGAAGAGGTTCATGTCGACTTTGGAACTGGAGTTGCTCCTCCTCCCTTCTGAGGGAGACACTAAATGTATTTAATTTCCTTTCTAAACATTTATTTATTTTTTCTGATATGCATGAGTGATATGTGCCTCATATGTGCCTCAAGCCTTCACGTGCCAGAAGAGGGCACTGGATCCCTTGCAGCTAGAGTTACAGGTGGCTGTGTGCTCCAGATGTGAGTGTTGAGAATGGAGTCTGGATCTTCTGCAAGAGCAGCAAGTGCTCCTAGCCACTGAGCTATCTCTCCAGTCCCCCAAATCTATTCTTAATATCCTGTTTTCTGTTGGTGTCCTGAGTCAGGGACTTACCATATAGCTGGGGCTGACATCAAATGCAATATCCTATGGACTACCACACCTAGGCTTATTCAGTAATTTGAATGCAGCTAAGATTTCTGAATGAATTTATGTTATGGAGTGAAGAAGTCAGGCACAGAGGTGATTGATGGTAATTTCAGCACCCAGGAAGCAGAGTCAGGAGGATTTCCATAAGCTGTAGGCTAGCCTGGGCTACACAGTGAGACCTTATCTCCACAGTGAGAACAATAAAATACTAAAGAAAAAGTAAAGGCGTTGGGACTTTAAAAGGGCAGTTAAAGTTTCCTGGGCGTTTTCAATCTCCCTAAATATAAAAGCACATAAAAAGGGAAAGACTGTATAATTACAAAGGTTTGTAAGCTGTTTCGCACTGTAGTGATTCCTGGTAGACTGCTGACACATTAACAGCATGGCAGCTTCTATTAAACACACCAGCACTGGGCTGAGGGTGTGACCCAGCGGTAGAGCCCTGCCCGAGTCCTCAGTCCCACCCCCAGCACTACAAAACTAAGGACACGCTGTGGAAAGACGGAAGATCACAGCTGCCCATCCAAATACAGAGTTTTTTTTTTTTTAACATCGGTTTTTCAGAAGATCACAGACATATTTAACGACACGGTTTTGTTTGCTTTGCTTTGCTTTTAGCCCTCCTGCAGGTCAGCCTCTGAGTCACAGGGTAGTTTGGCAGACGTAATCATTGCCCTCGTTCCTTCTAAGCGAGCAGCACTCCTCCGACCAAGACATAAGCACACATCGTATTCCTCAGTGGATAAGGAAGCCCATGTTTATTCGAGTGCACACAGGCACATGTAGGGGATGAATGTGTTTTGAAATTACATGTCTTGAAAGGTGTCTTATGTTCCATAGAAGTAAAAGGAAAAAAGTCTAAAAAGAAGACTCACCCATCAGGTGAACATCTAAGTAGACTTAGGACCTAGGGGAGAAATGGTGTTACGAGGTCAGAGTCAGAAGTCAGCCTTGATGGAGTCAGTGTTTCCAAAGCACAAGCTCTTAGTTGCTCTCTTTTTCCCTTCTTTGATGATTCACTGAACTGTGCAAGTCACCTTTCTCTTGGCACTTACCCCCACACCCCATTCTCTCGGGCTCACACATGAAGTTAACCAGTGATGGTGTCAGGGACTGCTCACTCTTCCTGAAAATGCCAATCTCTGTGGGCCATTTCTCCCTCCTTCCAAAACAGGTTTTCTTATACTATTCCAAGTGTGCGATCTCCCTCCCTCCCTCTCTCTGTCTCTCTCTCATTCTCTCTCTCTGTCTGTCTCTCTCTGTCTCTCTCTCTCTAACGTTCAATTATTTGTGTGGTGTCTGTGTGCCGGTGCAAGTGAAGGGCCATGGGTGTGTGCATGTTATATGAATGTCTTCATGAGGGCATGAGTGCACATGTCTGTGCATGCATGTAGAGGCATGTTAATGCCAGTTGTCGCCCTTCATCACTTTCTACCTTACTTTCTGAAGCAGGACCTCTTACTGAACACGTAGATCATCAGCTGGCTAGGCTGACTGGCCCATTGGCCTGTCAGAGCGCCCTCCACCCACTGCTGGCATTACAGAAGCTCACACCACACCCAGCTTATGCAGAGATGCTGGGCATCAAACTGAGCTTCTCGCGCTTGCACAGCATGTAACTCACCCACTGCGCCCTCTTCCCAGCTCTAAGCGGCCATGTTTAAAGGTAAGAAGTACCAGTGGCTCACAAGCCTAAGAAGCCCACAGCTTCCAGTCGCTATCTTTCTGATAATGTTTGTTCGTCTCTATGATTCTTGCCTCGTTGCACATACAGCGCAGATAACAAGAAAACTGTGGGCCTATCTGGCGGTTTCTAATGCAGCAAGTCATTATCCCAGAAACTGGGAAATCCGGGAACTTAATCCAGAACTTGTTTTGTCTTTCTCGTGAGCCATTTTGGGCAGTGAAGCACACGACGAGGGAAAGTTTTTCCAATAGAAAAGTCCCAGCTAACAAACATGGCCGGACAAGGCGGCAGCTGGAGCAACAGTCTTCAGTGACCATAACGCTGTCTGGTAAGGGCTCTGAGAGTGAGGCGTCCAGAGGAGCGTATCAATCTTCACGTCACAAGAATGAGAAGCTGGCGAATGTTTTATTATACAAAGCATCATCTGTGGCGTAGCCTTCCCTGAACAAGTGAATCAAGATCCCATGGTGAGTTTACTGTTTGTCAGTGATTATCGGGGATGGGGGGGGGGTGGAGTTCAGTGACACTGAGCACAAACCCAGAGGAACCCAAGATGTGGGACATTTCATAAGAAAAAGAAAGTGACAGAGCTTGTGTGTAGCACACACTGTTAATCCCAGCACTGAGAAGGCAGGGTAGGTGGCTCGGTGAGTTTGAGGCAAGCCTGGTCTACATAGTGAGTTCCAGGACAGCCTGGATACACAGTGAGACCCTTATCCCTAATTAATTAATTAGCCGTCCTTTAGAATAGAAACTCAGATCACATGTAGAAAATGTGTCCATCCATGTGTACTCTTTCGATAGTGGTTTAGTCCCTGGGAGCTCTGGTTGGTTGATATTGTTCTTATGAGGTTTCAAACTCCTCCAGCTCCTTCCATCCTTTCTCTAACTCTTCCATTGGGGACCCTGTTCTCAGTTCAATGGTTGGCTGTGAGCATTCACCTCTGTATTTGTCACAATCTGGCAGAGCCTCTCAGGAGACTGCTATGTTAGGCTCCTGACAGCATATACTTCTTGGCATCAGCAACATTGTCTGTGTATATGGGCTGGATCCTCAGGTGGGGCAGTCTCTGGATGGCTTTTGTTTCAATCTCTGCTTCAAACTTTCTCTCTGTATTTCCTCTTGTTCCCCCTTCTAAGAAGGACTGAAGCTTCTGCACTTTGGTCTTTCTTCTTCTTGAGCTTCATGTGGTCTGTGAATTGCATCTTGGGTAATCTGAGATTTTGGGTTAATATCCACTTATCAGTGAGTGCATATACCATGTGTGCTTTTATCTGGGATCAGGTTACCTCATTCAGGGTGATATTTTCTAGTTCCATCCATTTGCCTAAGAATTTCCCAGAGAGGACAAGTTTATTCTATATGACTCTGGTATCAGCAGCCAAGAAGTCTAGGTGTGCTCATTGCCCCTGAGGTGTCCCTGCTTCTAGGGCCCCTCAACTGACCAAGCAAGAGAATATTTGGGGAACTAGAGAGATGGCTCAGAGGTTAAGAGCACTGTCTGCTCTTCAAGAGGTCCTGAGTTCAATTCCCAGCAACCACATGGTGCCTCACAATCATCTGTAACTCCAGCTCTAAAGGATTTAATACCACTGGTCTCCACTGGCATTAATGTACATGCGTGTGTGCGCGAGCACACACACACACACACACACACACACACACACACACACACACACAAATAAGTAAACCTTAAAAAAAACCAGAAAATAAAATGTATGGTGTGTGCCCTAATAACTTAATTACAAATAAATATAAACAGTTGTGTATGTAACCACTTGTGTTTATGGCAAGTTAAATGTAAGTTCACTTGAGAGGTTTGGCTTTTTTGATTTTTGAAAAGTTTGTGTGTGTGTGTGTGTGTGTGTGTGTGTGTGTGTGTGTGTGTGTGTGTTACATATGCTCCTACATACACTCATGTGTGTCTGTGTTTTGTATGTGCTCACATGCATACATATGCATAAGCATGTTCAAATGTGCTACAACATGTGTTGGTCTTCTCTTTCTATCTTTCTGTGTGTTCTAGGAATCAAAGTTAGGCCATTAGGCCTTTGTGGTGAGCAACTTTACCTGCTAAGACATCTGTCCAGCCAGGCTTGGTCTTTAATTCTGTGTGTGTCTGTGATGGGTTGCTGGTGCGGCCTTGGTAACTGTTAAAACTGGATTATGGGTAAATGGAAGGTGGGGGAGCTAGTGGTTTATTATTTTATTATCTCTATTTTTGTGGGTGTTTTGAAGTTTCTATATAAAGAGAGACTATTAGTGAGAAAAGAGCAGGACACTGGCGAAAAGGCTCAGCCAATAAAGACTTTGCACCCAACAGGGCCTTAGATTCCCAGTAGCAACGTAAAGGCCTGGTGTGGGGTAAGGAATGTCTGCAATCCCATTACTGGGAGCTGGACACAGAGCTGTCCTTAGGGCTTGTTGGCCAACTGGTCTTCATTATCAATGTTCGATGGGAGGCCTTGTCTCAAAAAGTCAGGTGAAGCATGACCGAGGAAGATATGAAATATCAATTTCTGGGTCCTAAATGCAGACATTCACGGGTCCTCATGCACCTGTACATAAGTGTGCGCATAGAGAGATACAAACACACAAAACTAATACTGGGGAAGGCAACTCTGACCCTCCTGACCCCAGTAAGTGTTATGAGCTAATTTCCAAGCAAATAACTAATTAATCATCAAAATCTGAAAAGGTCCACGCTGACAAAAGTAAGAAATAACAGGTAACAAAAAGAAACTTCTAAAAAAAAAGTAATATACAAGTGATAATTTACTATAATAGTAGACAGAATACACACTTCAGGGCTAAGAGTGCAGCTCACTGGTAATGAAGATGTGTGCTCAGAAGGTACAGAGCTGTAAGTTCACTCCCTAGTGAGTATACAGGCTCACACTAACATACATCAACACACACACTCACACACTCACCGAGAATCTCTACTCCAACTCTGGGAGCATTTCTGTATTTCTATACAATTGCTCTTATCCAAATTTCCAAGTAAAATCTAAATGATGTTTAGTATGCTCTTCAAAAGAAAAATAAATATTGAAAGCTAAGTGGCTTGTATTAAAAACAATAATAAAAATGTTGACATTTGAACCTGCAAAACAAAAAAGAAGCCATCTAGAAAACTCTGCTGTTTAGAGCAGCTCACTTCCTGAGGTCCTAGACAGCTCTCCTTACTGCTCAGGGAACATCTCTAAAGACCAAGTCACACAGCAGATCCCTGCTCTTCACTGAGGCAAGCCAAGCCTCCGCTTTTCTTGCCACAAGCCTTACTCCAGCTCACACTGCACCAAGCAGAAAGCAGTCTCCTCTCGAGCAGACAACCGCTAGGCTGGAGCCAACCAAAATAGGCAAGTACAACCTGTTTTGGAATTACTCCCAACTCCGTGGTCTTCCATAATACAGTGCAGGGAATGCATCATCTAGAACGAGGAATTCCAAGATTCTTTATTAAGCCCAGCGACACAGTGCTCAGAGTCTGGGCCCTGTTTTTCCTTGTTTGCAAAGCATGAATAATGATACCCAGCTCAGGGTATGGGCTAATGAATGATTGCATGGTGCCAATCGTAAGCAGGCTTCATGGCACCAGCAGGTAGCATGGCCTCGAGAAATGGTATGTATTAATTACATAGCGTTAGAGCCCAGGACAGCTGCGTCAGTCACTGGCAGGAGGGAGGTTTGAACATATCTACACACACTTCATTGAATAGCATCCCACCTTCGGCTCCCAGCTCCCTATCTTTATGCAGCACAGGTATTCCATTTCTGTTTCTCCAGCGTGACCTTGAGGAAAGGTCATGGTGGTATTTTAGCTTGAGGTTTGCCACAGCGCTGTGTTTGCCTGGCTTCTTCTGAACTTACTGGAGAGGAGAGCAGCTGGAAATATCCCCAAACAAAAGAAGAGACTCAGCCTGGCAGCCTGACACGCAGAAGCATCCTGACACAGGTGACAGTGTCAGACTGTGACCCTGAGGGCTGTCAAAGGTGTTGGATACCATACTGCTTCCTATCCAAAATGGCTTTCTGCTATGTAAGATAGCTAAGAGGGGAGATTTTTTTTTTAGATGTCATTAATTGGGGCAGTGGATGAGAGGAAACAAAACAGGTTTTGAATTTAATTGCCTAAGAAATCTTACAGGGACAGGATGGTCAGTCCTAGTGGAGGGGAGCAGAGTCCCCTTCTACTGTGTCAGACAGACATGAGCAAATCAAAAACTGACAAACTCCTAATGCCTGCTGACTGTTTAGAGGTCCTTGGGGAACAGGACAGTTAAGCAAATTAAAGTGAAATAAAGGAAACGGAATATGTCTTCCCTCAGTCAGAAAACTTGACTGGACACTGTGTCTTCCACACACCGTGCTAGGACTGGCGTCACACTGGTGAGCAAGAGGCAAAGAATCCCTGCTTCCTGCTTCATGTGGCAAGAGACGGAAGTTACACAGAAACGAACAGGAAAATGTCACTTAGTAATGTGTGCTCTGTGGACAATTCCTGTAGGCTGAGGTGTCTGAGTGACCTTTCTGCAGAGGTAACATTTATGTGATGGGTGAGTGACGACCAGTCCCTAACGACTCCCATGTGTCTTCCAAGCCAAGCAAACAGGGGATGTTGTATTATTCTTCCGGCCAGAACAGTTCAGGTGAGGTAAAGGGTTGAGAGGCGGGAGATGAGCATCGAGAGAGGCAAGCGCACCTGCCAGGTTACATGGGACAAAGGACCTAGCAGGAAGACTAGTGGCTCTCTTCTCAACACAACAGGACACCTGGGAACACAGCAGAACAATGGGACCTACCTGGCATAGAACAAGATGGCGGCTCTTCTGTGCAGAAAGGATAGGGAGAAGAAGAAGACAAAAGAAGGGGACCAGACTGTTGCCATAGTTACAGAGTGGGGTAGCTACTTGCTTATTTGGGAGAAACCTAACAACAAAGGGTGACATGGTGTGCCTTATTTCATAGGTCACAACTGCATGTTTGTTGGGGGGGGGGTGAAAGGACCCAGCATTTCTGTGGGCTGGAACTTTTATGTCCGTCGAATAACATGGCAGTCATGCTCAAACATCCCTTTCCGGGACTAGCCTATGAGTCTCTGGCAGACACCAGTGTCCTGCCACCTACACCCACACCTGCCAATGGCTGTCAGGTGGTTATTGCCCAACTGTGGTCTCTTCAGACTCTCCACAAAGGAAGTGAGCTCCAGCATGGATTTCTTTATGTGTCACCTTCATGTTCCTAACTCACAAGTGTTTCCCTTTACTCTACAAAATGATGGGACATCACACTCAACACCCCAATCCCCAGGAACCTGTGCCTCATTTCTTCTGAAGTCTTTTGGGTACTGTCCCATCTCCTTTGTGCTCTACATGTCTTCAAAAGTCGCCTGGTTTGTCCCCCATCTGTGTGTGCGACCACCCCTTCCCACCGAGCCACTCCCCACCTCTCCAAGCCTGGACTTCTACATCAGCCTGAAGACAAATCCCAAGTCCTGCTTCCAGCAATACGTCCTTGGTTATCTCATTAGAATAAACAGCATATATTTTGCCTTCAAAACTATTAATGTGTTATGCTATACAGAGGCTTTCTTCCCCCAAGTTTAAGATTCTTTTGAAATATTTCTGTTTCCAAAGAGCTTCTCGTATGGGATGGATGACCTCGAGTGAGTTCTGGCCACCTGCTTCCATCTCATGATCTTTAAGAACTGTTCAGGTTCAACAACCTTCCTTTTGACAATATCCAATATCCTCATTTTACCGAGTCTTCTGATTGTCCGTATTTTACATTTTCTCCTTGTTTCTGTGTGAAATTTAGTCATTCGCTCTAAGCCCGTGACTATTCAACTCTTACAGACCTAACCTCTAGTTTTGTGATTCTGTAAGACCCTCAAGTTTGCTTTCTCCGAAGTCTCTGCAAGTTTTCCACCCTGTATAAAAAGCTCCTGGAGACAGAAATGGTTCAAAAAACCTTCAGATTCGGTAAATCCTAGCCAACTTTCTGCATATAGCAGAACACAATATAGTTTTGAGAGCAAAGTATAAGACACTCACTCCAAGTGAGGTCATTAAAAATACATTGCTTTGTATCTATCCTGATTAGTTTGCTGACAATGAGTCTTAGTATTAATTTATAAAAATTAATTAATAATAGGAAAAAAATCTTCAGTTTCTTGTTTGTTCTGAAAGTATTCCAGTTATCTGTAGCAAGCTTTCAAGTGACTGCTTTGAAGTCTACATTCTCTAAGGCGACTAGATAGGCCCTCCCAGCCAGCTCCCTTTGGGAAGCTCACGACTTGCCACCAGGGCCATGTCTCCAGCCTCAGAGTCTAAATGCTTAAAAACACATCTGTCCACTTTTGCTAGCATGGCATAAGGCATTTGTCACCTAGTCTCGTGACTTCATCCCATGCTACAGCTCTACCTCCCTGCAAATCCAGCATTCGGGTGGTCACATGATCAGTTTCTCAAGGTTTGCCCACACTTGCTTTTAAAGATTTTTATTCTTTTATACACAACTCTTCCATTATACCAAGAAGACCAATGCCACGGTCTCTCACATATCCCACCTTTGCTTAAGAACTCACAGCAACTTTTCTGCATTTAATAAATGGACCTTCACCCAACACTTTTTGGGGGAGGGGATGGACTATTCAGGATTCTTTCTGTGCCCAAAGACAGTTTCCTTGGGCCAGCTTGTTCTCGCCTATGCTCAACCAGCGCCTTCACTCTAATGCCTTTTCTAGATGCAAGAGAGCAAGGCAGTATTAAGTCTACCAACACAGTATCTTAGTTCTAAATCTCAAACACTAGTTTGTCATTCCTTTCAGTCTTGGTTTAGGCTAAGCATTAGTAATATAGGTAATTCCTTATTTTTTCCTTATTACCTTCTTTTCTGTTGGAAGAAACAGCTCCCAAGGAAGAAACAGCTCTCAAGGTAAACCATCAACAAATATTAAGTAAATAGATAAATAAGAATACATACCAAGTAAGGGACAAAGGATGATACTGGCAGAACATTGGCAGCGATATTGAAGAAACAAAAGGGATCAGAGAGATGGCCCAGTGATTGAAAATACGTATTGCTCTTGAAGAAGACCCACGTCCAATTTCCAGCATCCCTGTTGGGTAGTTCACAACCTCCAGTAACTCCAGCTCTAGCATATCCAATCCATTCTGGCCTTTGAGAGCAGGGAACCTGGACTCATATACACATATCCCCCACACAGACATACACAAATAATTATTTTTAAAAAGGTGGAGATGCTAGCACAACTCATCACAAGATCATCTAGCAACGTGAGGTCGAAGGTCCAGCGCTGTCAATTGCTGTCTCCACTAGTAATTCCATCTTGGCTATCATTCCACTTAGTGGCTTTCCAAATGCCAGGGGAAAGGTGACATCGAAATAGTTAAGCTTGTTGATGCACAACCCAGTCACCATTGTTGATGCCAACAAGTGCTTGCTGACAGGAGCCTGATATGGATGTCTCCTGAGAGGCTCTGCCAGAGCCTGACTGATATAGATGATTATGCTTGCAGCTAACCATCAGACTGAGCACAGATCCCAATGGAGGAGTTAGGGAAAGGACTGAAGGAGCTGAAGGAGTTTGCAACCTTGATATTGAACAACAATATCAAGCAACTCCCAGAGCTCCCAGGGACTAAACCACCAACCAAAGAGCACACATGGGGGGACCCATGGCTCCAGGTGCATGTGTAGCAGAGGATGGCATTGGCTGGCACCAATGGGAGAAGAATCCTTTGGTCCTGTGAATGCTCCTTTCCTCAGTGTAGGAGAATGCCAGAGTATTGAGGTGGGAGTGGATGGGTGGGAGGGGGAGCATCCTCATAGAGTAGGGGGATGGGGGAGAGGGGCACAGGGAAAGGGGATAACGTTTGAAATGTAAATACATAAACTATCCAATAAAAAGATAAATAAAAAGATTGCTGGTGCACAAGTGAAAATAAAATGAAAAACCATTTAGAGTGATATTACAAACCAACTTCAACAACAGAAACCCTTTAGGGACGGGAGCCTACTTGAATGTAAACAATATTTATAAGAAACAATGGATAAGCTGGGTGCAGCTGTAGTAGAACAAAAATATCTGTGTAAATGTGGGGGAGGGATCTAAGTAAGGTGATGGTCTCCAGGTGACAAATTGTCTTTCTTTTATTTTTAATTTCTATTTATTTATTTAGAGAGAGTACAACAGGTAGGAGTTAGTTTTCTCCCTCCACCATGTGGATTCTAGGGAACAAACTCAGGTTGCCAGACTCAGCAGCAAGCCCCTTTACCCAATAAGCTATCTCGCTGGCCCCAAATTTGTTTCTTTTTAAAACAAGAAATACAAGAATAAGGTGAGCGAATAAAACTAGTTCGTAAAATCAGACACTGGATGCCGAAGAACATTACGTAAATCTCTTCTAGTTGTTTCCAAGAGTTTCCCCAGCACCTCAGTATTTTATTAAAAAGAAGTCTACACAAATCTAGCCAAACGCCAGAAGCAGACACAAGGTGGGAAGGTGGGGAGGTATGTCCTCTGAACCTTGAAGAGGAGGCCTGAAGCTGAGAAGCCCTGGACCTCTCCCCACCAGCTTCCGCTGTCCCCCTGCAGCCTTGCAGGCATCTCCATGTGATGCTGAGGCATGACAAGGCACCAGCTAGCTCCACTCCTGTCTACTCATTCTCAGAAGCTCACCAAAGCTGGTGGCCCTGCTCTTAGCTGCGTTGGGCGTTGTGGGGAGTCGAATGAGGACAAGATGGCGCTGGCTCCCTCACGGCTTGAGGTAAACAACTCCATATATAGTAATGCTCTTGTCAGCTAAGGCGCTGCACCCTGCGCATGCGCAGTACATAACCTATCTCCGGCCAATCCTGAGGCCTCTGGTGTCAGCAGACTGGTGACAACCAATCATGGCAAGCCCGTATGCGCTTCTCCCTATATAAGCGGGCAGCTAGGGTAGTTCGGGCCCCTCGCTTCCTGCTCTCCCCTTCAACCAAGAGGCTCCCACAATAAAGTGTGATCTGAGAAGAATCCTCTGGTGGTGGTCGTCTTTCCTCGCTGGTCGAGGAGCGCGCCGCAGGGCGTCTCACTCCCCGGGGCATGGAAACACAGTTCATCGAGTAAAGGCTGCTGTAGTGTGTATCTGATGACCTGGTTCTGTCCCCAGAAGATAGGAGGAGAGGACCCTTCAACAAAGTTGTCCTCTGACTCCCACAGTGTGCTGTGGCACATGAGCCCACACACATATCACGCACAAAATACTGACATCTTATGTTTAAAGAAGATGTAAGTTCATTGTTCTAAAGGAGCTGCTACCCGGTGGAAGGAGACACATTTATAAATATGGAGAAATCTGCGATGTTACAAAATTCCCTGAGAACATGGTATTGTCAGAGGAGACTCTAGGAACCCAGAAAACAAATAAGGTAGTATTGAATTAAAATCTTAAGATAGATATAAATTTGGATTATTACTGTTTAAACAATGAAACAACCTAGAGGGTCCCCTGCACAGGTCACTTCTTTAGTTCACCGTGCGTATTGTCCCTTCATAAACGACTTAAAACCAGCATTATTAATTAACATTCAATTTCTGATGAAACATTACCAGATTCCCAAATTCTCAGACCTCCCCCGACCCCAGGCCTGAGGACTGGCCTGGGGATTGATGGTCTTATGCATGCTGAGTTAGCAGCAGAGGTGCGCCCCCAACCTATTGTTTATTTAGAGATAGTGTCTTACTATGTTGAACAGATTGGACTTGAACTCACTCTGTAGCCCAGACAATACTTGAACTTCTGAACCTCCTGAATCAGACCAGGTATCTGGGAGATTGGGGCGTGGGGGGGGGTGTCCTAGAGCTTCTTATGATAACCAGGCTGACCCTGAACTCACAGAGATCCTCCTGCCTCTGCCTCCCAAGTACCGATATTAAAGGCATATTCCAGCACTTCAGATGTAGAGGTTAACTTTTAAAGACAGCACACTTTCTTAGCTTTTAGAGGCAAAGATTATCAGAAAACCCGAGGGCTGTGATTTGATTGGTGTCTTCATCAACGGAGAGAGATTTTAAAGCAGATCTTAATACCAGTGACCTAAATAACCCCAACTCTCTCACTCTGACCTTAAGCGAACTTAGCTTCTCCCTGTTCAGGGCTCTCAGCAGGGCCACCTTAGTGAGCAGCATGTCTACTCTCATTCTTCTAAGTGAGCTGGGCACAGGTCCTTGGGTCTCTGTGTCCTGAAATGACCCAGCTTGCCTGAAGTTCCTCCATTTGCCTCAGCTATCATGGTCACAGAGCTTTCTCCTAATCCCAAGTTGTCACCAAAGCTCTGTGCATTTAACTTAGTGTCACTAGTGCTGTCTCCCAGCCGCAGAGTTGACTTTCTCCCAACTGGGCATTTTCTGCTGAACTGCTAGTTAGAAATCATTAAAAATATGTGTAGAGAGCTGCTAATTAGCCAATAATCAGAGAAGACGTGAATCAAATACATAATGACTGCAGACTTCTATCTAGGTGGTGTTTAGAAAAACAAAAAAAATCCCAAATCTGATACTTATCAAGTACAGGGCAGAAAGAGGCACTGAGAGGCAAGGCAGTAAAACCCAGAGTTGTGGAAATACACACCAATTAGGATCCTACATTCTTGTGCAGGACACACCCGGAAGAATGCTCTCAGACGTCAGAGCGGGGCCAGCATCAAGTGCTTTATTCTATCTTGAGCTGTCCATTCAGCACTTAGATGTTTCCCCAAACATCTATGTGCAAACAAACATATGCACATCTTTAAATAGACTACCCATTTTATTAAATTATGGCTTAGATCAGCACTCTGACAGGGGAAAAGAAAAGCACAGATCAAAAGTTTATAGGACACGCTCTTTTTCCAAGAGCATATTACAAAACAAGGCTGACACACGTTTTACGAATTCCAATTCCATTCGACAGCTTCAAAGTTCCCAAGGCACAGAACAAAGTAAATGTATATATAGGTATATATACACGATTACAGGTGGAGACCAGGGTGAATGAGCATCAAAGGTGAATATAGGCTGGCGGTCACCAGCTCTACAATTAGAGCAGTGCAGGTCCATCAAACAGGGTGGGGATAATGGGAAAACCATCCAGGTGGAGACCTGGAGCTGTGCCAGGTCAAATGTGGTACCCAAAAGGGGGCTTGGAGGGCTGTGGATTAGAGTGAGGACAGATGCTACAGATATAGCTTAGCAATGGGACGCTTGCCTCACAAGAACGGGACCTGGGTTTGGTCCCCAGTATTGCAAACAATAGAATCGAAATCTGAAAATGACCATTCACTTTCCCAAAATGCCACTTCTCAAAGCATCCTTATTTATTTTTTTGAGACAGGGTCTCCTGTATCCCAGGCTGGCCTCAAAGTCACTGGTTACCAAAGATGGCCTTGGACTCCTGCCTCCAGCCCACTGTTCAGGTTACAGGTATGTGCCGCCATGCCTAGTCTATGCAGAGCTAGGGATCCAACCCAGAGCCCTGTGCGTTTTAGGCAAGCATTTCACCAGCTGCACTATGTCCTCAGCATCCTGAACATCTTTGTGGTTTATTATTATCTAGTTCAAATAAGAACTTGGTATCCTGCTAAATGAGCTCAGCCCAAAGGAAAATGGCTTTAGAGAAAATATAAATTTTTATTCCCATCACAAGGATCTGAAAATTTTCACATAGAGAGGGCTAAATCTTGGAGAACAAAACCAAGCAGTAATCAGCTTTAGTGGCATCTACTTTGCTAGCTGACTATAGTCAATTTGAAGAAAAAAATTAATACAAGGCAAGGGGAAGAGAGGAGAAAAGAAAGAATGTAAATTTTAATTGTAGTGACCAGGATATCGACAGATACGTGACTAAAATGCTTGGCCATTCACAGCAGTAATAAATGCTGGTTCCCACTCACACCCCCACATTAGAACATGTGTAAGGAGATGGTGTAAAACAAACCAAACACAAAACAAAGCCCAAGTCCACAGAAGATCCTCAGCTAGGACTTACCTCAAGATCCCGGTCATAGTTCCTGTTTCCGGAATTTTCATATCTATTCCGGGAGTCGGGGCCCCTGTTTCGAGAGTCGATGCTCCTGCTACGGTTGTTGGCACACCCATTACACCTGCCACAGCCGCAGCCACAGCCGCAGCAAGTTCGACCCCCCATCTGAGAAGATCAGCCTTCAGATTTCCCCCGAGAGGGAACAGTAAGTGTAGCAGAATGAAGGTGGCGCACAGCCACACATACAGCCAGGGGAACACCTGACAGTCCCAGGGTGAGAGCCCAGCCTGGGCCTCTGTTCTTGATCCCCAAGAGGGATTTCTGATCAAAACAAACACTTTACTGAGATTAGGAGAGACCCTGCATCCACTCAAGAGAAGCCCAAGCCCAACGGTGGCATCTCTCCAAAGGAGAGATCCTCTCTCGGTGTCCTCAGGAAAAGAAGTGAGCATCATTGGCCGTGACTCCTCTTTATTGTAGACGTGATGTCACCATAGCTTTAATTTTCTCCCGTATTGCATTTGCTGGTAGGCATTCAGCTTGACGTTTCAGGATGCCAGGACAATAACAGTAATTATCGGCACGCCGAGCTTTGTATTGTCCCTGTGGTCTTGGAACAAAGCAGGTATGCTGGTCGGGACAGTCACCACCAAAGGAAGGGGACCCATCTTCCCCAAAGCAAGTTGCAGTATCCCAGAGGCTCCCTCAAGTGGTTTTAGTTTTAAGTCTTAGAAAGTTTTTGTGTTATGTGCAAGACATGACCTTAAAGAGAGGTAGAATGTTCAGAGTGAAGGGTGCAGCCCTCCAACTTCCCCGCCAACAATTGCAAGTCACACACCCGTTTCTTGTCACTTGATAGTCCCTCTAAGGGTAGAGAGGGGGAAGAAGGGAGAGGGAGAAAAAAAGAGGAGAAAGAAAAGGAGAGGAAGGGGGGTAATGCTTCCCCAGGAGATAAAAATATTTCTTATACAAACATTTATTAAGGCTGGTCATGATGGCACATGCCTTTTGTCCCAGTGTTTCAGGGTTGAAGCAAGTGGGTCTGTATGACTAGTCTGGACAGCCAGGGTTACACTGAGACCCGATCTCCAAAGAGAAAACGACAACAAACCCTTCGCAGTACTAAATATCATGGATTGTCACGGTGTCTCTCAATGCAAACAAACCAGAGGAAGAATAGAAAAAGGGAATAAATAAAAAATGACCAAAAACATTTAAAAAAAAGATTCTGTCTCACTCAGGAGGCAGAGGCAGGCAAAATCTCTGTGAGTTCAAGGCCAGTCTGGTCTACAGAGTGAGTTCCAGGACAAACAGGGCTACACAGAGAAGCCCTGTCTTGAAAACAAAGAAATCTCAGCTTCATTCTTTTCTTTTTTAATTGATTTACTTTTCTTTTAGGAGACAGGGTTTTATTCTGTAGCCCCAGTTGGCCTGGGACACAGGGTAATTCTTCTTTCTCAGTCTTAGGAGGAGAGTTACAGGGAGAGCACCATTTCTCATCTCCAACACTGTTTAATTGAAGAGCTGCACATTTAAATAACACAATATCAATAGACTGGCAAGATTTAAAAAGACTGGCTACATATATCATATGATGAGGGAGAAAACAGACACATTTAAGTCTGGAGGATTAACTGGTATATCGTTTTAAAAAGTCTAGTCTGAGAGTATAACATTCCAAACATGAATGCCTTTAATTTACCATTCATATATGTATGAATAATATATACATACGTACATACACACACACACACACACACACACACACACACACACACACACATATAGTATGTGGCTCCTGAGCTTTCTGATGAAAATGGCCCACCCTGGATGGACTGCTTACCTACATATGTAGTAAGAGACATAAAGCCCACCATTACCTGTCAAGGCAGAGCGAGCCTTAAGCTTTGGTTTTGTATATTACATTACATTTGGATGTTTCTTTTGCCCTAAGAAAATAATAATAATACTTAGAAGAAAAAAATGATAAATATACTACCAGGTTGTTGAGAAGAAGCCACACCCTCTCACAGACAAAGCCTTCTAGCTTGGCAGAATACAGGAAATGGACTGGCTTACATGTATTTGTATGTTTATTTATACATATATAAATAAACAACACCCACAGTGGCTACTTCAAAGGAAGACACAACATGTACTTGGGAAGAAAAGAAAACAAATCCTTAACTGAGCTTTCCTGTTACAGCCTGGTGACTCTGACACCTTCAAATGAGAAGTTGGCAAGACGTAAAAGATCTCTCCCTTCCTCCCTTCCTCCCTCTCTCCCTTCTTCCCTTCCTCCTTTCCTCTTTTCCTTCCCCCTCCTTTCCTTTCTCTCTCCCTACATCTCTCCCTCCCTCAGTCCCTCCTTCTCTTCTTCCCTCCATCTCTTCCATTCTCCCCCTCTCTCTCCCTCCATCTCCCTCTCTGTGGGATGGTATTTAGCTTTTAAGAGATAAGATATTTAGCTTTTAGGAGAAAAGTAACTGGAACATGACAGACCACTGTTTGAAAGCCATCTATAGGGAGCAGAGCAACAGCCTCATATGAGTGAGCTGTGGGTTTATCTGACATAGCCCGTTTCATTGACTAGAACAGGGAGTGAATCAAGAAAGATATCCATGCGTACACATGGGCAGGCATACACACCCGCACCCACTAATGCACACACACGACACATATCACTTACATAAGAGAAGGAAAAAGAAAAGAGAGAGGATATTGCACCCTCCTCTTTTCTCCAGGCTTAGGGCAATAAATAAGAAAACAAGAAAGGCCGAGAACCGTGGCTCAAGAATAAACAAAAGTGGGTGAAGGGAGAGAAGGGGACGGCAGTGGACCTCAAAGCCGGTTCTTCCAGTGGTAGGTACTTTGATCGTCCCTGGGGAAGAGCATCAAAGAGAATAGAACAGATATGGCACCTGGCTGACCCCATTGTAAGTGACACTTGGGGACAGTGTGGGCCTGAACTGTTCCCTACCTGTTCCTTTCTACCTGCTCGGTTAACCATGGGCTCCAAGCTCCGACCTCTCCACCTTCTCGGTATCTTTTCTTCCTTTCTTGGGGCCGAGAGGTCTCTTTGGGTTAATGCTCAGGACCCAGTGCTGCTTGGCTGTAGCCCAAAGGTGCGAGCGAAGGCGCAGGGACCAAGTCTGGTGTGAAGAAACACTGGGATTGATGATGGCCCTGCCTGGCAGGCAGGGACACTCCTGTCCTTCACTGTCCCTCCCCAGGGAATTTGTCTTTTGCCCTGATTATTTTTTATCTAAATTTATTTATTTTTATATTTTGTGGCTGAATGGCTGCATGTTTACTTTTTTATTTTTTATTGGATACTTCATTTACATTTCAAATGTAAGCCTCCTTCCCGGTTTCCTCTCCGGAAACCCCCTATCCCATCCCCCCTTTGTTTCTGAGGGTTCCTCTCACCCACCCACCTACTCCTGCCTCCCTGCCCTGGCATTTTCCTACACTGGGACAACGAGCCTTCACAGGACCAAGGGCCTTTCCTTCAATTGATGCCTGACAGGGACATCCTCTGTTACATATACAGCTGAAGTCATGGGTCACTCCATGTGTACTCTTTAGATGGTGGTTTAGTCCCTGGGATTTCTGGGGGTTCTGGTTGGTTAATATTGTTGTTCTTCCTATGGGATTGCAAACCCCTTTAGCTCTGTCAGTCTTTCTCTAATTCTTCCATTGGGGAAATTCCCCCATGCTCAGTCCTATATTTGGCTGTGAGCATCCTCATCTGTATTGGTCAGACTCTGGCAAATCCTCTCAGGAGACACGCGTATCAGTCTCCTGTCAGCAAGCACTTGTTAGCATCAGCAGTAGTGTCTGGGTTTGGTGTCTGTATATGGGATGGATCCCCAAGTGGGGCAGTCTCTGGATGGCTTTTCCTTTAGTATCGGCTCCACACTTTGTCTCTGTATTTCTTCCCATGAGTATTTTATTCCGCCTTCTAAGAAGAACTGAAGCATTCATACTTTGGTCTTTCTTCTTCTTGAGTTTCAAGTGCTCTATGAATTGTTTCTTGTGCATTCCAAGCTTTGGGGATAATATCCCCTTATCAATAAGTACATACCTTGTGTGTTCTTTTGTAACTGGGTTACCTCACTCAGGATGATATTTTTCTAGATCTATCCATTTGCCTGCAAATTTCATGAAGTCATTGTTCTTAATAGCTGAGTAGTACTCCACTGTGTAAATGTACCACATTTTCTGTATTCGTTTCTCTGTTTTCGACATCCTGGGGTTTTTTTTTTTTTATTCCACATGAATTTGCAAATTATTCTTTCTAAATCTATGAAGAATTGAGCTGGAATTTTGATGGAGATTGCATTGAATCTGTAGATTGTTTTTGGCGAGATGGTCATTTTTACTATATTAATCCTGCCAATGCATGAGCATGGGAACCCTTTTCATCTTTTGAGATCTTCAATTTCTTTCTTCAGGGACTTGAAGTTCTTGTCATAGAAACCTTACACCTGCTTAGTTAGAGTCACACACCAAGATATTTTATATTATTTGTAACTAGAGAGACACATCTAGAGAGATGATCATATGTTTTTTTTCTTTGAGTTTGTTTATATGCTGAATTATACTGATGGATTTCTATATATGAAACTATCCCTGCTTCCCTGGGATGAAGCCTACTTGTTCATGATGGATGATCATTTTGATGTGTTCTTGGGTTCAGTTTGCAAAAATTTTTATTGGGTATTTTTTGCATTAATATCCATAAGGGAAATTGGTCTGAAGTTTTCTTTCTTTGTAGGGTCTTTGTGTGATTTAGGTATGAGCATAATTGTGGCTTCATAGAATGAATTGGGTAGTGTTCCTTCTATTTTTATTATGTGAAATAGTTTGAAGAGTGTTGGTACTAGGTCTTCTTCGAAGGTGTGATAGAATTCTGCACAAAACCCATCTGGTCCTGAGCCATTTTTGGTTGGGAGAATTTTAATGACTGCTTCTATTTCTTTAGGGGTTATGGGGCTGCTTAGATGACTTATCCTGATTTAACTTTGGTACCTGATATCTGTGTAAAAGTTGTCCATTTCCTCTAGATTTTCCAGTTTTGTTGAATATAGGCTTTTGTAGTAGGATCTGATGATTTTTAAAAAATATCTTGGTTTCTGTTGTTATTTCTTCCTTTCATTTCTGATTTTGTTAATTTGGATACTGTCTCTGTGCCTTCTGGTTAGTCGGGCTAAGGGTTTATCTATCTTGTTGATTTTCTCAAAGAACCAGCTCCTAGTTTTGCTGATTCTTTGTATAGTTCCTTTTGTTTCAATTTGGTTTATTTCAGCTCTGAGTTTGATTATTTCCTGCAGTCTACTCCTCTTGGGTGTATCTGCTTCTTTTTGTTCTAGAGTTTTCAGCTGTGCTGTCAAGCTGCTAGTGTATGCTCTCTCCAGTTTCTTTTTGGAGGCTCTCAGAGCTTAGTTTTCCTCTCAGCACCGCTTTCATTGTGTTCCATAAGTTTTGGTATGTTGTATCTTCATTTTCATTAAATTCTAAAAAGTCTTTGATTTTTTTTTTTCTTTTTTCTTCCTTGACCAAGCTATCATTGAGTTGTTGAGCTTCCACGTGTATGTGGGCTTTCTGTTGCTTTGGTTGTTATTGAAGGCCAGCCTTAGTCTGTGGTGATGCGACAAATGCATTGTATTATTTCAATCTTCTTGTATCTGTTAAAGCTTTGTGACCATTTATATGCTTATATGGTCAATTTTGGAGAAGGTACCATGAGGTGTTGAGAAGAAGATATATATATTTGTTTTAGGATGAAATGTTCTACAGATATCTGTTAAATCCATTTGGTTCATAACTTCTGTTAGTTTCAGTGTGTCTCTGTTTAATCTCTGTTTTCATGATCTATCTATTGATGAGAATGGAGTGTTGAAGTCTCCCACTATTATTGTATGAGGTGCAATGTGTGCTTTGAGCTTTAGTAAAGTTTCTTTTCTGAATGTGGGTGCCCTTGCATTTGAAGCATAGATGTTCAGAATTGAGAGTTACTTATGACCTACTTAAAATCTTCAATCATCAGCATGAGATGTGATTTTAAATCTGAATCTTGCTTTTCTGGTGTTATCTAGTACTTAATATAGTGGGAGATCTAAGTTCTGATGACACCAAGTAGCCTTAGTTTCTGTTCCTTAGGTTCTTACACTTGCCTCTCACCATCTGGTTACCTCTGTTAGTTGGTCTTGCTGTCTCTGACTGGAGTCTGTCCATCCTCTGAGCCTGTGAACCTATGATCTTAGGCGTGTTAGCACTTCTGGATGACCAGTTCTCTCCATGTGCAATTTGGCTGTGGAGATCTATGTCACAGGGTTAGCTCTGGGATGCTGATGGAAGCTTGAAGGATCCTATCCCTTGTGCTCCGTGGTGCCAGTACCTTGTGGTCTCCTGGTGGGTCCCTCTTTGGCCAGTTATTGGAGCAAAATTGTCAGTCTCACCTGTGAATTTAGGAGTGACAGCACTCCTGGGTGACCAGGAATCTTTAGCTCTCATAATCTTTCCTCTTCCTCTGGTACAATGTTCCTTGAGCCTTAGGTACAGATGTTGTTTTGTAGATGTTTCTCATGGGATTCACCTTAAATGTGTACCACGTATGCTCCTGGTATGTAAGGATGCCAAGGAGAAATGTCCAAGGAGAGGGCACTAGGTTCACTGGAATTGGAGTTACTGGCAGTTGTCAGCTATCAGGTGGGTGCTTGCTGAGAATCAAACCCAGGCCTTCCTAAAGAGCACCCATTGCTCTCAACATCCGAAATGCCTCCAGCCTCTCCTTTGCCTTACCCTGAATGCTGCCACAAATCTCGTCCTAGACTTCAGCAACCATTAAGGAGCTGAAATGAGTTGTAACAGAAATAGTTTCCTCTTAAATGATAAAATGTATTATTCAATAATACCTTGAAACATTAGCTAAGGTCAGTGACAGGTGTTTCAGAGCTTTTCACCCATGGCTATGAATGGTCTTATAAATAAATAACTTGCAAAGAGAGAAGGAAATGAGAAATCAATTTGGAAGTGAGTATAAAGTGTAGAAAATTTATTAATTTAAATTTACGTTTTTATTTCAATATTTGCTAATATGCTGTTCTGAGTTAGAAAGTACCCGATTCTCTGGTAATAAAGATATAGCTCTTAGTCAGTTTGTTTTTTCTCTATTCAACTATTCTGCATGAATTTTCCCTATCTATTTTTACCGTGATCTAATGAAATCTAAAATGTGTTCTAATAATCTTTTTTAAAAATTTATTTATTTACTATATATGAGTACAATGCAGCTGTATTCAGACACACCAGAAGAGGGCATCAGATCTTATTACAGATAGCTATGGGCCACCATGTGGTTGCTGGGATTTGAACTCAGGACCTCTAAAAGAGTAGTCAGTGCTCTTAACCACTGAGCCCTGTGTTCCAATAATCTTTTTATGATCTTTATGCATTGAGTAACATCAATAAGCAATCATTTTTTGTTTGTTTTGCTTTGTTTGAGGATTTAGATATTGAAGCAGGGCCTTCTTTCTGTATGTGCTCTACAGACAAGCCTATTTTTTTTTGTTTTTATGCTAACATATATAACACAGAAAAAAGTACTATCTGAATCATTTTAAGATAGTCCTGTAGATAGTCTCTGGTACTTTCAGATTGACAGACAGCCAAAATCCGGTACTCTTCCCATCTCGATTTGTAAACTAGAGAATCCTTGAACTTGAGGCTTCCTGCTGCCACCTCCCAGTAGTGGGGTTCCAGGAGTGAGCTACCACACTTGGCTTGCATTAACTAACTTTTAATGAAGCAAAGGCCCTTTGCATTGGGAGGACTTCTTTCACAGCACCATGTCATTCATCGTCTGCCCTCGCTGATCTTATGAGTTAGAAGGAAAAAGTGCATCCTACCTCCTTCGGAGTCTGGCAGCAGCCACCTAGCCCACTTAGACTTAGAGCATCAGTGTGTTCTCCTATGCTGCAGATAGGCAGATGGTGAATCATGTGTCCACACACATGAGCAGATGCTGTTAGCCAGAATACACACCTGCATTTCCCACCTCAGGAAAGCTTTTCTTTTAAGACAATATAATGAAATCAGAGCCTGAACCCAGAGCCTGTGAATCCCAAGTATATAGAACATTCTGTATGAAATCAGGTCGCAAGCACAGCTAGGAGTGGTGGCCACGCCCTTAATCCCAGTGCTCAGGAGGCAGAGGCATGTAGTACTGTGGGTTCCAGACTAGCTAGGGCTACATAGTTAGATGCTGTGTCATTTTTTTTTTAATTCAAAAATGACAACAAATTTTACTGAGAAAGAAAAATTAAAAAGAAGAAAAGCAACTAATGATAATTTTAAACATCTAACCACAGCATGAATAATAATTTTTTTTTCTGGGAGAAAAAACCACTAACTCCAAATATTGATGTAATAGTACTTCATAGGCCCTAAGTAAAAAAAAAAAAAAAAAAAAAAAAAGGTTGCACAAGATCCATGACTACAGCAGTGGAGGCAGGGACTCGACATAACCAATGAAATGCATTTATTATCATACACTTTGAAATATTGTGTTAAAGCATACATTATATTGTATAGAATATATATGGTATCCTGCTGAATTAGATAATAAATCATAATACATCAGACGTAATAAGCATAACTATATAATAACATACGTATTATATAATATTCCTTATAAGTACATATTGTGTAGTCACACAGGGGTTGTCTTACATGTTTTAATTTTTAAAATTCAGAGAACCATATGTTGAAAATGAAACATTAAAGCTAGATGTGGTAGCACACACTTTTAACTACAGCACTTGGGAGGCAGAGGCAGGGGAAACTCTGGGTTCAGTGCCAGCCTGGCCTATAGAACGAGTCCCAGGACAGCCAGGGTCATAAAGAGAAACCCTGTCTCAAACAACCAAAGAAAGAAAATAAAATGAAATGAAACATTACCTTTTTAAACATCGCAGACTCGGCAGATGAAGGGCCAAGCACCTCATTGGGGGTGTCAGATAAGTGTGGTTCACCACCGTGCAGTGTTAACTCCTGGGGCTCCCCTTGGTTTCCATCAGGTACAGCAAAAGCTCTAGAGAGGATGGAAATGGTGACGTCAGTGAGTTACCAAGAGCACTTTTAAACTGGTACTTTTAAAGACATCGCTGTAAATAATCTGGGGCTCTTATAACACACTGTGAGCCTTGACGATGTCACCGCGCAGCTCACGGATTCCTTGACATCCCACTGAAACAACAATCCCAAGAACACGGATGACGGGATGGGTGGGGGTTCAGTTTGCAGTCCCCCCATGCTTTCCTGCCATTATTGCTAAGAAACAACAAAACCAGGCAAATCTTAGGACTCATGCCTGCCCTCGCAGGCAGCAGGGCAACTCAGGAGGACAACGGGCATGACAAAGGCTTTGTCTGAGCAGAACAAAAGCAGGCAAATAAGCAACAGAGAAATTCATGCCTTTCACTAACATTGGAAAATTCATGCCTTTCACTAACATTGAAAGAGAAGCAGATGGCGCTGAGTCCCAGCTAGCAGAAGGATCTCCTCTGTGTGATCTGGGAAGTGTTCACAGTCACCGTGGTGTAATTCTGATCTGAGGGGTGAGGGTGGATGTTCAAAAAGCCGACAGGAAGAGACAAGCCCTCTCTTGTGGACAATTCGGGGAATTAGGCAGAGAAATGACCGCAAGAAAAGCAAGACAAACACACAAGAGCTACTGGAATCTTCAAACACACTGTTGTGCCACCGACTTACTGGGCCCAACACCAGCTTTGTCTCTGAGATTTTGTGTTACTTAGGGTATTACCCTCTTCTTTAAGCCATTTTGAGTTACCAGAGCACCGGAATCAATACAAGCATTTATAGATTTTTTTTTCCTTCCAATCACATGCCTGAGGCTGGAATAAAGTGGAGAAAAAGTTCAGCTTCTAGTGAAAACTGCCAGTGAGGTGGGAAGAGATGTAGTAATTCAAGGCCTCGCGTTTCACAGGAGAAACAGTCTTCTGAGAATTTCTACAGTATGCCAAGGGTAAGGAGACAAGTGGGACAGCGTTTTAGAATTCAGAAAGGTACAAATCAGTGAGGTAATATCAGCACGAGAGCTATGTATGGGAATGATGTGTCTACTGTAGTTGTTGTTTGGTGTGTGTGTGTGTGTGTGTGTGTGTGTGTGTGTGTGTGTGTGTTTTCAGTTAGGGTTCTCATGTAGCCCAGGCTATCCCTGAACTTCCTATACAGCAAGTATGACTCAACCTCCTGATCCTTCTGCCTTTGCTTCCCAATTACTCAGAGTTCAGTCAGGAACCACCATGCCAGGCATGGGCGTAACTGGGGAGGTCTCTCTAAACATCTTTGTTTAAAAAAACAAAACGTTATTCTTTGCATGACATAAAATGAGACGGGATATTAGAAGCAGTATTGTTTTTCTTCCTTCTAGACATAGCAAAAAAAAAAAAAATGACATCAGTAGAGAAAGGAGTTGGAGTAAAGGGTCTTATAGGGCTATCATGGTGAGCTATTCTGCAGTCCCAGTACCCAGGAACCGGAGAAGGAAGGACTCTAAGTTCAAGGCCACCTGGGCTGCATGCTGGAACCCTGAAGAAAAGAGATGAAATTGTATGGTTTCTTTAGTAAGAACATAACTTCATTTTCAACAAATTTACCTCATACAACATTGGATACTATATATAAGTCATCTTGGGCTGCATAGAGAAACTCTATCATAAAAAACAAACAAAGAGACCTTCAGGCAACTCTTTCATAATTATATATATATATGTGTGTGTGTGTGTGTGTGTGTGTGTAATGTGTGCGCATGCACGCGTGAGCGTGTGTATACCTACATACATACATACATACATACATACATACAAGCATACATACAGGAACCTGAATCCTCTGGAGAATAACAACTGAGAACCACCGACAGCCGAGAAGTACCAAGACTCACCCTACACACCTTTTATAAAGCCTTCCTTCACACGCTGCCCTCTATCCCTGAGAAGGTACCAAGACTCACCCTACACACCTTTTATAAAGCCTTCCTTCACACGCTGCCCTCTATCCCTAACAACCTGCCCTTCTGCTCACAAATATGCCAAGAGCACTAGCAAGTGCAAAGACCACTGGACCTTGGAACAGCATTATTTCTTATACATTGGGGCAATAGAGCAAAACTGTATAGCTAGGCTGCTGTCCTCAATGCTGGCCCTATTTAGAGAAAAATATATGTATTTATTGGAGCTTGAAGAGATGAAATGCTCTCATGTGTCCCCTATGATAGTGAAGACGGGTCTCCAAGAACAGAGTTGTCTCTTCCTACTGCACCATTCACGTTAAATTGTCCAAAGATTGCAAGGCTGATCCTGCTATATATTTTGCTTGTGAGTCAATCCCTTTCTGTTTACAGTATAAAATCCTTTCCCCTCTAAGTAACCCCCAGTCTAGCTCAGGGAAGCCATTAAACATGTTTATTAACATATAAAGCAAGAAGAGTTCTTGAATTTAATCAGTGAATTCAATTGCTGCTAAATTCTGTGGTGGCTCCAGTTCTGGGCTTCACAGACATGGCAGGCAGGTTAGCTTCTTGTGCATCTCCCTCAGAAATGAGGAAACACCCCCCCAGAAGCCATCTCTTGTCACGTGTCATTACATGCCAAACCAGTTTCTGGACCTGCTCCTTTGAGGCTGGTGCCTGAAGCACGCCTATTCCATTAGAGCATGAACATCCGACAAACCAGGATTCTATTAGGAAAGACGGCGGGAGGAGAGGTGAAATGGATGCTCTCTGTCTGTTACCGGGCTCTCTCGTAAAACACGCTCTCCACACTTGCTGGAACGTTGATAAGGGTAGAGTCAGGGCATGTTTATGACTGAATAGGAAACATCAAAGTAGCAACTCATGTGATTTCAGGCCTCACAGTAGGCTAAATCCATGACACCCGCCTGTTTGCTCTCTTGAATGCTGGGATGAACTAGCGAGGATTCCACTTGATAAGCCTGCACTTTACATACACATAGTCCTGAAGTAGGTCTCTTATCAGAGGAGAGAACTATCATTGGCAGTCTCAGGGAAGGGCAAGGCCTCAGTCTCAGTGCTATTCTGAAACAGGAAATGCTGTTTGAGGCACACCCATAACTTCAGAGCTGCCTTTGAGGGAGAAGGAGGAGGTGGAGGTACTAGTGACTTCCTTTTCCTCATGACCTAGATTCAAACAGCAACTATGCACCTGGCCACTCAAATCATCATCTCCTGCTCTGCTCCAGGACGTAGGTGAGGGGTGATGAAAGATCACGAGATGTGCGGACTCAGAGGTCATCACCGGACAGGCTTAGCTCCAGGGCAGCCTCCACACACCTTAGATGCTCCTACCACCTGTATCTTTTCCTCTAGATGCCTCAGCTACAGTAAAGTTATTGTTCAAGCGTTTACCCTAAAACACTGCACCTTTAATTCCAGCACCTAGGAGGCAGAGGCAGGAGGATTTCTGTGAGTTCCAGGTCAGCTTGGTTTAAATAGTGAGTTTCAGGATGGCTACAAAGTGAGACCCTGTCTCACAACAAAAACCAAACAAACACAACACAAAACAAACCCACAACCCCAAGACTGTAGAGTAATGGCCTAAAATACAACCTACACATAGGTTTCTTTCTATTACATAGAGAGAAAATGCCCAGAGTCGTGGTGGAGACTTTTTAGATTCTGGGAAACCTTATCACTGTTCAGATATCTGGCTATGTCAGATATCAAAGTACATAGAAAGGAACAAAGACACACCCCCACCTCTAGGATACTGAAGGTCTATGAGACCTAGGGGCTGTAACAGACTCAGTTCTGAAGAATAGTTGCATAAAGACTAGAAAATCTCTCTAGCCTAAAAGCCAAATTTGATAAATGTTTGCAACAGCAAAGGCCGATGGGAAAGTTGGGTACTTTATGTCTAAGGAAGTAAATTTTAGTGTTACTTCTAACAGTTAGGCTAGAGGAACCATAAGAAAGTCAAAATGTGGTATCCTGATGAGAAATTCAGGATTTGAGAATAGTCATTGCTGAAAATATATACATGAAAATAATATATAATAACATATATAATGTATTTAGGATATCACACACACAGACACACAAACACACAGACACATACACACATTGTATATACACATATACACACATACATACACAGATGCACACACACAAACACACACACACACACACACACACACACACAGTTTGTGAGAGGCTTTGGAGGAAAGAAAAGGATGGATAAAATAATATTATATTGTAATCTAAAAAACAAAAACTACTAAAACAAATGAAACAGTCATTATTGGTCGACACTCCTTTTGGTTAATAAAACAAAATTAAATCCTCAAAAACTGCCATCTTGTAATGGAGTCTTAACAGAACATGCTTATTAATTTGTTAATTATAATAATTTCTAATGTTTTCTTTCTTCCTTTTCTGGAGACTAAGTCTCACTGAGAAGCCTTGGCTGGTCTGGAACTCACCATGGAGACCAGGCTGGCCCTGGAACTCCCAATACTCCATCTGGTTCTGTTCCCTTCTAAGGGGCAGACATTATTCTCTGACAGTTAATACTTGTTAAGTACTTGAATTTACTCAGAGTCGTTAAGAGGTGAAACACCTACCCGCTCCCTTCACTTTATCCTTCCTATTTTCCTTCCTTTAGGTTTCTTTTGAAAACTAGACAGATCTCCCAGCAACCGATTTTGTTAAAAATAATGGCAAAGTTGGACTTGTTAGAGAATCCTCTTAAGTTAGAGAGCCACAAATCCCGGAAGCTTACATAAAACAGGGTGTCGGGCTCTTTAAGAAAAAAGAAAACAGTGCGGTACAGATAGGTGAGGGGTCCAGAATCCTCAGCTGGTGGCCCACACTTCTGCTGTCGTCCCAGCTCCTAGAGCAGACAAATGTGCACCGCTTTGTGTTCTAGAGGGGAGGGGAGGGGCTGATGCAGAGGCTGTCCAAGGTGCCATGAGTAAGTGCCTGGGACTGGCGGGCTATGGAAATGGCTCAACTAGGCTCACAGCCAAAAGGAGCAGCCACAGAAGAAACAGCTGCATTGACAGGCTGTGGCGTGTAAACTGGTGCTGTACTGCCCTCTGTCGTTTAAACACGCATTATTAGTGAGTTCTCAGTAACCTTAGAGTTACTGAAAAGTTACTCATGTGCTTCAAGCTATCTCCCAGTTACAGCCTGATGCAGTGTCTTATGAGCAAGACACTGATTAGAACACACACACACACACACACACACACACACACACACGTCCTGATATTTCACAAAATAAAATGGAAATCTCCTTCCCTTTTAGGACCAAAGTTTTCAGATTTACTAAGTGGGTTTATAGTTCAAAAGCAACATTGTCTTCAAATTGATACTTTTCTCAAGCAAGGAAAGGGAGGAATGTAACAATGTAACAATGTATACTCTGGAATTTCACAGCGTTTCAGGCTAGCCACTGGGTGTCTTAGCTAGTTATGTAACTTCTCCAAGCCTCAGTTTTCTCATCCAAGGTAATAATCAGATTGTCAAAAGGGAGCTAAATAATGAGGAATTTTTCATGAAGTGTGTATGCTTATGTGGGTACCTCATAGGTCCTCAATAAACAGCACTTGTTAGAGCATACCTGGACACAGTTGGCATTTCCTGAGTAAGAAGTTGGAAGGTAGCAGGTGGATATCACTTTGAGGAGACATATTCATCAGAAAGAATGGGTAGCCACCCAACCACCCATTTTGCAGATGAATTCAGAGGCTCAGAAATGGTTACTCTTCCCATTCACTTGCCTGGATAAGATGACTAGTTCTAATTTCAAATTCTCAGCCAATGAGATTTGTGATCACAAAGCTCCCAGTTGGATGGGAGCACGGAGATCGTTTTCTGTGCTTAATAAAGTCTCAAAACTTCCAAACCTTTCCAATATTTTAGCTACATCAACACTGGAGTTTAGTGTCAACAACAGCAACAGGATGCTCAAAGTGACATCTAGTGGTTGTACAAAAAACCGCCAATCTATTCCTCTTCAGCTTTTGCAATTTTTCCCTAAAAAGTAAGGCTCCCTGCTAGCCTAAAGCTCAGACGGCCTCTACCTCCCTGGGTACCAATGCACACAGTGACTTGAAGGCAAAGAGTATCTCTCTATGCATTATGGGGACAGAAATGCCCAAGTGACCCTCATATCTAGCCAGTACAGTGCAAATTGTCTCTTTAACCAAGGCTTGGGACCATTGCCTTAACATATTGGAGAGGTCTGGTATTGCTGCGGAACCACCTTGCCCGTGAAACTTAGCAAGCTATACGAGGACTGATGCTATGTGAACTGTAGATGGGTGGGCTCACAGCATAACCAACCAACCATGAAACCCACCCAGACCCAGGTTGCTCTCACAGGAAAGAATGATTCATCCTACAAAACAGCAAAAATAAATGAAGGCCAAGGTCCACAAGCCCAGGAACCACCACATTAAGCTCCGCAGAGCTGAGGAACCCTGGTGAGCTCTGAGCCCAGGGAGGGGCTCTGCTCTTCAAGAGTCATGAGTTTCATTTATGGTTGTATATCCTCTGCCCACAGCAGTGGAAGACCACGCCTACTCACCCTCAGCTTCCCTTTCTTACATACGCATTGAATGAATTTAGTTTACACTTGTCAAAATATAAAAGGAGGGTTTTTGATTGCTCAAAGTGCCCCCTTTAAAGCAGCTTAAATTCTCACAATCTAATGGTGACAAAGAGAAAAATGGAGCCTTTCTTTCGATGGCCTATGTATTCGCCACAGAAAGACGAATGACAGTATTAAGACAACGCAGGGGTGAGCATTTCAAATTGCTATTTCTAATTTTTGTCATTTGTATTTACATTTGCCTGTGTGCCATGGGAGCACAGGTGACAGTCATAGGACAACTTTTTGAAGTCTCTTCTCTCCTTACATTGTGGGATCCAGGGATTGAACTCAGGTTGTCACCTTTGCCTGTGGAGACATACTGTGGGCTCTAAATAGCTATCTGTAACACAAGACAATAGAGGGTAAAGAACCAGGCAAGGAGGAAGATAGAGGTCACTGTTCAAATAGCCAGAGGTAGACCAAGGCTGGCTTTTTGCTCCAACCAATTCAACCCTAACCATTTACTGAGGACCCTTTGACATTACACCGGGGCTTGCTTTAGGGGATACAACAGGAGCAGCCTCATGAGAACTCTCTGATAGACACATTGAGGTTTTGACATTACCTTACTCAATGCCCCATCTGTGGGATTGGAGGGAAGAATACAGATGCATTATTCACAAGATGCTCTTTTCCTTCATCCACAGACTTTCAAACATTCCCTCACCCATAGGCTCTCTACATAGTGTAGACCATGGACCCCCAATAATGAATCCATTTTAAAAACTGCAGAACTTTATGAACTGTTTTTTTTTCCTTCAAACTCTTTCTCCGGCCTCACTGCACTGCTAAGCTGCCCTTAAGCTGCCTAGTCATTCCCTGTTGGCATCGCTAAGGGATGTACCTTGCTGTAAGTCCTTTAAAGGAGAGACAGTGATGGGGCGATACATTGCTATCTCTCTAGTTCTCAGCCTCATAATGTCTTCAATTAATAAGCTCCAAGCTGGACCCTACTGCTACTTCCAACCCCTCTTCATTCCACAAATGGCTGACCATTCTGCTGTCCTCTCTTATCAGAATGCTGTTTAGAGGTTCAGCACTTTAAGAAATGACACTGTGACTTCACAGTGTTTCTCTCTTTTGGATCCAGTCCACTCTTTCATAGCCCCCCTCTCTCATCCTGTGTCCCAGGATAATTAGTAACCAGCATTTTAGCTCCATTATAATCACCAGCAGCCCCCTACTCTCATCTGGAAGAGCAAAGTGTGGTCCTGATGTGGCACAGGACAACACCTGTCACTACACTCCTGTTCAGTGAGGGAGTCCTTCGTGAGCACATGCAGAGTCCCTTCAGTAAAGGTAGGTAGAATCATGACTGGGCAGCTGTTTGCAGATCCTGTTTCTGTGAGGAGCTCCTAGCATTGTCAGTATAAAGCTTTGGTTCAGAAACACCTCCTTCCAGCCACTGGAGTCGCGTGTTGGGCTGCTCTGTCTGATATTTCCCAGAAGCCCATGGCAATGTTACAGACTTTGAAGTTGACTTTATAGCATGTTTAATATGCACCATCTGTTTACCTTTGCTCCACCTAAGCTCACTAGCTCAAGACGACTCATATCAATGACAATTAATAAGAGTCTCTGAAACTCTGAAGCTTCTAAAACAGTTGGCACAGCACTCATGCACACTCAGACTTCCAGACATGTACAGACCATCTCTGCCAGTTCCGTGCCCTGATTATACCTGCCTGTCTGTAAGCAGTCACTGCTTTAGAGGTATTTCTAGAAACAAAAATGCAAGAGAAATTGTGTAACTATCCCTTGTATCAGAATCTTTCAGTGTTTGCTATAGTTCTGAAACTCTATTATGTCTCCCAAATCAGATACTCAACTTTCTCCCAGGTATGCATTAGAGGTTTAAAGCCTACCTTCCACACATGGTGGCTCTGTAAATCCTTAATTAAAAAATAAACTGTGAGAAAGGAGTCCTTAATGTTACAAGACATTTGGCCTCCAGGTATGATGGACCCATTCTTATAACCCCAGAACTAGGGAGATTAAGGCAAGAGGATCATCTCATCTAAGACCAACTTAGGCACATAAGTAAGACCCTATCTTGGAAAAGAAAACACCAAAAAGGGGGGAAAGGGACATCTGAAATATTCCCCCACACAATAAGGTACTTACAATAAAATTTTCATTATCATGTGAAAATGAATCATTTAAAAATATGAATAGATTTCTCCATCTTTAGTTTTCAAGGTAAAGCTTATAGAGGTTAGAGGTAGGTACTTGTTTTTGTTTTTGAGGCAAGATCTTGCTATGTTACTGTAGCTGGCCTGAAACTTGCTATGTAGAACAAGCTATTCCACTCCTGGGCATATACCCCAAAGATGTTCCAACATATAACAAGAACACATGCTCCACCATGTTTATATTAGCTTTATTTATAATAGCCAGAAGCTGGAAAGAACCCAGATGTCTTTCAACAGAGGAATGGATACAGAAAGTGTGGTATATTTACACAATGGAGTACTGCTCAGCTATTAGAAACAATGACTTCATGAAATTTGTAGGCAAATGGATGGAATTAGAGATTATCATCCTGAGTGAGGTAACACAGTCACAAAAGAACACACATGGTATGCAGTCACTGATAAGTGGATACTAGCCCCAGAAAGCTCTGAATACCCAAGACACAATTTACAGACATTATGAAGCTCAAAAAGAAGGAAGGCCAAAATGGGGATGCCTCAGGAAATGCAAGGCCAAATAGAGGAATGGGGATTGAAGAAAAAAATCACTCAGAAGCCGCCTCACCTTGGGATCCACCGCAAATACAGCCACAAAACCCAAGCACTATAGCTGATGCCAAGAAGTACTTACTGCAGGAACCAGATAGAGATGCCTCCGCAGGGAGTATGTCAGAGTCATATAGATACAGCAGAGTATGTCTGAAGCTAACCATCAGACTGAACATGAGGACCCCAATGAGGGTGCTAAAGAAAGGACTGAAGGAGCTGAAAGGGGTTGCAACCTCATGGGAAGAACAACATTATCAACCAACCAAACCCTCCAAAACTCCCATGGACTAAAACACCAACCTTTGTCCACACATTGAGAGACCTACTGATCTAATTGCATATGTAGCTGAAGAAAGCAGTGTCTGTCATCAGTGTGAGAAGAGGCTTTTGGCCCAGGGAGAGCATGTTTTCCCAATGTAGGGGAATGCCAAGGTAATGGGGTGGAGAGGGTGATTAGGAGGAAGTGCAGCTTTGTGAAGGCAAATGGAGGAGGAGGGGGAATGGGAGCAGGGCGGGGGGGGGGAAGGGATAACATCTCAACTGTAAATACAGAGTATCTAATAAAAAATGAGAAAAAAAAAAAAAGAACAAGCTGGCCTGGAATTTGTAGCAATCCTCCAGCCTCTGCCTCCTAAGAGTCCTTGGACTAAAGGTAAATGCTACCATATCTCAACGCTAGAAGCTACTTTTCATATTAGCTTCCTGCTGTTTCAACATGCCTACATTACCGAATTCTAAGTGCTGGGTAGTTTACAGTTCCTTGACTCACACCTCTGGCTGCTTCCATCTGTCTGTCCATTCCACTAGAGATGAACATTACTTAAGGGCCCTTGATACATCACTGTGACTAGAACTGCCATCATATTCATAATGAATGAGTCCAGTTAGTATCTTTAATTGATGCTAATGTTACAAAAGAAAACTCTAATTAAAATGTATCTAATTAAAAACCATCTCTAATTTAAAAATCAACATGACCACGATAGGGATCCAGACATGTCATCAGAAGCAGACATAAAACGGGAACACCTATGTGAGACGGACTGATTGAGACCATCCCACATCTCAGGAACAGAAACCTTTCAGCAGCAGAGGCAAGACAAAGCTGCCATAAAGTCCCTATTTTTCATATAGCTTAATACAGTTGTCCATCTAGAGATGTTGTTTATATGATCTGAAGCCAGGTTCAGAGTTCCCATCTGAAGGGGTCTTCAGTAGTACTGTAAGATAGCTTCTGTCTTCCCCTAAACTTAAGACTTTCTTTAAAAACATTGTTGGTGTGTATGCTTGTACATGTGTGTGTGTGTTATCCTCAAGTATGTGGGGATTACATGTGCTTGTGTGTACACATGCAAAAGCCAGAGGAGAATACTAGGTGCCCTGCTATACCCACCTTGTCTCTTTGAGAATGGAATGCCACTGAAAACAGTGTTAGGGTGGCAGCCAATAAGTCCAGCAATGCTCCTCTCTTTCTCCTCACAGCAATAGAGTTCCAGGGGCATGATGCCACCCCTAGACTTTTTAGGGTGTTGAGATTCAAACTTAGGTCTGCATGCTTGTACAACAAACTCCCTTAACCAATATGCCATCTCCCCGGCCCTCAGTTGTAAAGATCTGTCTGCCTGTTTCTTCTATTCACTTTGTAAATGTCTTTGCTTAGGTTTCCTGTTAATATTTCCATCTCTTCCTTTGTGATCTTTGGCTATCAGCGCCTGCAGATCTGACTTATGAAGCCACTTCTCCAGATTCTCCTGATTGCAAGAAGTCTTGCACTTCCTTACTTAAATTATCTGCTTTAAAAGGGAATGCCAATATACGTTGGAATTGTATTCCAAAAGATTTTGAAGGTAATTTATTTACTCCTCATTAGGTACAGTGTCAAAACAGTGGTTTTATCTCTAGGAAATGCATTAAAATATTAAATCATACAGGCAAAAGGAAGAGAATGTCATTTGTAATCAAAGACTTGCTCCAATATTGGTTTTAAAAAGAACAAGAAAGCAATAAAACAGTCTGGAACATGTTTGTCTTTCTAGGGTGTAGATTATTATTTTATGTAAAAAAGACAATACTGGAAAAAACCATCAGGACCGGCCAGGAAGAGATGTTGGCCAGAGACCTTTCCAGACCACAGGGGACGTAACTATACAGGGCTTTCCTCGCTACCAGAAGCCACTATGTCTGACTTCTCCTGAAGACTCATGTCTTTCTTCCTCTTCACACAGAGGCACCACAAGCTCCAGCTAACCTTGGGTTTTACAGCCACTCACATAGCGATGGAGGTTTACAGTGAGGTGGAAGGAGAAAATAAGAAGGTAAAGAAAATGAAGGTAGAGTCAGGGAGATGGAAAGATGGGTTCAATAAGATTTTTTTTTTTTTTTTTTTTTTTTTTGCTCTTGCAAAGGACCTCAGTGTAATTTTCAGCACCCACAGGGTGGCTCACAACCAACTCCCAAGCACTGGTAAGTCACAATGACATAATCATTAAAAAAAAAAAAAAGTGGAAGAGAATTCGGAGAAATGAGAGATCTTCCCCGACTAAGAGTAGATAGGAGGAGAGAGAGAAAATCTCAAATAATATGTGAGTGTATTCAGGAGGAGAGAGAAGTGAAGTGGGGGAGGGGAACAGGGTGTGTTCAGGACAGGAGGGAAGTGGACCAAAGGGAAGGGAAGCAGGAAAAGGGGGCTAGCTCAGCAAATGCACAGGAAGGTGAAGCCAGGAGACCCTCACTTGTCCCAGCCTGGGCTCAAGGACACAAGTCTCTTCAGAGAGCAAGAACTGAAGGACATCCACAGCAGGAGGTGGCCCTGGATTTCAACCCCAAGGGGATCATTATGAAATAAAGTTTTGGAGGTAAGCTGGCGACTTCCTGTGGTTTGGTGTTTTTATTAAGTGTTCGTATTTCTCAAGTCAGTTATAGGCTTTTAGGGAGCGAAGACTCAAACATCTTCTATCCCTGTAACTCACGCTCAATAAACGCCTTTATTTATTTATAGCTTTCCAGGGTATGATTTAAAACAAGTATTTTCTTGTGCCACTGGTTAGTTGAGAATCCAGGCTTCCAGCTCAGGGAGAACTGAGTCACCAAACCACAGCATTCCATCCCAAGAAAATATTTATTTTGTTTAACAGGACTGTAAATGAGGGAGTGTTATCTCCTCTGTGGGTGGGGGCTGTGAGTCAACTGTCCACGTATAGAGCAGTATCTTATTTCTAAACTGGAGCTAAAGACAGCGACGTTTACAGTGTTTGAGTGTGAAAATCCACCACAGAGCAGCAGAGTGGCTCTGTTTGGTTTCATTTTCCTCACTACAACCATTTCCACACTGGTTCTGGAACAAACATGTTTAAATATAGCCAATGACTCAAAGAGAAAATAAGCTTGTCCTTTTCTTTTTGAGATAGGGCCTCGTGTAGTCCAGGCTAGCCTCGAGGTTACTCTGTAGCTGGGCCTGGACTTGAAAGGCTGACCTTCTTACCTCTGCTCCCAGGCCACGGCACTGTAGACATGTGCCAGCGCCCTTGGCTTAAACTTGCCTTTTTATGAATAAGGCAACACTGGGCATGTGACAAGCAATTCATAACATTAACAAGGAAACCAACTGCGTTACCATGTTTCATTTGACGCACTGCTTCGTGGTGATGACTGCATTGGTATTTTCCAGCTGTAGTGATAAAATTTTACTGAAAAGAGTAGGAATAATTTTAGTTGCAAGGTTAATTTTCTAATCTCTCATCTTTTCTTCCCTGGAACAGAAGAAAACATGTAGGCTGCCCCTTTCAGAGACGCTGAAAGTGAAGCCTTTCCTCTTGTCACCAAATCAAAGAGAAGAACGACAAAGAGCTAGGGCTGAGCCAGAGAGGAGAGGGAGCCAGAGAGCCAGAGACCTGGGCAGCTGAACATCTGGACAGCCAAACAGCTGGTTTGATGCTTAAGAGCAGTTTCTCTTACAGAGGCCCGAGCTTTGGCTTCCAGCACCCACACTGGTCACCCACAACTGACTGTAACTCCAGTTCCAGTGCATTTGATTCCCCTCTGTCCCCCATGAGCACATGTACTCAATCATGCTCATACCCACACATAGACACACCATACATGTAATTAAATTAAAAACACAGTAAAGGTGATCTGTCTGTACTTAGTAAGTGCCAGTGTGAAAACAGAGTGCCCTAAACCTCTAATTCTAAAAAAAATGATTCTGGGGAAGTCACTAAAGAACACTTCACTTACTTGCAGTGGTGCCCATGACAGTATTGTTTCTTACAGCAAAACCCATGTAGGCAATCATGACATTGATGCGGACCCATGTTATAGCATATCATTTCCCCTTTAAGACACGCAGTAAAACACTTCTGATGCAATGGCAGACAGGCAGACAGGCAACGACCTGCCAACAAGGTAATAGAGCCAGAGATACAGAGCGGGTGATGCGCAGTGTCAAACAGTGGTCATCTCTGACTAACTGGATCATGAGGGTTTATAGTCGCCTATATTTCCAAAAGCACCATACCTTCTGTTATAACCAGAAAAACAGCCAATAAAAATGTTTGGAAACTCTCAGTGGGCCCCTCTGGGAAGTTTAAATAAGGATTCTGGAGCCACAACAACAGAGGGTGGGATCCGGGAAGGAATGAAGCTTGTCATGTATACTATTGATACAGCCTTTGCCTGACAATCTCAGTTTTTCTTCCTCAGTTCCTTAGGTTCTCCCGACCTAAATCGTGGACTGCCCCAGGTTACTGTAAATCCCCCCAGCCACAGGATTATGTGTCTTTCTTGAATGGTTTTCAAGATGGCCTTTGTTTTAAAAACAAGACTTGCAGGGACTATTTATCACCTGTGTAAGGTAACGACCACCTGTGCAGATGTTTGCCAGAGAATTAAAAAGCAATGACTTCAAATCCTTATGCAGTTCTGACAGCTCAGCTGGGATGAAGAACACAGGAAATTGGCAGAATTATCATCATTATCATCATTTATCTATCATCTATCTATCTATCTATCATTTATGTGCATGTGTGTATATACATACATGTTCATGCATGAACACATGTGTGCAAGTGTCCTTAAAAGCCAGAAAAGGGCAATGGAAACCCTGGTGCTGGAGTTAAGACGGTTGTGAACTGCTTCCTCAAACATGGGTGCTGGGAACCAGAGTAGGGTCTTCTGCAAAAGCAGGCCCTCTTAGGCATGGAAACTCTGGCCCCTCATTTTTGTAAGGAGAGATTCCTGGGAGCACCCTGGCACAGTGACATTTATAATACAAAAGTGTCCGTGGCTACTTTGACACTCGAGCAGCAGAGTTGAGCAGTTTCAACTGACAATGCCTAAGATTTTTACTACTGGCTCTTTACAGGAAGTCTGTTAGCCTCTAGTTTAGATTCTAAATACCTGCAAGCTTGCTGGAGTTACTTCTCTCTGTACTTCCATAGCTTTTATTGGGCAGGGATAAGCACTTCTAAAACTCTAGTAAACTTATCAGGAAAGTATAACACCCATAAGCGTGTGTTTGCCTACATCTGGACAAACAAAAACAAACACACAAACAAAATGGCCCACAGTCATAGTTCAGAGTAAAACCTTAGTACTTTTTAAAATTTGATCATGTTTTTTGAACATTAGGAACACCCTTTATAATGTGCTATATGACCAAACCACCAAAGAGCAAGAGGCCTATTCAGTCCTACTTAGGGTTTCTAGTGCTTCTCCACAGCACCTTGGGAAGAAAAAGATTTATCTCAGCTTCCAGCTTTAAAGCCACACTCCATCACTGAGGGAGGTCAGGGCTGGAGCCCCATGCGGAAACCCGGAGTCAGGAGCTGATATAGAGGCCACAGAGGGTGCTGCTTACTGGCTTGCTCCTCCTGACTTTGCTCAGTCGGCCTTCTTATAAAACCTAGGGCCACCTATCCAGGGATGGCACCACCCACAATGGGCTGGGCCCTTCCCCACCAATCACTTACCAAGACAACATCCCACAGACTTGCCTATAGGACAATCTGATGGAGGCATTTTATCAATTAAGATTCCTTCTTCACAGATGACTCCACCTTGGGTCAAGTTGACAGGAAGCACACACACAAACAAACAATAACAAAAAACCCCAACCAGGAGTCACACTTAAACTGACAAGAGCCATTTAAGCTTCTGAGAATCTCTCAGTCACTTTTCCCTTCCACTTTAGCCAGAAGATATACACTGTGCCAATGACATCTCACATCTGAGTAATAATTTATAACCTGAAAGGGGCATTTTTGCCACACATAATTTCCATATGCTCTTGGGATCCCTGACTTACAGGTTTGAAGTAAAACTCATCTTTGTAGAGAGAATATCTTGTGTATTGTGTGGGTGCATTAAAAACCTATGGCTTATAGGAAAGGCTAGGACTGAAGGTGGGACATCTGAGAGACATAAAAAAATCTGGGATAGAGCCAGGTGTGGGAGATTTGCTCAGAAAGATGTGACAAGATTGTCCACATGGTACCTGAACACAGGTAACCAGCCATGGGGCAGAATGTAGATTAGAGCATATAGGTTATTTTAGGTTATGATCTAGTAAGAGACAAGCCTAGATATATGACCAAGGCATTTGTAAGTATATTTTGAGTCTGAGCATGGAGCTGGGAGGAAGAACTGGAAGTAACTTATACACATCTTATTATTCTGAAAAATAGGCAGGAGAGGAGAAGGCTGGTATAAGAATGGGAAATAGTATCTGGTTACTTCTGTGATGTATTAGGAATTTTTTATCTGTAGAGAACAGGAGTTACATAGTGGGGCCTCAGGGGTTGAATCAAGCATCAAGGTGGGGGCAGCCTAGGGTTCACCTGTGGGCTCATAACTAGGATTCTCCTAGAAAATGCCTTTCCCTACTAGTTCAGCATAGCCTGAGCTACACTCCTGAGACTGATGTCTGTTTTGGAATATGGTACCACCACTAACTGCTCAGTTGTCCAAGCTGTCCACTGACCTGTGGATTTTCCACAGTGGACACTAAATCCCAGGGGTCAAAGAAGGGAAAGGGGGAAGAAAAGAGGAGGAGAGAAAAGATTCTTCCGTCCTTCAAAGTACAAAATACAGTACATAGCAAAGTAGTCTATTACGTATTTGTTTGTCTAGTTTGGGACAAGATCTTGTTATGTAACCCAGGCTAGCCCAGAACTCATGCAAAATGCTAAGACTGTGCCACCAACCTGGTTAACAGTCTTTTCAATAAAGTTGTGCCGTGGCATTTTGTGGTCCTTCTCTCCCCCCTAAGATTTCTAAAGCATGAAAGTTAACAAATCAGCTTTTTGAAGCAGGCAAAAATCAGGCCAGGCAGTCTAGAAAAACTCCTTTGAGTTGACAGTGATTCATCTCTAAGGAATCTGAGGTGAGGCCCAATTAAGAGACCACGTTGTTTGCACACTTCACTTTCAAAGAGCTCCGGAGAAGAGGAGCGTTAAGAGCAACAGTGTTTCCTGTCTTGCTAGATAAACACACCGGTCCAGTCCTATAAACCAGGCAGTGCCCATAGCATCCAGCCACCTAAACAAACAGCAGAAACGCAGGTGGCTGGTTCATCATGCCCCCTGCATCTGCTGGCAACATCTACTCCCATCAGAAGTCACTGTGGACCCACAACAGTTTTTGTCCCAGAGTTAGAGAATCAGGCACTACACAGTACAGGTGAGTTCCCTTCCCACGTCCTCAGGAAAATCTCCATGACTAAAGAGCTGGAAGAGACCCAGGTCCAACGCAAGACAAACTGAAAGTGTGGCCTTTCCTGCACAGATGGTGCTCCCTCTCAGTGTAAGCTAACCACCTATGGGTAGAATTCCCACACAGATGGTGCTCCCTCTCAGTGTAAGCTAACCACCTATGGGTAGAATTCCTGCACAGATGGTGCTCCCTCTCAGGCTAGTCTAAGCACCGTGTGTAGAATTCCTGCACAGATGGTGGTGCTCCCTCTCAGTGTACTCTAACCACCTATGGGTAGAATCCCTGCACAGATGGTGCTCCCTCTCAGGCTAGTCTAAGCACCGTGTGTAGAATTCCTGCACAGATGGTGGTGCTCCCTCTCAGTGTAAGCTAACAACCTATGGGTAGAATCCCTACACAGATGGTGCTCCCTCTCAGTATAAGCTAACCACCTATGGGTAGAATTCCCTCACAGATGGTGGTGCTCCCTCTCAGTGTATGCTAACCACCTATGGGTGGAATGAGCGAGTCCACAGATACAGCTCTGTAACTTTGTGTGTGTTTAACGGTACTTTGAAGAAAGAAGACTTGTTTGCCTGCCTGAGTCCATAAATGCTCTTGTCTTAGAGTCCTCCTCAGACAAAATTCCCCAAATGGTTTGATGCTGAATGTTTCAGTTTAGAAAAAGTTATGAGCAGGAAAGAGCTAAACTGAAGCAAAGATTAAAGCCAGATATGGCGACATACAAAGCTTACAATCTCTCACTGAGGTAGAAGGTCTGTGAGTTCCAAGCTGAGCCAAGCTATAAGGCAAGATTTCGTTGAAAATAAAAGAAGCCTCCAGAGGCGGGGGTCTGGAATGGGAACTTAGTAATTCAAGGTACTTGAATGGTTACTCAGTAGTTAGGGGTACTGGAATGATTGGCTGCTCAGTAGTTAGGGGTACTTATTTTTGCAAAAACTGTGGGGTCTGTTCTGAGCACCCACATGGTAGTTCACAACCACACATAACTCTAGATCCAGACGGTATATAAGTTCTTCTGACTTCCAGGGGCACGAGTCACACACAGGACATACACATATATGCAGACAAGCACACACATAAAAATTTTAAAGTGTTCTTTTAAGATGTCTTGAAGAAAGTAGTTTTCCTATTTGTTTTAAATCAGGGGCTGACTCAGTGGTTTAGAGTGCTTGCTGCTCTTCTAGAACATTCCGTTAGATTGCTCATAACCACCTGCAGCTTCTAGCTACAGAGAACCTGATGTCTTCTTCCAGCTTATACAGGCACCAAGATGCATGTGACACATACACTTACACATAACTTACACATATGTACACATAAGTGAAAACAAAATTAAGTATTATATATGTTGTATTTAAAGAGTACCCAGGAATAAGTGGCAAGTTATTAATTTTTTGAAGATTTTAAAATTTCTAATTCTATGTCTGTCTGAGAGTAGGTTTGTACCCATAAGTGCAGCGCCATCAGAAACCAGAAGCAAATAACAGATCCCTCGGAACCAGAGTTACAGGAAGTGTCCATCTCCCGGACTTGGGAACTGGAGATCCGAACTCCCATTCTCTGCAAGATCAGCAAGCACTCTTAACCACCGAGAGAGCTCATCCCTGGTAGAGAATGAAGATGCTTGTGTGTGTCTACAGCCTCATGTACTTGAGAGGCTGAGACAGGAGGATTGCTTGAGTCCATAAGTTTGAGGGCACCCTGGCACAGAATGAGACCTTGTGTCTCAGAACAAGGAAAACTTGGTGGAGTGATGTTTTTGTACATTGTGTGAAAATGTGTCTCTGTCCTTCCTTGCCTGCCTAGAGCACCTTCTGATTGGTTAAAATAAAAGGCCTAAGGCCTATAGCAAAAGGCAAAATAGTAAGTAAGGTGGGACTTTTGGACAGAGAGAAAACTCTGGGGAAGGGATGGTACAGGAGATTTGTCACCCAGGCTCGGAGGAAGTTGGATGCATGAAACTGAGGAGAGGTAGCTAACTAGTCAACTGGCAGACATAAAACAGTAAACATGGAAAACCGGAGTTACAAGCTCATGGAAAACAAGGCTAGCATAAGGCCTACACGTTTATTAATAAATACAAGCCACTCTGTTATTATTCAGAGGCAGGCATGGAAAAATCCAACCTTCTGGGTAACACAGTGTCACAGTCTTTGCTTCTGTGAACTAGCAAAGGAGAGTCAGAATAGGAAAATGTGGGTTCTGTTCCAGAGAGAGGAAGCACTTTGGACACCCAGAAAGAAAAACAGAGAGCCCTGGAGAGATCAGTAGAGATGGTGGTGGGGCAGACTCTGACACCACCCCAGTCATGTGGCTCCCTGATGAGGATGGGGACATTGGATGGCACTAGGTGAAAGATGCATAGCCCGAGGCCTCAAAGCTGGTTGTGAGTTTGGTGAGACAGTGAGTTCTCCAGGGGATGGGTCAGCTGAGGTGAGAAATCTCACTTCAGCTCACTATATGACTAAGGGCAACAGAGGAGGGCGGGGCTAGCATGCGTCTTCAAAGATCTATTGTTAAAATTTGAGATGAATCAGATGTGGGGTGTACACCTTTAATCTCAGCACCCCAGAGACAGAGGCAGAGAGATTGCTGTGCATTTAAGGCCGGCCTTGTCTACATAGTGAAACCCAGGGCTATCTAGAGAGACACTGTTTCAAAAACAAAACCAAACAATTATAACTGAGCTGTCCTGTGGGCCTGAGATCGGGAGCAGCCATGGGCCAGCCAGCCTCGGTTTGGTCTGTAGTGGTTCTTCGGCAGGGGAAATTCCAGAAGCAGTTGTGGAAAGCTGCAGGAGGGCCAGATGCTGACACCCCAAGGAAGGCAGGCCTCAAGAGGTTGGGCTCTGATAGGAACATGCAAAGCGGAAGATACCTGGGTCATTGGTGGTCAGGCATACATCTATCTCACCGACTGAGGGAAACATTGGAGTGTCAGAGCTCTGCTCCTAAGGGAACGAGGTGTATCAAACTCTAGGTCTATCTATCTGTCAATTACCACTATAGAGCCTGAGGATTCATTAGTTCTCAGGCATCCTTAATATCCACAGCGGAACTACTCCGTAGGAGTGACCAATGCTTAGAAAGCCTAAGAATACAAAGTCAGGTCCTCTGCCTGAACTGACTTCAGTGTTGTGGTCACGTCCCACACTCTCAACATGCCAGAGAGACAAACACCCCTCTAACTACAATATCAGCCACCACAGGGGTATAGTTTGAGGATTTTAGCAGAGGTAAGAGAACATGCCCAGCCTGCAGACCATGTGGCCAGTACTGGACTTCAACTCACAGCTGCTGCCGACCATTGTTGGGGAGTTGGACAACAGATTGTAAGTCACCAACAAATTCCCTTACTATCTAGAGACTACCCATAAGTTTTATGACTCTAGAGAACCCTGACTAATACAAAGATTAAGGGGTTTGTTTATAGGCATACTGGAGGTTGTAAAACAGATCTGTACTAATAAAACAGGTCCATTATTTGGTTACTTTCTTTTTCTTAGAGGAATGTCCCTTATAATAACAGCCAAAAGGAAAAGCCACCATTTTGGTTCCAGGAAGTGACACCGAGGTCTCTACATGCAATTCAACTTCCTTTTGTGTTTTAATGATGGCACCTACTTATGTAACTTCAGGACAAAGGGAAAGTCTTCACACACAGTTTAGAGTTTTGTCTTTTTGTTAGTTTATCTTGTGTCCCCCAAAGAGATTCTGTTATACAAAAGCGACCCAAGGCCAAACATGAAGTTACAATTACCCCCCTAGATCAGCGCTCAGTGAACTCTGCAGGTTCATTTACTCTCTTACCCAACAACGCCTGTCCCCCTGTTTCCCCTAAAACATCCCACCAGCCGCAGCCTGTGTCATCTTTTCATTCTTCAAAGAGAACATAACCTGATTGTCAAGCTGTAAGTCGTGGTATAGCTTACACAGAAACAGGAAATAGAAGAAAATGTAAAAGACACACCGTTGTCAAGGAGTGAAGTTTCTAGGTCACCACCTCCAGCAGGCTTACAAATGAGGTTTTCTATTCCCCTAAGTCTAAAACACTGTAAAAATCTCCACAAAGAGAAGCTGTTCTACAACCAGACTCACAGCCAGCTCGTGTTGCTTTTAGAACCTCACTGAGCATCCTACACTTACAAAAAAGGGAAAGAATACCTGTTCATTTGGTGTCTTAGAACCAGGAAGAGACCATGACCAAGGCAAGTCTTATAAAGAACAATATTTAATTGAGACTGGTTTACAGTTTCAGAGGTTCAGTCCGTTTTCATCATGGCGGGAATCATGGCAGCACCAGGGTAGACTTGGTGCTGGAGAAGCCAGGAGGTCTACATCTTCATCCACAGGCAGCAGAAGGGGATAACTTTTGCAGGAAGCCAAGAGGAGGCTCTGATCCCACACTGGGAAAGAACTGGAGCATAGAGCCTACCTACATAGTGATATACATCCTCCAACAAGGCCACACTCACTCCAATAAGGCCACACCTTCTACTAGTGCCATTCATTCCAAGTGGAATGGTGTCCAGAGCATTTATAAAACTCTCTCTGAGTCATCAAATTATTCAAATTTACCACAATGGAGAACACGGGGGAGGAGAACTTTGGGGGAAACTCTGGAGTGGGGTTTTGGACATGTTATGTTAGAAAGACAAGAAACCCTGCTCGGTAACACATACCTATGTAATTTCAGCACTTGGGAGGTGAAGGGAGATTAACATTTGGCTACACAGCAAGTTTGAAACTCGTTGAAAATACATAGGACTCAAGACAGGGGTATAGGCACTTTGGAGGTTCTAGGCCAGCCAGAGCTACAGAGAGAAACACAGTGTTAATTCGAATGAGAATGCACCCAAAGGCTTATATATGTGATGATGATGTCCAACAGTTTGGAAGGAGTAGGAGTTGTGTCTTTTTCGGAGAAGCTGTGTTACTTGGAGTGGTCTTTGAGGTTTCAAAAGCCCAGTAGGTGCAGTCTGTCTGTGTGTGTGTCTGTCTCTCTGTCTCGGTCTCTCTTTCCGTATCCCTATACCTCCCTGCAATTCCCTGCAGTCAGATGATCACATGTGAGCTCTCGGTTAGATGATCAGATGCCATGCCTGCCACCATGCTATGCGCCGCGCCCTGCCACCACGGTCATGGACTCGCCCTCTGGAACAACAAGCCAGCTGCCAAATAAATGCTTGCCTTTATAAGTTGCCTTGGTCATGGTGTCCCTTCACAGTAAAAAGAATGGTGAGTAAGAAACCCGTTGAAAATAAATAAATAAATAAATAAATAAATAAATAAATAAATAAGGCAGAGAAAAAGTATGGAAAGAGGGAAGTAGAAAGAGACATAAAAGAGAAACCTATAGGATAGAATCTGGGGTGTTAGAGATACAAATGCAGAGGTCACATAAAGCTGCAGGGCTAGCTAGCTCACCTAGAAAGAAAAGGAAAGAGAAGAGGGCTCCAAGGGCCCCAACATTTGGAGGTTTAGAAGAACAGCCAGCAAGACACAAAAGGAGATTTCGTGGAGACTGGAGAATGAGGAGCTGGGAAGCGTGTTAAAGGCTGTGACCACACACCACAAAAGGAGCTGGGAACCGTGTTAAAGGCTGTGACCGCACACCACGGAAGGAACTGGGAACCGTGTTAAAGGCTGTGACCTCACATCACGGAAGGAGCTGGGAACCGTGTTAAAGGCTGTGACCGCACACCACGGAAGGAACTGGGAACCGTGTTAAAGGCTGTGACCTCACATCACGGAAGGAGCTGGGAACCGTGTTAAAGGCTGTGACCGCACACCACGGAAGGAGCTGGGAACCCTGTTAAAGGCTGTGACCTCACATCACGGAAGGAGCTGGGAACCGTGTTAAAGGCTGTGACCGCACACCACGGAAGGAGCTGGGAACCGTGTTAAAGGCTGTGACCTCACACCACGGAAGGAGCTGGGAACCGTGTTAAAGGCTGTGGAAACTTTATAATGAGGACGAAACGTGAACTTGACAGCCTGGGATAAATGTCAGCCTCCATCCTTTGTTCCCTTAGGCTGTGGACTGGTCCCCTCACCCTGCCTCTGTGGAGATGGTAACTGTCCTGGTTGGCAAGTGCTAGCAGAATTCACCTGGCAGGTTTCCTCAGCCTCTTCCTCTTGGGAGCCAGTGCCATTCTTCTCTGCTTTCCCAGGGGCAGGCTGTGCTCAAGCAGAGACACCTGAGCGTTCCCAGTTCGTATGGGGCCTGGGCAAGCAAGCAGTGCCACACCTGTTGGTGACTTCAGGAATCTTGCAGAAAGCATTTCAGAGGGGGGTGGTATAGGGGTGGGATTTAAGGGTGAAGGAGACAGCGGTCTCACTAACCCTTTTGTCCAGGTTTTCTGGAAGAGGGTGGGGGAGGCTGACAGATAATGACATGGGGATGGGAGGTATTATTTTGAGGCCAAAGAGATCCCAAAGCAACAGAGAAAGTATGGAACCAAGAACCCAGTATAGAGGTCTGGCTTTGGACAGGAGCATGGGCACCAATGGTGACAGGATGTTACAGGCGTAGAGTTGGAAAGAAGAGTTCAAGAGAAGGTATGCTGGTAGAAGGGTGGGGGATTTCTATATGACTGATGCTATGTTCTGAGAATAAAAAGCAACATTTTAATGTAATGGGGTGTGAGGTTTAAATGTCTGAGAAAATATAAAGGCACAGGGAAAGGGGGGACTGAGGAGACACACAGCAGGAAGTGATGATAGTGAACTGAACCTCTGAACCTGTAAGCCAGCCCCAATTAAATAATGTCCTTATAAGAGTTGCCTTGGTCATGGTGTCTCTTCATGGCAATGGAAACCCTAAGACAAAGGGCCAACTGTGGGTTTTGGAGATGATGAAATGATCAATAATGACAAGATCCTGAGAGTAGCAATGGACACAGTGGAGGTGCAAAGAGGAAAGAGAGAAGCAGAGAGAAGCAGAGAGAGGCCGAAATGCCGGAGGAGCTGTCAGCATCTTCAGGAGGGAGCCAGCCGGGAGGGGTGGGGTATAGCGGAGGCATGTATCTCCAAGGCTACATGCAGGAGGTGGGAGGGCAGGAGAGTGGAAAGTGTAAGAAACCAGGAAAACATCTCTGTGGAGGAGATACAAGGACTCTAAGGCTGGCATGGTGACAGAGACAGAAAAGGCAGCATCCTGGAGGAGGGACCAAGGTTAGCTCAGAGAAAGTTGGCAGAATGTTTGTGGGTGTTCGTGATGATGAGTCCCACTACCTAGAGGACACGGTAGAAGGACTTTAAGACTAAGCTAGAAATATAAAATAAAACCCCAGAGGGCAAGGAGCCCACAGAGAGGCTAGTGTTATGATGATGAGGTAGACAAGTGTAGGACCTGGCAGCGTCCATGCTGAAGGACCAGAGGGGAGGTGGTATCAGTTCCCATGACAACCTTTATCTGCAGAGCATCACTTAAGCCACAAGTGAGAGAAAGATGTGGGGGTGAAGACAAGGGAGTAATTATAAGAGCCCTAGGTCATCCTTAGGTTTCACTGAAATATATATTGTTGAGCTGTCAAGACAGCACAGTGGGAAAAGGTGCTTACAGTGCAAACTTGACCACCTGAGTTTGGTCCCCAGAATCTATGGTGGAAGGAAGAGCACCTGCTCTTGAAAGCTGACGTCTGACCCCACACGTGTACTGTGACACACACATGTCCTCATCCCCATACTGACTCATGCTACAAACACAACACATGATAATGCTAATGAGAAGAATGGCGATGGTAAATAAAAATGGGCAGAAAAACAATATTAGTGAGTTTATAACCTCATTTGGAGGCTCAGGAAAGGCTAGTTGAATATCCTTCAAAGAAGGTGCAAGAGGAAAACACATATGTTTGTTTTGCACTGTGTGTTCCTAAAAAAATTGTTGGGACATTCACTTTGATAAAGCAAAGCTCACTTCTGGTTTGCTGGCCAAGGGAACGTAGACAGCTTTGTAAATTGTCCTCTGACCCCGACACTCCTGCTGTGCCCTGGCCCCTGGCACACAGCCAACAGCCGCATGGCTATTAGAGGGCAGTCAATTACTTTCTGATTCCATCCACGGAGGGAATTGGTCTCTGGTACTCTAAAGCCGGGGAGGACACAAGCCTGATGGGTGAGCTGGTGCTGCTGTACTGAGAGCTGTGCCTTCCAAACATTTACACTGTAACTTTAACCGGAGCTCTTTGCAGCAGTATTGCTCACTGAAGAGGCTCGTGGCTCGAGTGACTGCTGATCGCTCAGCCTTCATCAGGACACCTACACCACCCCTCTCGGGGCCCCGAAAACATTGCAGAAGATGGAGCCAAAGAACGTAAGAGCTGGAGACAGGGGTGGAGTCTTACAGAACACTGTTGCTGGCCTTGACATGACCAGTACATTCTAGAACTCTTAGGAGCCGTGATTGCCTTCACACCCCTACCCAAGACCGTAGCTGTCAGTATTCTGTTTGGTGTGGGGAGGAGCTCAGGAGGCCGGACCCATCACTGAGGATCTATAGGCAGTTGATGGCTGGTGAGGGAGGGAGAGACGTTTCCTTCAGTGGTGTAGCCCCTCTTAGTAGATCCTACTTTTATAAAGGTTATTGAACCCATCAGCCAAACTCCTGTAAGCAACCCTAATTAAACTCAGAGGGTCTCACACACACGGAAGACATGATAATAGAGAGACTTGTGGGAGAAGGGAATGTGTGGAAGAGAGATGAGACAGTTCTAGGGCTGACGATGATACAAATGTATACATGTATGAACAAGTCATAATGAAACTCACTGTTATGTATCGTTAACGTGAGTTAATAAAGCAAGTGTAAGAATGAATTTTGTTACTGTTTACTCATGTAAACCCTAAGATCTAGCCCAGCTGTGGGGCCAGAAAGGGAGAACGTATTTAAAAAGCCACAGCAGGAAGCACCAGTGGTAAGAAATTAGAAAAATCATAAACTGGCATCGAGGCGCAAAGTCCAGGCTAGATTCTGAACTTGTATAAACAGAGAAGCAGAGACCTGAAGTCACAGGGATTCTGAGGTCTTGGCACATGCATCAACAGGAAGGACAAGACACTGGGGAAGGACAGAATGGCACACTCTGCAGTCTTCTGCTCCTCTTCCCTAGCGACCTTACTCTTCCATGTCAGCCTTAGTGGTTCTAAAAGCACTGTGAACCCACAATCCTAAAGCACATGCACTCATAGGCCTCAATAACTTGAACACACCACATATAAAAAGTATAGTTTCCACTATCCCACATACAGCTAAAATTGATGGAGGGGCTGGGGGACATGGCCCAGTGTAGACAGTACTTGCTCCACAAACCCGACAATCTTAGGATCAGCAGAGCCCATGTAAGAATCCAGACACAGCAGCACATGTGTTTGTAAACCAGACAATGGGAAGGGATACAGAAGAATCTCTAGAAGCTTGCCAGACAGCTACACTGGTGCACACAAAAACAAGAGAAACCCTGTCTCTAACAAGGGGGAAGATGAGAACTCACACTGAAGCTGTCCTGTGACTCCCACCTGTGTACCATGGCATGTGGATACCCACACTCACAATGCACGCACATGTACAAATGTACACAGTGCACACACATGCACACATATGTACACACATGTGCAAACACACAAACACACACATGCATAGTGCACACACATGCATGCATACACACACACATGCACACATATGTGCACGCATGTGCAAACACACATGTACACACACTGACCACAGACCAGCTCAAAGTATTCCTTGCCTGTATCTTATTTCTCTGTACTTACGTACAGCTGATAACTTGGAATGCTGCCGCCCCTTCCACTGTTATGCTCACACAGGACGCATCACCCATTGCAATGGTTCCCTCCCACGTCTACATTCGGAGGCTAGAATGATTGCATTTGTTCACCTTCCCTGGTGTCCACGATGGGTTTACGCCAATTTCACACAAGCTAGCGTCATCTGAGGGAAGTTCAATTGAGTAAAGGCCTCCATAAGATCCAGCCTGTAGGGCATTTTCTTAATACGTGATTGATGGGGGGAGAGCCCAGCCCATTGTGGGTGGGCTGGTGGTCTCTTTGGTGGGGAGTGCCTGCCTTAGTTTCCCCAAGATGGTTTCTCCTGGTGGAGGCTCCAGGCCTCACACTGCTCACACTCTCACCTGACCTCTCTGGTACTTGGTATGTGGTGCAGGAGGCCTTCCCCTTAAGTATACCTGAAAGTGGAAGCTTAGCAACAATGTACCTTCACCAGAAACCATAAACTCTGTTTTGTTTTGTGGGGGAGAGGGGTTGAGACAGCATCTCTCTATGTAGTCCTGGAGCTCTATAAACCAGGCTGGCCTCAAACTCGGATCTGCCTGCCTCTGCCTCCTGAGTGCTGGAATTAAAGACATGCACCACCACAGTTACCTCAAAAGCATAACACCAAAACCATAATCACATTTGAATGAACTATTTTTCCCCTTTTGAGAGTAGGTGGTGTTACAGTCTGGAATTTGATATGGTCTGACATGACCTTGAACTTCTGACCCTTCTGCTTTCACTTCAAGTGCTGAGATTACAGGCATGTTCCACATCAATGTCATGCTTTATGTGATTCTAAAAATTAAATTAAGGTCCACTGTCTCTTGCATGTTACACAAGCATTTTACCAACTGAGTTACCCTCATAATTCTGAGCAAAGTTTTTGCCTAATGAATTATGTGATTCTTTACCTCAAGAGTATGATAAAAACCATCCATCTTCATTGATACCTAAAATTATACTGAAGTACATCTTGGTGCCAGCTCTCCCTCTTCCTCCCTCCCTCCCTCCCTCCCTCCCTCCCTCCCTCCCTCTCTCTCTCTCTCTCTCTCTCTCTCTCTCTCTCTCACACACACACACACACACACACACACACACACACGCAGGTCTAGGATATAGATTTATAAATTTATCAGCAGTGCATCACAAATGTCTTCTTTGTCGATAAGTACATATGTGTCTGATGAACTCCCTAAGTTGTTTAGTGAGCTTGTACTGAAGGACTTTCAGAATTGTTCAGCTCCTTTGTTTGTATTTATTAATCAATAAATTGCTTATTCATTTTATACACAGCTTGTATCAATCAACAAGTTATGCATTCATTTACTCAAATGTCTACAACTATTTTTCTTTTTAAGAATTTTAGATGAAGCTTCACCTTTGAGAACAACACGGGTGCAGGGGATTTAAGTTGGGTTCTCTGTAAGAGCAGCCATTGTTCTAACTGCCGTTCCCATCCCCTCGGCTGATTTCTGTTTGAAGACAATGGGCTGAATTTCTATCTCACCTTCTCCAATACGGGAGTGGTTACAGTGTTGCAATCTAAGGTTTCTCCTTCAAGAGCTGGGTAGACAGGCGGGTTCTCTCCCTTCCCTCAGCCACAGCCGCAGCACAATGCCAAGACTCACACTGTTGATCACCACAAAGAAACCAGACATTCCTAACTCTCTCATAAAGACAACGGAAAAGTTGAGAAATCATTTTAAACTTGTCCCTCAGAGCTAGCAAAAGCTAAACAAAAACAAACAAACAAATAAGTTTTAAAATGAAGTCAGAGAAGCAGAAAGCAGAGCACAGACTTCCCATGGCCCGACCTGTGGTGGGAATACACACCAGGGCAGAGAGCCCTGATTTGTTTTTTCGGAGTTTCCTCACCAAAGAAGTGTGGAGCCAAGTCAAATGGAATTGGGGGAAAGAGTTTTCACTATTTCTAAGACAATGGAAATCTGAAAAATCTCTGAAGTACTTAAAAGAGGTTCACAACAACAGTAACTTAAAAAACAAATTCCTTTTGTAAGTTTTATTGTATATGTATGTCTGTGCGCCATGTTTATGTGGTGTTCATGAAAGCCAGCAGAGGGCAGCAGATTCTCAGGGACAGGAGTTACCATTGTGAACTGTGTCATGTAGGTGCTGGGAATCCAACCCTGGTTCTCTGGAAAAGCAGTCATTTCTCTTGACTACTGAGCCACCTCTCCAGCCCGACAGAAGCATTTTGTTACAAAGGTTTTTTTTTTTTTTTTTTTTTTTTTGGTACTAAACATAGAAGTAGCCAGATTTTCATGTATTGACTATTTCTCTTCCTTCCTTCCTTTCTTTTTCTTTTTGGTTAGTTCTTGTTTGGTTTGTTTTCTAAGACACTGACTCCTGAAATTCTAACCCTCCTGCCTCTCCCCATCCCCAATTATGGGGTCACAGATATGGCTTCTTCTATTTTCCCAAACATTCATTTCCTTTCATTTTACTGTGTTCTGGCGATGGTCAATATAGGATTTTTCTGGAATTCTTGGTAGTCTTTGAAAAAGAGGTGTAGGATTTGCCATTTTCCATTGAATGTGTCTCCCTCAGTCCTACCCTGCCTTAGTTTGAGCCAGGGTCTTTCACTGAACCTGGCACTTGCTGGCTAGACCAGCTAATCAGGCATCCCCAACAACCACCCTGTCTATGCCTCCCTAGTTTTGGATCACAAGTATGTCCCACCACTCCCAGCTCTCTGGGGGGTATCGGTATACAGAGCTCCAACTCTTGTGGCAGGTATTTTGCTGCCTAAGCCGTCTCCCTGGCACCCCAAACAGACATTCTTATTAGGTGAAGGGGCACATGGGAAAGAGAAACAATAGTGTGTTGTCTAAGCGTTGCCAGCAATGCGAAACCAAGAGTAAGTACACAGTGTCCCTCCTCTGTAGCAAACGCCAGAGCAGCACACAGTGCTCAGAATCACGGCTTCTCATTGTGACTCTGTATGGCATCTTCTCCCATGTGATGGTTGCAAATGCTTGCCTGCCCAGGGAGTAGCACTATTAGAAGGTGTGGCCTTGTAGGAGGAAGTGCATCACTGTGGGGGTGGGCTTGGAGACCCTCCTCCTAGCTGCCCGAGGATGCCTGGTCTGTTCCTGGCTTCCTTCAAAGGAAGATGTAGAACTCTCAGCTCTTCCTGCACCATGCCTGCCTGGATGCTGCCATGTTCCCACATTGATGATACTGGACTGAACCTCTGAACCTGGAAGCCAGCCCCAGTTAAATGTTATCCTTTATAAGACTCGCCTTGGTCGTGGTGTCTGTTCACAGCAGTAAAACCCTAAGACACCCCCATCCCCATAAAAGAGCAGTAAGAAATTTCACTGTGCCCGAAGGAATGGCATAAAAGCCCTTTGCATCCAAACCTGCACTCTCCTGTCATGGTGAATGCCTGCTTACTTTTGCCAGCCCAGGACTCTGTCCACCTTTCGTGTAATGGTAACGCATTGTTCTCTGTCTGGGAAACTATCTGTCCCAGGCTTTGACTGTCTAGTTCTTCTGGGACTCCATGCGCAGCTGCAGGAGTGGGCCTCACCACTGTGGCTGGAAGGTTAGAACACGTTCGTCTCCACCACAGACAGGTCACTTGAAGCAGGGTAATGACTCCACAACCCCACAGATCTTTCTGGTGCAGCCAACCATGAGCTCTTCCTTTTGCAGGGTCTGCCCACTGTGATGGGCTCAGGAGAAGGCACATCACGGTAGAGGGAGGGGACATGAGATCTGACAAGGTTGCCAGGAAGAAACAACGACTCGAATGTTTAGGGCCGACCATTCTCACAGCCAGGAACACCTGGGACCTGTCAGCTATGGGAGCCAATAAAGCCCCCTCTACTGTCCTCCGCTGCGGTTTGTACAGGCCGGTGTCCTTGCTCCTGACAGGGTCCTGAACTGACGGTGATGGAAGCCGGGGCTTCTGCTCCGTAGTCTTCAGGCATAAGGAACGGACGGTGGACGTCTGTAGTCTGCATGCTGCAGTCTGGCACCTTGGCAAGCTCAGCGTTTGAGGAGAAACAAGGACTAATCATTGGATGGCTAACTCTCCTGCACCAGTCACCAGCCTGGCCAACGTAAATAAAGGCAGATACCTCTAATCACAATGGCGGGATTGTGTTTTCCAGCACTGTAGACAACAGCATGACTGTATCCTCTAGCAACAAATAACACACGACTCCTACACACAACACAGGGCAAAACAATGAAGGAACATTTGTTCTGGACATTTGTTTTCTAACAAAGTCAAATTTTAAAGCAGTAGGATTTGCATTGAGATGATTAAACAAAAGAAAGGGAAAGAAAAAAAAATCAAACCCTCCCCTGCTCCAAATAAAGAGAAAAATCTGTATTTTAAACTAATAACCTTAAATATTTTACATTAACAATTTAAAATTTTATTTTAACAATTTAAAAACTAAACACAATTATTAGTTTAATTAAAATAATTAAACAATATTAAATAGTAATAATTTTAAAAATTATTTAATGATTAAAATAATTCATTTAAACATTCAAATATGTTAAATTAATGATTAAAAATTAAATTGATAATTTAACATTTTAAAATTAATAATTATAGCCAGAGGTAAGAAAGTATTCTTAAATTTACCTTTTGTTTGTGTGCATGCACATACATGCACACACATGCACACACATGCACACACACGCACACACATGCACATACATGCACACACACGCACATACATGCACACACATGCACACGCATGCACACGCATGCACACACATGCACACACATGCACACACATGCACACACATGCACACACGCGCACACACGCACATACATGCACACACATGCACACGCATGCACATGCATGCACATACATGCACACACATGCACACACATGCACACACATAAACACACATAAACACACATGCACGCACATGCACATACATGCAGACACATGCACACACACATACATGCACACACATGCACATGCATGCACATACATGCACATACATGCACACAATGCACATACATGCACATACATGCACACACATGCACATACATGCACACACATGCACATTGAGTTGAGGGCACCTTCCTAGAGCTCTCTCTCTCCACCACTTGGGTTCTAGGGAAGGAATCCAGGTCCTCAGGCTTGGCAGCAAGTGCTTTACATCCTCAGCATCACTCTCAACCAAGAAAGAAAATTTTAAAGCGGAAATATGGAGAGAAAGAAAAAGGAAGAAGCTTAAACCATCAGTACAGTGTGATCGGTGCGGCGCGTCACACTACTCGGGACAACTGAAGTCAGTAGAGCTGAATCTTTGGGGCCAGAACCAGGAGAGCATGGGGGCTTCTGGCCCCCAGCAAGGAGGAAAAACTAGACTTTCCATACACAGAGTCTTTAAAGACTGCCAGAGCTGTGAAGAGGAAAGAAAAGAACTGGGTTTTTTTTGGTTTGGGGGTTGTTTCAGTTTGGAATTAGGTAAGCCCAGAACTCATGTAACAGCCCAGCCCGAGCTGGCTTAAATTTGTAGTGATTTCCCCCAGGTAAGCCTACTCCATTTTGGGATAACAAGTGTGTGCCACCACCTTAAACTATTTAAAAAACAATTTAAACAATGAGGTACGAAACCCTTGTACATAAAGATCCAGCCATACACCCCCTAAGGATGTGTTCAGAGAAAGACGTTATTATGCAGTTTAATCACCATCTGACTACTACAGAATGCGTCTACACAAACCTAGATGGTATAGGCTGCTAACACCTAAGCTGCGTGGTGTATAAACGTGTGTGTGTGTGTGTGTGTGTGTGTGTGCATTATATGATGTAAATTGATATAGATACTTTCCCCCCAGGATCACTATAAACAAAACAACAAGAGACCAAATCAGACACAAAATGATGCAATCAGGAGAAGTGATAAATGGGAGAGAGGTGAATGTGCTTCAGATAAAATATAGTAATTTTACTAAACGTTTTTAATGAGGAGAGAGAGGCCCAAATAGCAGCAAAAATACAGGATATTAAATAACATAAGCAAGTGACACAGTCGTCATTGTCACGATTCAGCCTATAACGGTATGCGCCATATGCTGGCAGTGGAATCCAGGGTCCTGCACTTGCTGGGCAAGCCTCTGCCACGGAGCCTGCCCAGCCCACTATACTTTTACATGGCTCACAAGCAGCAGACCTGTGCCCTCCAGTGTCACTACACTGTGCGGTGCACTGAGCTAGAAGGTCATTGCGTGGTAGGAAATGTCTAGTCTTATTATCACCTTCACATATGTGGTCTGCCTGTGACTGCGCAGGACATGCATTTGGAGCTAAATATCTAAGAAGCTAATGTATCTAAGTCATTGAGTCTTGGTGAAACCAGTGGGAGAAGCTGCCTCTAGGGGTATCGCCAGGACCTAAGGCACTGTTGGGGGTTTCATGGCAAGTAAAGCCCAACCCAGGGCACATCCATATCAGACACTCTTTGCCAAGCAACAGTAGGCCACCAGGTGGGAGCAAAGTCCCAGATAAGGTTCTCAGCACTGTAATTCTGGGTCATAATAATAGTAATAATGGCTGTGTCATCTGCTCATGTTTAAAAAAAAAAATCAATATTTAGTGAACTTTTCGTTGTAGCCCTCAGAGCTAATTCCCTCTGCAAGCTCACCAGCTTTGGGTAGGAAGCAAATTTCAAACGGATCGTATTGCCTCATTCTAGCAGGTAGGTACCCTTTCCTGGTTTGTACACTACTCATTAACCACATTTATCAACCATCTTTTTACCTAGTTCTCAAGATTAAAATCAGTCTCTCGGAGTTTACGATTTTTATGACCAATGCCCTTCCTTTATTTTCATTCCCACGCTCGCAACCGGGACATTTTGTGACAGAGGCTGGCTGTCCACGTCGGACTGCTTCTTTATGAACCCCTGGGCACTAGATGGCTGAAGAGGCAATTCCTACAGCAGTTTCCCTTTTTAGATGCTCAGGAGGTGGAGCGCTGTTAGCAGCAGGTCTGCCGCAGTCCGGGCACACGGAGGTTAACACGGGGTGCTGTGCGGTCACCCTGAACCCCCAAGTCCTTTTCCGTTGTTTGTGCAGAACGGAATAACACAAGGAGAGATCGGCAGGCTGGTGATAAGGGGGGCTGGAATCTGGCCCTTCCCAGTCTTGCAACGAGCCACCTCCCCGCTTCAGTTTCCAGCTACATAAAACAGAGATTGCATCAACAAGTCCTCCAAGCCCCGGCTTGTACAAGGTGCTGATTAGAGAGGCTGAAGATGGAACCTTGGAAACCTGGGCTTGAGTCGTCTTCTGATAGAACTCCTTCGTGAGTTCCTCAGCAAGTGGACTTCACTTCCCACGCTCGACAACCTATCATACATTATATTATCTTGGTTCAGTCCCTAGCATCCCCACAGTTTTCTGTTTCTAAGAACAGAACCCAGGGCCTGGCTCTCCAAGTGAGCTACACCCATAGATTTTGGATCTTGGCTTTAAGCCACCCATCCGATGTAGCCTCTACACACCTTTAAAAAGGTTTTTATTTTATATGTGTGAACATTTTGCTGACATTTATGTTACGTGCACTGTGTGCATACAGTGCCTGTGGAGGCTGGGAGAAGGCATCACCCCCCACAACTGGAATTATAGATGGTTGTTAGCCACCTGTGGCTGCTGGGAATTGGGCCCAAGTTCTCTGGAAGTGAACATGTAACCACCAAGGACCCAGCCTCCTTTTAAATTCTAGATGTGTGACACAGGAGAGGCAACACAGCTCGAAATAAATACAAAGGCAGTAGCGGGTTCTTTTCTCTCGGAAATCCAGAAAGAAGAGCATGTAATGAACACTGATGTATATAATCACGGCACAAAAGCTGAGATTCCCTGTAATCCCACAGCAAACACAGCTACAGTGTCTGACACAGTGACTCACACCGGGCTTTCCTACACACAGAACTCTCATAGTGCTGACCAAAAGGTTTTCTCTGGGTGAAGAAATGTTGACAGGAAGTAGGGAGGTGAGTCATTGGGTTTTTTCAGTCATCTTGAAATCCCTTGACCCTGGCTGGAGGTAAGCAACCTGGGTGCTTTCGATTTAATGTGGACTGGTGGCCTCTTCTACCAAGCTCAATAAATTGTCTCTCTAGGGGAAATTCTTCCCAGGAAAGACTTCACGATAAATTTACCTGTTCCTAAGTGTACAAACCAGTAGAAGCTTGCTTCATCCAGTCTTCAGTCACTTGCTTGGCAGGTCTTTTGGAGGTGTGTACGATGTGAAGCCAGCCATGAGTGTTAGCTGACAACTGTCTTAAAGCTGTTCCTGGTCTGTCTTATAGGGGTTGTGTGAGGTGGACGGCAAAGTGGAAGAAAGCACGGTTGGAGCAAACCAACAAAAGTTCATAATTAACACTGAAGTTGTAATCGTATCTGGGAAATGGAAGAAGAAAAATGAAAGAATAAGAGGTCAAGATGGATGTAGTTCAGCAGGAGAGCACCCGCCGAAAGGTTCAGTCCCTAGAACAATCACACCAACAAGGTGGCTTAGGAAACAAAAAAGGTCACCCAGCAGAAGTCACTGAAGTTCAATTACATTGAAATGTAACAGTTCTCACACACACACACACACACACCCTGTATCTTTCGCTATCAGTGGTTGAAATGACTTTGGAATTCACTGGGTGTTCCATTTGTTGGATTGTTCATGTCTTGGGCCTGAGAAACTTCGAAAGTGAGAAAGGAAGGCAAGAGCCTGGCCCTTTTAAATAACTTCAAAGCTTCCTAAAGGAAGAGAAATGAAAAAGAAGTGTGTGTCATACTCAGTGAGACTCAGTGCTTACTGGTAAGCTAAGCTAAGCCCAGTCCGCACACTTACCCCAAAGGTCTCTCTGATGGAGCGCAGCTCAGATTCCCACATGAGTACAGCAAAGGGTTAGGACCGGGCTCCCTGGGATCCCGGCAGGGTGTAGGTGACTAGTACACTTAATCTCAGCTAATCCCTTGTTAGAAATGTTTCTAATGCAGAGCTCATCGCCCAGTGATCCGGGTGTGAACAGCGACCCGCCTGCTGCATTCACAGCCGAGGACTTGGCAGTAGCCTTCCACTGACCCCAAACCATCTCAGACAGGTACAATGTGCCCACTGTGGAACCGTGTTTCCTGATACCACCCTCCTCTTTATCAGAGATGAGAGGGTTAAGACTCAGGCTTATTGAACAGCCATGTATAAATGCTGAACCAATTCAAGCGCATTAAAGGTGCCCAATTCTCACAGCCCTTAATATTTTCTTTGATGTTTGTATTATTTGAATCAGTTTCCACAACGGTGACTCTAAACTCTCCTTACATGTGTACCTATGCCCCCTTGTAAAAAGAAAACCATTTCCATTATGCAGGAAGGAAAAAATTCTGGAGTATTCTCATGGCACAGTGACTATAATTGATGTCATTGAACTGTGGCCTGACCTGGTGGCACTCACCTGTAAGCTTAGCACTGGGGGGTGAAGGCAGGAAAGTCAGGAGATCCAGGCCAGCGTTGGTTACAAAGTATGATCAAGGTCAAGCTCGTATCCATGAGACAGAAATTCTCAGATAGACAGAAAAACAGACAAACTCTACTACTTCACTGATACTCGAGTTTAGTAAGAAAAGTCTTGTTTGTTTTAGGGGCTGACAGATGAATCCAGAACCTCACACATGCTAAGGGCTCTGCCACTGAGTCATTTTGAGCCCCTGAGAGGCAAATATACGAATTGAAAATTAGTGATCGTCTCTCTCCCTCTCCCTTTCCCCCGCCCCACCCACCGTGTGATACTCACAAGGACTAAGAAACAAGACTCAAGATCTAAGTCTCGTGCTGGGGGGCACATATCTTTGATCTTTGATCCCAGCACCCAGGACACAGAGGCAGACAGATCTCTATGATTTTGAGGACAACCTTGCCTAAATAGTGACTTTCAGGACACTCAGACCTATAGAATGAGACCCTATCTCAAACACACACACACACACACACACACACACACACACACATCCCACACATATGTGCATCGCTTGTAAAAATACAGCCCTTAAATCCTACACCCTCACATAAGAATCACGGCAGTCTAGTTCAGAGATTTCCACACACAGTACTTTTGGTAACCAATGCAAAGTATCAGTGTTCCCACCATGAAGGCTGCCCTGTGGGCTTCTCTTCCTTCCAGAATAAGGTGTTGGTGAGTTCAAAATCTCCTCAGTTGGTCAATAGGCAATCCCATCGTATGACCTCTTCCCTACCCGTATCGGGCATTTGTATTTGTGTCTCTGGTGCTGAAGCAGTCAAAACAAACAAAAATCCTGCTGCCAGCACCTTCAGCAGCTGGATCACAGACACCTGTAGCTCTAGCTCCAGAGGACCAATGTCTTCCTCAAGCACTCGAGTGCACACACGTACTCACGCAAACCAGACATTTTAAGAAAGCTAATTATGACTTCTTGGAATGAAAGCAACGAAACAACACACTCCAGCTTACCTACTCTGCTTTCTGCTGTTGTGAGAAATGCCACCCAGAGGAACTCGGGTAGGAGTTTGTTCAGCTTACAAATCTCAGTTTGCCTTCTCTCATCCCGGGAAGCCAGAGCAGAGACAGCAGAGGACCCTCCTCCTTGGCTTCCTTTGCATGGTTTCCTCAGCCTGCTTTTTTCTTTAGACTACCCAGAAGCATCTGCCTGGTACCACCCACAATGCACTGGGCCCTTCCACATCAACCATCAATATATATATATATATATATATATATATATATATATATATATATATATATATATATATATATATATATATATATACCCCACAGGCCAATCTGATGGGGGCAATGTTTTAATTGAGATCACCTTTTTCCAGAAGACTCTATCTCATATGAAGCTGACAAAAACAAATACGAGAAAACAAAAAAGAAATCAGCCAACACCCCTGCCAAAGTTATAGAATTCTGCTTTGCCAGACGGTGTTGCAGGGAGGATAGTACTATAGTTACTATAGTTACTAGTTTCTTTTTTTAACGAAGGTCCTGGATCCTCCCAGGTCTGTATGTCATGATGCTCTTCTTGCTGAGTCCCGAGGCAGCATCGGGCAGCACATGAGTGTGTGTGTGCACCTCATCTTATAAATTATTTGACTTTTAAATGCAGGAGAATGGCAGCTTCCTTTGCTTCTACCGAGTTTCTGAGTTCATTTGGTATTCCTGCTGAAACAGGGTCAAAGTCTGCTTGCTAAGAGGCTAATACATTGTTGAATCTTACTCTATAGGTAGAAGAAGCATGAGATAGTATTTGGTAAATTAAAGCTTCCAAATTGAACTTTCCTGTTTAACTGGGGGTGGGGTGTGGCCTCAGGGCCCCTTGTGTGCTAGGTCCCATCACTAAGCTGCGCCCCTCTTTTTAAAAATTTATTTACATACTAATTTATTTACAGACGGGGTCTTGTTCTATATTCCCTTTCCATCTCATATTTACTCCATGGCTGAGACGGGCCTCAAACTTAACAGTCATCCCCCTGTCTCCATCTCCCTAGAACTAGGCACCAAGCACTCAGATGATACACGGAGACAAAAGCAAAGCACATATACACACAAGACACGAACAAATAAATCCTTTTAAAGTGTGCATTGGAGAATACTTTTTTGGACTTTAAAATGAAGACACAGATAGGTATTAGAATCCTTTGGGCATGTTGCAGAGTTTCAGATTTTCAAAGGGAATCTCATACTTTAAACACTTTATAAATGATCTTGTAAGTAGCTATTCTAATAGTGGGAACAGTCCCTCTGTTCGCCCTGCTGGGTGCTAACACAGGCACGTTCTAAAACATCCTTTACAAACCATCTGGAAAACGCCGAGCTGTACAAGATGCATTTAAGGTATAAGATGACAGCAAGCACGTCTGCGCTCTTCCACTAATGCCTCAGTGTATCTCAGGAGGAACACTGTAAAATGCTAAAACCACTTTCTGCTACGTGCACGAACACACCACTGTTGTGACCTCCCCGAGGCAGGGCACCAGAATTAGAAAATATCTTTCTCTGACATATTGCACCAGTCACATTTTAAAATTATGTATTTAAATTTTGATTATGTGTAATTTTTATACGTGTGCCTTCACGAACGTATGTGCACAACATGCCCACAGGTGTGCACATAGGCCGAAGGGCATCACAGCCCTGTAACTAAAGTTACAGGTAGTGCGACCCTCCTGATACAGGTGCTGGGAACCAAACCTGGGTTCTCCGTGAGAGTGGCAGAAGCTCTTAACTGGTGAACCGTCCTTCCAGCCTCGAAATAAACATTTGAACCTTATCGGTAAACAGAAATTACATAGGTCACTTTAATGCATTATTATGAAACAGATTCAACATACTTGCTTAGCGTCTCCTTTACTTCAAAATTAATCTTGTTATTTTGAAAGTAACTTTAAAAAGTACTTTATTTCTTTTCCGTGTGTATGTGTGTGTGTCTGTCTGCCTGAGTGTGTGTGTGTCTGTCTGTCTGAGTGTGTCTGTCTGTTTGTCTGTCTGTCTGAGTGTGTGTGTGTCTGTCTGTCTGTCTGAGTGTGTGTGTCTGTCTGTCGGTGTGTGTCTGTCTGTCTGAGTGTGTGTGTGCTAGTGGCTGAGGAAGCCGGAAGGAGGGGGAGGTCAGATCCTTTGGCACTGGAGTTACAGGCGGTTGTGAACTGTTGACATGGGTACTGGGAGCCAAACCTGGGAGTCACTGGCAGCTGGGAGCCACCAGGGTTGAACACTGGAATAGAACTTGGGTCCTCTGCAAGAGCAGCGAGTGGCCTTAACCACTGAGCCACCTCTCCAGACTGACCCCATTTGTATTTTGCTAGATAGGGTGCTAAAAACAATAGGAAGGAGAAACAAGGAGCACCGATCTTTCTAGAACCCAACCAACCTCTCAAGCCACCACCTGGTGGCAATTTTACAATAATCTTGAAGATGGTGAAAGAAGCCGAGGGATAAGAAAGGGAAGGAAGGAGAAGTTATAGTAATTCCTCAGTTCTCGGTGCTAAGTAGAAATAAACATGTCAGAAAAAAACAAAACAAACAAACCAGACATCAGCTGGAGTTTAGCTCCACAGTTGAGCACTGAGTTCTATTCCCAGAACCCAAACCAACAGAAAACTAAACAAAAAGGGAAAAAAAAGAAAATAAATGGACACATAGACATTAAATAAACATTTGATGTGTCTCAGGACATCTGTGAGAGTAAGACACCATTTTACATGTAAGGAAGGAAAACAAACTGGAAAGTGTGTTCCTTTGGAGCTTTCAAAAGCAAATGACAGACAGTGATGTTAAAGACAAAAGGACAGTGTTAACAAAGCACATCCCAAAATTTAGGAAAAGCCTGCAGCAAGTATCCCTGAAGCCTGGGAAGGCTGAGAGGGATTAGCTGTGAATTTAAGGATAATGTGGGCCATACAGTAAATTCCTGGACAGCCTGGGCTACATAAGATCTTACCTCAAACAAACACCAACCAACCAAACAAAAAAGCACTACATAAAAACTGTTCTTCAGACCAGGGCGGTGGTGTGTACTTTCAGTTCCAGTGCTCTAGAGGTGGAGGTGGGGGATCTCTGGGTTTGGGGCCAGCCTGATCCATAGAGAGCTTCAGGACAGCCAAAGCTTCATGGGTACAGCTTGTCTGTAAAAGCTAGAAGTGAAAACCAAAACCCAATAAACAGCAGTGGTGGGCAGGGATGGGACAAAACCAACCAAACAAAACCCCTTATGAAAATGGTGAACCTTGAGTGGGCTGGTGATGGAATGCACAACGTAAATTTGCAGCACAGTCGCATGGCGGAAGAGTGTGCCGCAGTTAGCAGTTAACACCACCATCCAAAATGCCGATGGCTTGCACAGAAATAATCAGACCACTAGATTCCAGTGAGATGAAAGTCTATGATGCATAGATTAGGAGGGTTCCAAAACTCCTGGCCAAAGACAGAGTGCTATATTTTAATCTGAGCTACGCTTAGATATCGATAGGAAGTCAATTAGCCAGAATTCAACCACAACTAGCAAATGAGAGAGAGAGAGAGAGAGGGAGGGAGGGAGAGAGAGGGAGAGAAAGAGGGAGAGAGAGGGAGGGAGGGAGAAAAAGAGAGAGAGAGAGAGAGAGAGAGAGAGAGAGAGAGAGACAGACAGACAGACAGAGACAGAGACAGAGAGAGGGAGAGAGAGAGGAGGAGAGAGAGGGAGGGAGGGAGGGAGAAAGAGAGAGAGACAGAGTCAGAGAGAGATATAGAGAGACAGAAAGACAGAGAGAGACAGAGAGAGAGAGAGAGAGAGAGAGAGAGAGAGAGAGAGAGAGAGAGAGAGAGACAGAAAACAAAAGCAGGCACGAGAGATCAGGCTTGTCAGATCACACCACCGGCTTAACTAACATCATTGGATTTGGGAAGCATGGAGAACCGGAGGTATTCTCTGGGTCTGGCAGTAGCTCAGTTGGTACAGTGTTCACCCAGCATGAAGCAAAGGACCTGGGTTGGATTCCCCAGAGTGATGGCTCAGGGCTAGAATCGTAGCTTTTATCCAGAAGCTCTATGTCATCCTTAGCTACATAGTGAGTGTGTGAAGCCAGCCTAGACTTTATGAGACCAAGTCTTAAAAAAAAAAAAAAAAAAAAAAAAAAAAAAAAAAAAAACGACCTGTGATGTCTTCTTCAAAATTGTCTGTTTGATTATGAAGTCTCAAAGCCAGGTTTCTGCAAACAATGCAGTGTTTGTCTTCACTGGCCGTCTTGTGAATGATTCACCTTAGTGCTATTTATCCTTGAACAATAGCCAGCTTCATGGACACAATTAATTAAACCACTTTCTTAGACCCAGGGACTCCAGCCAATGAGAGTGAAGCAGTGCACCCAAGTAACAGGGCTACTGCCCAGTGACCTCTGAGGGGGATCAGGTATGGCTCTGGCAAACTCAAAAAGGCTTACTGGAAAGTATACCCTCTGCCAAGAGTGAGGCCCTAAGTTCCATTCAGGACACTAAGAAGTAATAACCCGAGGAGTGGGAGAGAGGCTCGGCGGACAGCCCTGGCTGCCCTCGAAGAGCAGCATCCGTAGGAAGACTCACAACCCTCAGGCACATGTGTGCACATACACATACATGCAGGCAGGTACGTGCATACAAAAGACAACTCTTTTTTCTTTTTAAGGAAAAAACCCCAATACTTTTAAAAGTCAAAGTACAGAGGTTCTGAGATGGCCCAGGGATTAAGAGCACCCAAGGGTTTCTGAAGAAGACTCCGATTCCATTCCCAGGGTTCCGTCTCATTAGGCACCTCAGAACCGATGAAAACTCCAGTTTTCAGGGGATCAAGGGCTCCCTGGCCTACTTGACACTAAACAAACAAACAAACAATTTAAATATAAATATGAAAATGAAAAGTCTTGGGAGTCAGAGTCAGGAGAGTCTCTTGAGTTTAAGGCCAGTCTGGTCTACAGAGTGAGTTACAAAACAGTTAGGGCTGCACACAAAAATCTTCTCTCAAATTAAATAAAGTAAAATAAAATAAATAAAAGTCCAAGTGCAATAATGTAACAGACAAGAGCCACCTCAACTAAAATACATGATATAATAATAATAATAATAATAATAATAATAACTTTGAGTGAGGGTCTCCCTATGTAACTATGACTGGATATGTCTTGGAACTCACTGTGACCTGTCATTTTTACATTTATATTTAAATTATTTACTTGTTTGCTTAATGTCAAGTAGGCCAGACTGACCTTAAACTGACAGAGATCCTCGATGCCTGACTCAAAAACTTTTGTATTTAAGGACATCAATTTTCTGATTTTCCTTGAAATTTGATACAACTGATTTATATATTTAAGGGTTTAAAATTGTTTTATTTTAGGTGTCTGGATGCTTGTCTCTGTGCATGTCTGTGCACTATGTGTTTGCCCAGTGACCTCAGAGGCAACGTGGGTTCTGGGAATCAGACTTGGATCCTTTGGAGCAATAGACATTGTTCTTAACCACTGAACCATTCTCCAGCACCTGGTTTCTACACTTTCAAAATAATACGTTAAAACAGGATACTATTCTGCTTACTAAAAAAAGTTTACTTTAGAAAAAATTAACTTTATAAAAGAAAACATGTAGTCAGTATCTTAAGACTAACGCCAAATCATAGCATGTGATCACCTCTGCGCTTCTGCAAATCAAGAATCCAGACACGCCAATCTTAGCATGTGCAAAGATGTGTCACTAAAGAGGAAAGACGGACCCAACAGGAAGCACCTTCTAATTCCTAGCCATCAAACATGTTTCACAGGAAGTCACTCTTAGCAGCAAACACAAGTCACAGGGTCAGCTCACCTGCAGGAGTCACAGGCTTCTTCTCTGCCTGTGCAAGGCTCAGGGTCTGACCCCAGTGTCACTGGTGAGAATGTGTAGGCGAAGGAAGGAAACTTCATCCCAAGTGTAACTTTAGCACTGAGCCTCCAATCCACAGCGATGTGCTGCGTTTCCTTCTCTGCTTAGCTACTGCCTGGTTTTTAAAGTTGAAAAATACTATCTCTAGCTCTCCTAGTAAAGGATTCCAGGTTTTAAAACTTTTCAAATATGTACTTTATACGTGTTTGAAGGAATGTGGGCTTGGTGCCAGCAGAGGTCAGAAGAAAGCACAGCACACCCTGGAACTGAAGTGACTGACTTCTGAACCACACTGGGGGCCTGGGAAGCTAACCTTAGGAGCAACCTGTGCTCCCAACCTCAGTACCTCTCCAGCCCCTCCCTTTTCCTTTTAAAGGGACAGTAGCATGCTGATGGATTCTTTTAGCTAGTCACTCATGCAGTTAACTCTAGAGTTTTACAAGATGGTTGGTGGAGGGGGGAGCCAACAACAAAAACCTTGAACGTGACTCCCATCATGCCCAGCTATCAAAACACTGCTTCTTACTCTAATTTCCAGCAAAGTACAGAGGAAGTCTGGCTGAGACAGAGCTCAGTCATTTGAGCTGATAGTGGAGAGGATCATTCACAGGTCTGAGGGTACATTTCTTGCCAAACTGAAGGTTGATACTAAGACTGTGGAGCTGAAGCCCCTGCCCTCTTTCCCCTTTTGAGATTCATGTAGCTCAGGCTAGCCTTGAACTTCTGATCCTTATGCCTCTACATTGCAAATGCTGGGACTCAAGGAGTCACAACACTGATTTGTGCAGCACTGGAGATCAAATCCTGTGCTTTGTGAATACCCCATTTTAGAAACAGAGGGGGGCCGTGAATATAGAAGTCAGCTGAAGAAATAGAGGGAGGGATAGTTACCTGAGGCTACGATTACCCGAGGAATGGAGTTTTCTCCATCTTTCTTGTGCATCTAAGGCAGACTACAAGACCACAGAGAGTCTCTAGACACTCGTTTCCTTCTTGCTTCTGCTTATATCTGTCTGTCTGTCAATCTGTCTGTCTATCTATCTATCTATCTATCTATCTATCTATCTATCTATCCATCTATCATCTGTCTATCTACTAATCATCTATTTATCTATCTCTCTATCATCTGTCTATCATCTGTCTATTTATTTATTAATCATCTATCTATCTATCTATCTATCTATCTATCTATCTATCTATCTATCTATCTATCTATCCAGGCTTCATGTGGTCCTGATGATCAGACTCAGGTCTTCAGGCAGCAAATGTCTCTACTCACTGGTTATTTTTCATCTTTTAAAAATAATTCTGAGAATAATTGTCTGTGGTGGTTTGAATTAAAATGGCTTCCACAGGCCTATAGGAAATGGCACTATTAGGAGGTGTGGCCTTGGAGTGGATATGATCTTGTTGGAGAAAGTATGTCACCAGAGGTTGGTTTTGAAGTTTAACATGCTCAAGCCCGCCCGCCGAGTGTCATCCTCTCTTCCTGCTGTCTGCTGATACAGATGCAGAACTCCCAGTTGCCTCTCCTGCATCACATCTGCTGCCATGCTTCCTGCCATGACACTAATGACTGAAACTGAGGACCAGTGTATCAGTGGTTGCTTTGTGTCAGAAGTTAAACTCACATAATCTCCCTTGTCTGGTTAGTGCTTTTGTCAACTTGACATATGTTGTCATCTGGAAGAGGGAGCCTCAGCTTAAACATTACCCCCACCAGACTGACCTGTGGGCAAGACTTGGGGCATTCTCTTGAATGAGGATTGATGTAGCAGGGCCCATTCCACGGTAGGCGGCTCTGTCTCTGGGCAGGTGGTCCCATGGTGTGTAAGAAAACACGCTGTGGACTCACAGACAGGAGCCCAGCACAACTGTCCTCTGAGAGACTCCACCCAATGCTGACCAAAACAGATGCAGAGACCCACAGCCAAACATAAGACCAGTTCAGGAAAACTTGTAGAAGAGTTGGGGAAACATTGAGGAACCTGGAGGGAACAGGGACTCCACAAGAATACCAACAAAGTCAACTAATCTGGACCCCTGGGGCTCCCAGAGACTGAACCAACCAAAGAGCATATGAGGCCGAACCCCTCCCCCATATGCAACAGATGTGCAGCCTAGTCTTCAAACAGGTCCCTCAACGACTGTAGTCAGGGCCTACCTTGTCTCCACTGCCTGTTTGAGGATCCCGTCTCCCTAACTTGTCTGCCTTGTCTGGCCTCAGTGGGGAGGACGGGCCCAGTGCTGCAGTGACTTGAGGTGCCAGGGTGGACAGACGTCCCCTCTCTCAGAGGAGAAGGGGAAGGGCAGGGGCTGTGTGAGAGAAGGACTGGGAAGAGAGGGGAGCCGCAGTGAATAAACAAAGTAATGAAAAGAGAAAGAAAGGGAGGGAGGGAGGAGGAAAAGAAAGAAAGAAAGAGAGGAAGGAAGAAAGAGAAGAAGGAAGGAAGAGAGGAAGGAAGGAAGAAGCAACAGTAAGTGATTGGAGCAAGCCAGTAACTAGCACACCTCCATGGCCTCTGCTTCAGTGCCTGACTTCAGTGTTCTGCTTAATTAAGTTCCTGCCCTACCTTTTCTCAGTGATGGAATGTGACCTAAAGGCTTTAAAACAAAATAATGCTTTTGCTTCACAGGTTGTTTTGGTAGTTGTTTTTGTCATAGCAATAGAGGGTAACATAGGAGACAATTCTAAATAAAAGAGATTCTGTGACCCACCATGAGCAGTGGATGCTCTCCAAATCCTTGCTCAGGAGAGGAGACTGTATTATGTCAGCAGCTGCTCCTACTTGGTAACTTCATAGCAGACAGTGCCCATTCATAGTCAGAAAGTCGGTATATGGGTAAGGAATTGTCTGTCTGTCTATCTGTCTGTCTGTCTGTCTCTCTCTCTCTCTCTCTCTGTGTCTCTGTCTCTGTGTGTCTGTGTCTCTGTCTGTGTCTCTGTCTCTGTATGTCTCTCTGTCTCTCTGTCTCTCTGTCTCTCTGTCTCTCTCTCTCTCTCTCTCTCTCTCTCTCTCTCTCTCTGTGTGTGTGTGTGTGTGCATGCACACACACGCACAGGAATGAGAACCAGCATTATGGCTCCCCTAACACTGCCACTAATCTATGTGGAAACGCTTCAGCTACACAGTCATACATGACTATGTGGTTCTTAGTAGTAAGCACATGGCTGGAGGATGGAGATTAAACAGCAGGAGGAAGAGCTTGCAGAACATACATAAAAGCTGTGAAGTTAAAGGTACTATCACAGGGCTGGAGATACGGCTCAGTGGTTAGAGCACTGACTGCTCTTGCAGAGCTCCTGAGTTCAATTCCCAGCAGTCACAGGGGTCATGTGTCTGTGTGTGCATGCATGTGCACAAAACCTAGGGCTTCATTCATACTAGGCAAGCACTTTACCACTGAATTACATATATTCCAACTCTATTGTAAATGGATCTTGTTTTAAACACACACACACACACACACACACACACAGTTTTACTGTGTTTCTTGAGCTGGCTTTGAACTCCTAGGCACAAGTAATCCCCCTGCCTCAGGATGCCACTGCACTAAACTAAAAGTATATGAATTATCAAAAGCCTTTGTAAGCTTCTGCACAGAAGTGATAAAGAAAACCTTTATAAGTGTTAAATCAACAGTGGCACAAATGTTAAGAATAAAACCTGAACTTTATTTGCAACAAATAAAACAACCATTGCCACAGACAACACCTGTTTTCCCCCTGTGTGAATCGAAGCCACTCTTGGAACTGAGGCCCCAACAGTTCTAAGTATGCTAACCAAGCACTCACACTCAGCTGTGCTCCTGGCTCCGAAAGACTGCTTTTAAAAGTCGACCTCACCTGGAATGCAATGTAATTGCTTCAAAACTATATGATGCTGAAGGAATTTTAACTTGATCCTCATGCCAAACATTCCGATTGACAGCACAGATATTTCAAAACCTATCAGACAGAACACGGATCGATGGTCTGATTTTCCCTGGAATCAGATTATCTTCTAATATACTTTCACAATACACTGGAGAATTTTCTTTCTCTACCCAAAGAAGACTTTCTGTGAAATATGTCACATCCCATATGTGTTCACCCTTTCCAACATTCATCACGGATGTTACTCCCTTTAAAGTGTTGTATCCTTGGTGTGGCCAGCAATTAGGACCTGCAGTTTTGACGACTGACTGTAGCCTGTGGACTGCTGTCAACATCTGTTTGCAATAGACCTAAGGCTAATAAGCCTTCAGGAGCCTGCCCCTCCCAGGCTGCTGCGTGTCATTGTGTTGAGAGGTTCGATCGGCAACCCCTGAAGCTGAAGAGGGCTCTCCTGGCCTGGGTCCTTCCACGGAGTTTGAGTAGTGTTTTCTTTTAGAAATGCATTTATCCTGGTTACCGCTTTACAGACAGTGCCGGCTGAACATTGCAAACAGACCTCAGTAGGTGCTGTTTGTGCCCTGGGGACATCTGGACTTAGGGTTACTCCGACTATCAGGAACCCAGTAGAGAGAAAATGCCTGTTATTGTACCACAGGGGCAGCCAATGACTAGGAGATCTTGTTATGTGTGTCCCTATTCTTGTCCCCCAGGAATAGCATAGCTTTGAATTCTTAGATACCCTCTCCTCTCTTTTGTTGCTTAAATCATAACAAGAAAAGTCACCGGCACAGTTGACTAATTTCTCCAATCTCCCCACAACAAGTAGGAGCCTTCTAGACCAACAGAGTAGAAAACTTTGGAAGAGATCACCAAGAACAGTCCACCCCAACACTGGTGCCTTCGCCGGTGAGAGAGGACAGCTCGAAAGGAGTGACACTGTTTTCCTGAAAGGGGCACAACCAGAAATCACCGACTCAGAAACAGAATTGAAACACTTTTGCCCAACGGGTCAGAGCTGAAAACACTCTGTACTAAATCTGTTAAAGAAAGCAAGATGTTTCTAGGGCAATCTGTTACGAAATCCTGTTTTATTATTGTGTGCCCCTGTGTGGTGTGTTTAGGAATGCATGCTCTCAGTGGTGGGAGCACGTGTGTGGATACTGGTGCACGAGAGCACATAACTTGTGGAGGCTCAAGGTTGATCGGTGTGCCCCACTGTTCTCCTCCTTCAGTATACTGAACTAGGCATCTGCTGAACCCCGAGATTGACATGTAGCTAGTCTGCATAGCCGCTGGCTCCAGAGACCCGCTGTCTGCACTTTGCACTGAGCTCAGAAATGAGCCACCATCCCCACGTGGCTTTCCCACCATTCCCACGTGACATTTTTACAAACTCTGCAGACCTCAAATTCGTTCGGTCTTCCCAAGCTGAGCCATCTCCCCAGCCCAAGAATGCTGTTTTATGAAGTAAAAGACATATTATGGCTACCTGAAGCCACAGATAGAAATTCCATCCCTCCACCCCTCCTTCCATTCCACCTTCTTTCCTGTGCAGGCTGCCATCAAACTCCAGATTCTTCCTGCCTCCGCTGGGAGTAGCCAGGACTACATGTTCAGGCTACTGAACCTGGCTTTACTTTTTTATTTCTGAGTCTGCCATCGATAAGATATTATAGGCTTCAGACTGGAATGGCCTGTCTCAACATATGTGGGGGATATCTGCAACTGTCACTATTTCAATTTTCCTATTCACTTTTCTACTTGAGACAAGGCCTTACTATGTGGTCCAGAGGGGATTGAGACTTACTGTGTTACTAGGCTGACCTTGAACTTGCCACCTCCTTGTTTGAGTCTCCCAAGTGCTTAGATGACAGGTGTATGCCAGCAAGCCCAGATCTGATATTTGAATTTGCTAAATTTGTGTTCAATGGTATTCAGATTTTACTTAAGAGAAGTCTGAGAGTTGGTATAAGGACATTTTCAGGGTTATAAACTGCCATGTGCTGTTTGGCCACACTAAGAAATGGCTCTGGAAGCAAAGTTCTCACCACTTCAGACCCAAGAATACGGATGTCAAGTGTCATCCAAAAGCCCTGTGCTGGGTCAGACAAGCCCTGGCTCTGTACGAGGGGAACAAGCAAAACAGCCAACGGTCCAAAAGTAAAATGTGATGCTCCTGGGAAGGCAAACCTTTTCCAACAGAGGCCACTGTGGTTTGTCCTGTGACATAAGAAAGCCTATGGTGGGCCTAGATGAACAGCTCAGTGCTTAAAAGCACTTGTCATGGTCAGGGAACTAGAGTGTGGTTCTCAGTATGAATCTCAGGTGGCTCATAACCACTTTTTACTCCAGCTCCAGGGGACCCGACACCCTCTTCTGTTCTTCACGGGCCTGTGCGTACACACACACACACATACACATACACATGAGCACACACACGCACACACACACACACACACACACACACACGGTGCCTGTTTGTCTCTCATCTTTCTCTCATTCATACATTCTGTCTCTGGCTCTCTATCACACATACAGACACATACACACTCTGTCAGTCTGTCTCGATGTCTTTCTGTATCATACATATGTACACACACACACACACACACACACACACACACATTCTATCTCTTCCCTCATCCTGCCCTCCACTCCCCCCAGCCTCACTGCCCATGAGTAAAGATAAACCACATCTTCACAGTGACACAGTGCAAGGGAGGACAGTGCTCTGCCGGGAGCTGTAAGAGGGAACTTCTGCGTGACTGCTGCAGCAGGGCTTCCCTAGTCCTGCCTGCAGGGAGATTAAGAGCCCAGAGTTATGATGTTATCTGATGTTATCTAGCTGTGGCTTACTATTGTTTTCCTGGAACCCGCACCTGTAGGGGTTCTCTGCTCCACCCAAGAGTCCTGATCCAGCCAGCTGCCTCATGGGGCCCCAACGGGGCTTCCCAAGCCTGTCTCAGCTGAATGTTTATAGATTCCCGAGTTGTCAGTAAATGAAATTAATTTTGCATGGTGAATTTTAAGGGAATTATCCTTCCACAGACCTATAGTGGAATACAATTAAAGTAATTCATTTCCAAGAGCATGAAATAATAAGCAGTGTTCTAAAATAGATCATGAGTAAATGCATACATACATATACACGTGTGTATCCGTGTATGCATGTGTATATACACATGTATGTATGAATATATACATAGTTGTGTGTACGTGGGTATGCAAGTAACTGTTTCAGAGGTTTTAAGTAATGCTGTTGATTCCCGGAGTGTCCATAGCCCACATGGTCATTCCCCTGCTGAGGATCACCTTTAAGCACAGAAAAGGTGGCTTGTGAGTTAGATCTTTGAAGTGTCAGTAGCCCCAGTGGGTTTGATAATCGCTGTGGAATTTGTTCTAGAAAAATTATAGGCTGAGATTCAAAGGTAACGCGACATGGAATGACGTTGGCTCAGAGCCTCCTTTAAAGTCTGAAGAGGATATTGCTCCCATGGGCTCACACATCCAGACTGTGCTTGCTCCAAGGGGAGGCCTGGAGCAAACATGCGGAAGCTGGAAAAAGATGCGTGTGAGCACAGAGGGCTTCACACACGGATGAGCAAGCCTCCCAAGAACAGGAGGGACGACCAGATTTACCAAAAAGGCCCCAAGGTAGCTGCAGCAACTGAATCAGTAACATCCAGACAAGACAAAAGCTGAAGAACCTGCCCTGGAAGGACCCTGCTCAGCTTTGAAGTAGGGGTGCTAAGCCACAGGCTAAAAGAATCCCCTCTTTTCTCCGTTCCAATGTTAATTTTCTCCTTCCTCTGCCCTGCCCAAGTACTTCCATTCAATCCAGGCAGTTTCTCGTTAGCACCAGCTCAGACCTGAACTTGTTTTTAATTCCATCTCTGGAATCCGAGTTGTCTTTTATCCTTCAGCAGCGTTAAAGCCTCCAGGCTGAAATATAATAAAAGAGCAAGCACACCACTAAGTCAACCAGGACCTCAACGGGGCCAGTTAGTCCACAAAAGTCATTCAAAGAACTCAGCTTACACATTGTGGGCAGGTGAGGTGGAACGGATGGATGAGGAATTTCAGGGTTCCTGAGCACCCCAATACTAGGAAGCTATTACTATCCTTAGGTAGAGGCCAGGGGCGGGGTGAGGGGAGATGACAAGTTCGGGGCTATAGAAGAAGTCCACCCATTAGTCTGTGGTCATATAATACCCGAGTTTCCTTATGGTTACCACGGTGCCAGTTGAAAGGCAAGGAATAGGTTTAGCTGTCCATCAAGATACACAGATGAAGAAAATGTAGCAGACAATGCGCATGAGATGTTATTCAGTCACCAAGAAGAACGAAAAGATGTCATTTTTGAAAAGAATAACAAATTTAAGAAAAAAAGCAAAGAGCTCCAATCAGGCTTCTCTACACGAGATGCATATAGAGATCTGTATAATTACATTTAGAAACTTAATTCATCCCCCTCCAGTGCAGTGTTCAAAGTAAAGACAATTCTCAACCCCTCTACAAACTCTAGTAACGTAAAATCACACAAGACCAGGCTAGCATCAAACTCGGAGACTCACCTGTTTCTGCCTCGGGAGTGCTAGGATTAAAGTCGTGTGCTATCACGAGTGTTAGATCCACTGATGTCAAAGATACAGGCTTAGCTCATCAAACAGGTAACCTAGCACTTCATAGAAATATGAGTAAAGTCCGCCAGCATCTGGATGTGCATATGCCTACATACAAACACATTCTGTGCACACCTGTAATCTGTCTTTGATAGAAATAGAAATTTGGTCCCTTCGGAGACTGGAGAGCTGCATTTCTGGTCATGCTCAGGTGAACCAGCTCTGACAGCATCTGCAGCCCCCAGAACTCCTTCCCTAAGGAGCACTCTCCAGAGGTGTGAACTTTTGTCTTACAACCTCTAAGTTCCTGATTCTTCAGCCTCTTGCACGTGTTTAAGCACTCTCCTTTATCAGACAGGTGAGTGTGGGAACGTTTCTTCGTTTTAAAGGTAGCTGTGGTTGCTTCTTTGTTATATGGAGCTTGAAGGGGTGCACCAGCTCACAGAGCACCCCAGGGTGGACACACAGAAAGTGTTCATCACGTCTGCTCGGTGAATGATGCACATTGATTTCACATCCACAGACATAGTCGCTGAAGACCGTACACCACAGAACATGATGCATGTAGGAGGCTGAGGCAAGAGGGTTGTCATGAGTTCAAGACCAGCCCGGGGAACACAGTAAATTCCACAGAAGCCTGAACTACAGAGAGAGACCCCATTTTCAAACAAACAAACAATGAATGAAAGACAGGGTGTATGGTGGTAAGAGAGGTGGAACTCAATCATTGCAAAAAGAAAGAAGAAAGGGAAAGGAAAGAAAAAAATACACAAAATAAGGCAAGAGGGTCCAGTGAGGTGGCTCATCATGCAAAAGTGATTTTGCCAGGCCCAATTACCCAAGTTCAATCCCTAGGATTCACACATACAGTAGAAAAAGGAAACTCTGTCTATCAAAGAATCTACATCTTCCAAATCAACAGCATCTCCTATAAACGTGGCCTTTGGGGAGTCAGTAGTTTCCTGCTTCTTTAAAGGTGTGGCAGTCCTACACAGAGTGAAAACCCTCAGCACCCCCCCCACACTCCACCCCTGTGGACTCTTACATAGGCAGCATCATCAGCAGTACTACAAGCTTGGTTAACACTGCAGGGCCCAAGTCACCAATTCTCCCCAAACCACCCGTCATGGTGCCCAGAAAAGAAAGATGACGAATTATTTCCCAGGGCAGTTTTCTTCCTAGATATCCCCCCTTTTCTAAAATGGCATCAGAGGGGTTCAGACTGTAAGAATAGAAACATCTCTCCTTCCTGGTTTATAAAAGAGTGAGTGCTTAGCTCTGTACCCCATTTTTAAATAGTATTGTTTGATTTTCTGGAGTCTTATTGAGTTCTTTGTATATATTGGATACAAGGATTTCATCAGATGTGGGATTGGCAAAGATCCTTTCCCAGTCTGTTGGCTGCTGTTTTGTTTTCTTGCCAGTGTCCTTAGCCTTACAGAAACTTTGCAGTCTCATGAGGTCCCATTTATCGACTCTTGATCTTAGAACATAGGCCATTGGTGTTCTGTTCAGGAAATTCTCAACTGAGGAATACCGAATGGCCGAGAAGCACCTAAAGAAATGCTCAACATCCTTAGTCATCAGGGAAATGCAAATCAAAACAACCCTGAGATTCCACTTCACACCAGTCAGAATGGCTAAGATCAAAACCTCAGATGACAGCAGATGCTGGCGAGGATGTGGAGAAAGAGGAACACTCCTCCACTGTTGGTGGGGTTGTAAACTGGTACAACCACTCTAGAAATCAGTCTGGCGGTTCCTCAGAAAATTGGGCATATTCCTACCTGAGAACCCAGCTATTCCACTTCTGGGCATATACCCAAAAGATGCCCCAACAAATAATAAGGACACATGTTCCACCATGTTCACAGCAGCCTTATTTATAATAGCCAGAAGTTGGAAAGAACCCAGATGTCCTTCAGCAGAGGAATGGATACAGAAAGTGTGGTACATTTACACAATAAAGTACTACTCAGCTATTAGAAAAATGACCTTATGAAATTCCTAGGCAAATGGATGGAACTAGAGAATATCATCCTGAGTGAGATAACCCATTCGAAAAAGAACAAACATGATATGCAGTCACTGATAATTGGATACTAGCTCCAGAAAGCTCTGAACACCCCAGAAACAACTCACAGACCTTATGAAGCTCAAAAAAAAGGAATGCCAAAATGTGGAAGCCTCAGTCCTTCTTAGAAAAGCATCATGTATTCATCATATATTGTTATGTAACAAATTTTGTGAGCTATAATAATATTTTATAAAATAAATAAATTTTTAAAAAATAGAAAAAAATTTAAAAAAAAAAGAGTGAGTGCTTTGACCATGTCTTAGTTAAGGTTCCATTGTTGTGAAGAGATGCCATGACCATAGCAACTCTTACAAAGAACACATTTAGTTAGGGCTGGCTGACAGATCCAGAGGTTTAGTCCATTATTCTCATGGAGTGTGTGTGTGTGTGGGGGGGCTGGCAGCATGCAGGCAGACATGGTGCTGAGGGCCGGGTTGGGCGGGGGCTGGCAGCATGCAGGCAGACATGGTACTGAGGGTGAGTGTTCTACATCTTGTTCTGCAGGCAGCAGAAGGAGACTGTGTTCTAGAGTGGACGGAGATTGAGCACTGTGTTCATCCCAGTGATAACCCACTTCCTCCAAAAAGACCACATATACTCCAACTAGGACACACCTCCTAACAGTGCTACGCCCTATGGACCAAGCATTCAAACACACGAGTCTGTGGGGCCAATTCTATTTAAACCACCACAGACAGCAAATGATATTGAGATTTCTTCTCCACCCCACCCCCATTTTTGAGACACAGATTCATGTAATACAATCTATATCTACAACTTTTTATGTAGCCAAAGATGACTTTGAACTCCTGATCCTCCTGCCTCCACCCCAGCTGCCAAGTGCTGGGATTACAGGTGTGCACCACTATGTCTTGCATAGTTCTGTTCTTTAGCTATTTCCTCTCATCTACAAACACCCGCCAACAACACCTCATTCAATAGGGTAAGTTAGTCTCTTCACAGTCTGGTGGAAATCTTATGAGTTTGGGTATCAGAAAGATTGGGTTTAAATATTGTGCTGTATCGACTCATCTCCTTCAGATCTGTTCTCTCAAAGGTCACTGTAAGGCTGGGTAGCCCACTGCGCACAGCTAGCTGTCAGTGATTAACCATCGAGTGTCCAGCACCCAGTGTATGTGCATGACGCTTGGCCTAGTTCTTTTTCAAGAGTTTATTCATTATGTCACAAGGGTCTCACTACGGAGCTCAGGCTGTTCTAGAACTAACTATGTAGACCAGGCTGGCTTCAAACTCAGAGATCGGCCTGCCTCTGCCTCTCAAGTGCTGGTATTAAAGGCATGCACCACTACACCCTGTTCACCTATTTCTTTTTGACCAAAGTTCCTACACTTGTTTAATTAATAGGAGAGACTGGGGTATTATCTCGCTGAAAAGAATTCTCTCTCTCCATCACCCTAATGTTGTCTATTTTCCTTAGAAAACATGTTCAAAGTAACTTATGGTCACTTTTGTCCTTTTTCGGTCCGTCATTGAGCATCATGAGAATAGAAGTTTGGAGCCTGGTGTTGAAGATGCATTCCTGAACCCCCAGCATTTGGGAGGGGTAGAGGCAGCAGAGTCAGGAATTCATGATCAGTATCATATTAAGTTTGAATCCAGTGTGGGTTGCATGAGATCCTGCTTAAATAAATAGTGTGTGGAGTGGTGGTGGTGTTTGTGTGTGTGTGTGTGTTTATGTATGTGTGTATGTGTGTGAATGTATACGTGTGTGGTGTGTTTGTGTGTGTGGTGTGTGTGTGTGTGTGTGGTGTGTATATGTGTGACAGTGTGTATGTATATGTATGTGAGTGTATATGTGTGCAGTGTGTATGTGTGCAGTGTGTATGTGTGTGTATATGTGTGTATATGTGTGTGGTGTATATGTGTGTGAATGTATATGTATGTAGTGTGTATGTGTGTGTGTATGTGTGTGTGAGTGTATATGTGTGTGTGGTGTGTATTTGTGTGAGAGTGTGTGTATGTATATGTGTGTATTTATGTGTATGTGAATGTATATGTATGCAGTATGTATGTATGTGTGAGTGTATATGTGTGTGTGTGGTGTATATGTGTATGAGAGTGTGTGTACGTATATGTGTGTAAGAGCATGTGTGTATTCCTCTTTAACTTCTCTACACCTTGTAAATGGGTGGAACTGGGGCCCACGCATGTTTATACACAGAGAAAGGCAACCAGCAAGCCTGAGTAAGCAGGGAAGTCCATGCAGATATCCCCTGAGGACGTTCTGTGCCTGCCCCTCCAACAATTATGATTCAGGAGGGACTGGCAATCTCCTTTGAGGCATTTTTTTAAAAGCTTAATAAAAGCGAAAGAACGGAGAAGGGTACAATTAACTCTCAACAGTGCAGAAAGGCCAGGACATCTAGGGCAAAGAACCAGAAACGTCCTACGGGGTAAGATCAGGACAACCTTAACATGCAAACCAGCGAGAATCTCAACTGTGAGCAAGTGCCAGGAACTCCGTCACACTTCGCTTTTATCTTGAAAACTATGCAATCTAGCTTTTAGTCCACTTGTCTAAACATGCTTACCGACACATACGGGGAAAATGACACGCATGGGAATACAATAGCTTGTTTCCATTCAAACATGATCCGATGACAGACTCCTGGTCAATAATTGTGTAAGCTCCCCACCCCCCATTTTTTTGAATAGGCCACACTAACACAGAATATCTTTGCTCCTTACCTTTGTAGTAATTACATTTTCTTGTTTTGAGGGCCATGACAACTTTCACAAGAACCAAGCAAGGAGGTTGGGGTGGGGGAACCAAGCCAACATTGGGGAGGCAGCAAAGCCAAGAGTGGCTGGCAAGGCCTGGTCAGACCTCAGTGCGCAGGCTTGTAAAGGGCCTGTTCCTGGCTCCCACATGGCACACAAGATATAAAGGACAGGTCAACTCGGCTCTCAACCTGCTCCTGTTGACATGTCCCTCGTAGCAGTTGCAAAAGCAAACAAGCTGGGTATCCACGGGATACTAGTGTCCATCAGCAGTGTGAAAAGGTTTAGTTGACAAAAGATGAATAAAATACGTATCAGGATTCAAAAACGACACGTTCATTTCTATGTGCAGCGGTTTCTAAGGATTTACTGTTATTTTATGTATGTAAGCGTCTTGCCCAGAGGCTGGAAGAGAGCGTCACCCGAGAACTGGAGTTACAGACAGTTGCTAGCCACCATGTGCACCCTGGGGACCAAGCTCGGACCTCCGTAGGGCTGGCTGAGCTCCAGCTCCTAAGCCATCTCTCTAGCTCCTGGGCTTCATTCTCCTGTATTGGTCACAAGCGCCGCACAGACTTGGCTGTAACTTGTTGGTAGCAGGAGTTGGGGTTACTGTGAATGGAATTTTGGATTGTCTGCCTTAACTACAGGGGTCTCTTTGGAACTCATCCGAGCGATGTTCTAATGTGGGGATCGCCTCCACTGGGCGGGCCCATCCAGAACACAGCTAGCACACACACAGCCTGCTATGGGGAAGACAGAGGCAGCGCGGTCTCAGCTTCACCACCTGTCCGGGATGCAGAACGAATCAAGACCAGCCTATGCAACCTAGGCAGTCTCACGACCTAAAACCAACCAACAAACAAACAACCTTTAGAAACGGAGGGAAGAGCTGGTAAGATGGCTCAGGAGGTAAAGAAATTTGCCAGCAAGACTAATGGCCTGAGTTCAATCCCTGGATTCCACAGAGTGGAAGTTGATTTTCAAAAGTTATCTTCTGAACCACACACACACACACACACACACCACACACACACACACACACACACACACACACAAATAGAATAAAGTGTAATTTTAAAAATTATGCATGTGGCAGAGTCTTGTGGCTTCGTTGCCTATGATAAGTGGTCCTAAGTTCGAATCCCAGCACCACACAAACAAAAACAAAAATGCAAGATGAAAACTTCAGTGCCTTCCGGGTAAAAGATTAGAACTACTATTTTCGAAAGTAAATATGGGAGACGTATGTTGGTGTCACGAGCACTGTGGTGTGAAGAGAAAGCCTGTCTTAGTGATGATTGCTGCTGTTGTTGTTGACGCTTGAACTCGGAGCCAATATTATATTCTCAGCCAAGGTACGAATTTCTGCAGCCCAGCACCCAGGATCTGAGGCAAGAGGATTTCAAAACTGAGGCCAGTCTGAAATACACAGATGTCTCTAAAACATACAGAAACGAAATCAAAGAAGAGGAGCAGAGACAAAGCCAGAGCTCTCAACAATCAGGGTTGTCTAAGAGAACAAGAAGACACCAAGTTAGCTGAGCACTCCGACGGACACCCTTCTTTGATCTGTAAATCCGCTTGAATGACCAGACTCCTGCACTTACAGCCAGCCATTCAGGCAGGAACATCACTTCAGCCGTACCTTCAGCCAGGACTCTGTTATCAGTTTACCACACCCCAAGTGTAAGCTTTACTTCCAGGTGCCAAACTGTAAAGCAAGAGCTAAACGAGACCCTGCGTGCTGCAGGAGCACGTCTGGACAACCACGGGTGTGTGCACTGCTGTCCCAGGTGCCACCGTGGAAGTAAAAGTTTCCTGGGCTTTTCTTCGGGTCTGAGATTGAATATGATCGAAGATAGTCCTAACCCAAGAAGACGTGATTTGTATATTAATTAAGTTTAGTTATTCAATGTGAATAAAATTTAACGAGAGGAAAAATACCTTCTGCTTCCTCAAGATAATCCTTTTGACCTCGACACACTGGGTTAAGTCTTTATTTCCGCACTGACTGCATCGTCTGCTCCTGTATTTAGTTTCGTCCACGTGCCCCACCCTCTACTGGACTGAAATTGTTTCAGGCAGAATCACTTCTGATTCTGTCTCTCCAGTTCTTAGTCTCAGTGCTTCCAGTTGGTGGAATCTAAGGAGTGTCCTTTCGAAATTCAATTCACCTCAACATTTCATTAGAGGCTGGGGGTAACAGCCCATGCTAAGCAGCTTGACATGGTGAGGTGTTGGGTTCAATTCTGAGTACACACTCTTGCACTCACACACACACACATACACACAACATACATACAGATATATACACACATATGCACATACACACAGATACACATATAAACACATATATATATACATGCATACACATGTACACACATGACATATATATCTACATATACACCCACATATACCCATACTCACATATATATACACATACCGCACACACACATGCACATGCACACACACACACGATACAAAAGTGAGCTTGTACCATAAAAACATCCATCAAGAATCCTAGAAGGTTTCTAAAGTTAAGATTCCCCGGCTTTCATAAGCAGGATCTCCAAATCTTTTATACAAGCAAATGCAATGTAAGCTAAAAATGTGCAATTATTTGATAGAATTTTTTCAAGGGTAACAGAAAAACACACAACTCAGGCTTGGTAATCTTTTCCACCCAGTCAGACAAAGGTTTTCTAATACATACAGAACAAATCATTATTTGTTTTATTAGTTTTCTAATAATACAGACAAAGGTTTTCTTCCACTTGGACATGTCTGAAACACAAATGACCCTTCGGTGGACTCAAACTTGAAGACAGGGGTGTGCTTTGAATGTTCCTCCAAAGGTGTTTACCACAAACCATTTCCAGCATGTGATACATCCAACCCATTGATACACTCATGGTCAGTAGAGACCCCCTCACAGATTTACAATCAGAAGCTGAGGCCGCAGGGCAAAGGATATGGCTGGACAGAGAGGCTTTCCTGGCCTGTATGAGGCCCTTGACACTTCCCTAACTCCTACCTCCAAAGGAAAAACTATAGTAAAGCAGAAATAAAGCAGAGGTGAACCCAAGTCTCAAGGGTCTTTGAAGACTCTCTGAAAGGGCTTAAGTCACTCCTCAGGACATGTATGGACCGAGTAGGTTACGATCCAACGTGTGGAGCCGGAATGAATGGGGTGATGATGGCAGAGATCAGTGGCAAACTTATCAGCACCGAGTCTGGGCTCTGAACTCACTTCAGAAGCAACTCCTTTTGATTTTAGCTTTGGCTTCCTAATGAGATACGTTAACTTGACCCTTCTTTTTAATTGTTGCTTCTGGGATTGAACCTATACACCAATGTTCCTAAGTAAATGTATGAGGGGCCTTGCTCATAGTATCTATAACTTGGGAGGGCATATGCACACCTTTAATCCCAATATCAAAAGGCATTGGCGGGTGGGTCTCTGCTGGTCAGTATCTGCTTCTTCCCCTTGGGACAGCCAGCCTACCGCATGCTGGGCTGGGCTGGATGGAAGGACGTTTGGCTGGGTTGGGTGGGTGCAGTGTAAGGCCGTGGTCAGCAGTGGGTGCAGGTAAAGCGCGCGCACACACACACACACACACACACACACACACACACCTGGGAACAGCTTTGGAGAACTGGTTCCGTTTACTGAGGGGGTGGTGGTATTTATGCTACTGGGGAGGTGGCCAGAGTCTCTGGGGCAAGGTTTGTGTGGTTGTGAACAATTGTTCAGGGCAGGGGTGTGGGAATATACTTCTTCTGCATAGTCAGGGGAGAGGGAATCCAAGGGGGGAAACCTTCAAAAGTCAGACAAGGGTGAAGTCTGAGAGCTGTCAGGATAGTAAATTCTTACTAGAGTCGATAGTAGGACAGCCTACCTTCTGGCATCAGGTTGGGAGAGAGAAGGGAGCCAACACCTGATATCTTTACCTGAGGCTGAAGCTCTCCTCAACAACCAGCCACCCCCATACACACATTCCCATCCCCTGTTTATCCTGGGTCATTATGGTCCCATTAGATCTCTATGAGTTCCAGGATAGCCTGGTCTACATATCAAGTCCCAGGCCAGTCGGGGTTACATAGTAAGACCTGCCTTAAAAAAAATCCACATATTTACAGGAAATCAAAGACTCTTGGAGATGGTTATTGCTTCTTTTAGCATCCTGAAGTTCTTTACATCAGCTTAAAAGTACTAGTGTGTGCATTCAATATATGGGCATTACTAACATAGCAATGGCAGATCTCATCACCATCCTCCCCGCCCTGCAACCACCTACCCTGCCAGAGTGTGGGGGTTTGAATGAAAATGGCTCCTACAGACAAACAGGAAGTGGGGTTATTGGAGACATGGTAGCCTTGTTGGGGTGGGTGTGGCCTTGTTGGAGTGGGTGTGGCCTTGTTGGAGTGGGTGTGGCCTTGTCGGAGGAAGTGTTTCACAGGTGGTGGGCTTTGACGCTTTAGAAGTTCAAGTCAGGTCCAAAGGCTTTCTCTGTCTTCCTGCTGCCTGCCCTCCTTCTCCAGCACCATGTCTGTCTGCACTCCTCTGTGCTGGCCACCACCATGACAATGAACTGACCCTCTGAACCTGTAAGCCAGTCCCAATTAATCGTTTTTCTTTATAAAATTAGCTGTGGTCATGGTGCCTCTTCAGAGCAATGAAATCCTGAGACACAGGGCCCTTCCATCTATACTACCTAGTCCTCACGGGAAACATGACTATTTCCAGTTTACAGGTAAAGGAATGGAGACGTACGGTGCTGCCGCTGAACTGCTGAGACAGACAGCTATGAGAATGCAGGCTGAGCAAGCCAACCAAGCGCACCGCGTTCTTCCATGGTCCAGCATCAGCTCCGGCCTCCACGTTTCTACCAGACTTCCCTCAGAGATGGACTATGACATGGAACTAGGCTGAAATAAACCCTTCCCTCCCCAAGTTGCGTTTGGTCCTGGTTTTTTATCACAGCCGATGCGAGGTCTGCGGAGTTTTAGAGAGTGGCAAAACCCATCCACCATCTTAGCTTGGCTGTCTCCAAGAGATGTTACTACTAGCTTCTGTAGTAGTTGGAGTCATTCTGTTTCAGCTCCGTTAAAGGGTAACCATCTCGGTTCGGTTCACTGTATCTGGCTTGAAGCTAACAGCTCTCGTGGGAGGAGGGGCAGCACTAGAGATGCTCACAGGGCTTCTCAAATGAGAGCTGAGCCCTTTACCAATGAGCCCCAGCCCCAGCACCAATTTCTTCTAATTTTATTTAATTTTGTGTTTTCTCTCTCTCTCTCTCTCTCCCTCTCTCTCTCTCTCTCTCTCTCTCTCTCTCTCTCTCTATCTCTATCTCTAAAAAAAAAAAATTGCAAAAAACAATTATTCTGTTTTGTTTGGTTTGTGACAGGGTCTCACTCTGTAACCCTGGCTGGCCTGTAGACCAGACTGGTCTCAACCTCACAGAGATCTGCCTGCCTCTGCCTCCTAAGTTCTGAGATTAAAGGCATGTGCCACCCAATCTAGAACATTGAACATACAACTGTTTATTTATTTATCCATAAAATAAAATGTTTTTTTAAGAAAGTGAAATTAAAAAGAAAATTTAAAACTTAAAAGATTCAGTGTTCGAGGCACTTGGGGTACATTCATCTGTTTACTTGAACAACTCCCTGCCATTTCCTTTTTCTGAATCAGGATATGATGACACAAAATGGTTAGCACCGTGATGACGTAACTAAGTGTCACACTTACACAGGAATTCAAACTCAGAGAATCCAGGCCCTGAATAAACTCTTTGCAAAACAGGGCATCCATTAAAATGGGACAAATGACTGTCCCCACTAAGGTCTGCTGAGGGCAGGCACTTTGGCCACAGCCATGGCCCTCAGTGCACACTGCTGGCCTCTGATGAAGATGTAATAATATAATGTGTGAGACTGACCACATTTATAGTGATTATTTCTATGAAAATAACGCAGGATTAGCATGTTTGCCAAGGTCAAGGTGGAAAAGACTTTATGAGCGAATTGCAGGAGGAGAGGCAGCCATGTTCAGCCTAGTGTATAGAAAGAAACAAGTGGCTTTAAGGATGAACACTCTAAAGCCACACTTGTTCATCACAGGATACAGAAAGTCCAGAGTCGTAAGGAACGGTCAGCTCTTCTAGGAAGACTTGCTACCCCATCCTACCCCACTTCCTACTTCTTCTATAGCTTAGCTTTTATGATGACAGCCTTATATTCATGTTAGAGAGAGAACATAGCAGACTGCTTTATCCTGGGAAGAGGGAAGACAGCCCACTGGACACCTGAAGCTGTAGATGATACCAAACCTTTATGGAGGGGGTGGTTCTCAGGTGAGAGATTTTATTTTGTTTTCTGATACAATCAACTTCCACATCTCAACCAAACATTGAAAATACCAGAGAGGGAAGAGATTGCTCAGTAGTTAAGGATGTAGAGAGCCCACATTCTTTATGCCGAACCTCTGAATCTGGTAGCTTAGAACAGCCTGTAACACCAGCTCTAAAGGACCTGATGTCCTATGCAACACACACGTGTACACACACACACACACACACACACACACACACACACGTGCGCACAAACTCCATTAAAAGCAAATAATAAATTTAAAAATAGAAAATACTAGTGAAAAATATTGAACATACAACTATTTTTCTTTGACATCATTCCCTAGGTAAGATATTTTAACAACCACTAAAAGTGTAGTAGGTATTAAGAACATTCTAGAGAAGATGAGGGATACAGAAGGAAGCCGTGATGGTAACACAGATTGTGTTCCCAGTGCCTGGAAGGCCACCCATGAGAATGGTGGTCCCTTTGGGCCTGGGTTGTACCAGGACTCATTAAAACAACAACTATAATAAAGGCTATGCCAAGCCCTGGGCACAGTAGAAGCTGCATCCTCTTTAAACTTCAAGAACTTTCTCCCAGGTATAATAAAAGATTTGTAAAGATGCCTTGATCAGAAAAATATTCCAAGAACTAACAAGTACATTTATTTTTCCAGACTGTGTTTCCTGACTGGCCTAAAGTACAGGAAAGTTCTAGAAGGAAAATCTATTTGTCATTTCAATTTTTGATAGGATTACTGAAAGCTATACATTTGCAATAAAACCAGCACATGCACAGAATTGATGTATAATTTAAAAGTACAATAGTTTTTTTTTTTTCTTTTCGGTGTTGAGGAATGAACCTAGGGCCTGGCAGAAGCTGGGCCAGCACCCTGTCACTGAGGTACAGTCCCAATCCCTATATTTTAAGAAGTAGGCACTCCCTGGTTTGGCTACTCATCGAGTCTCAGGGGGACATTTACCCCAGGGCCTCAGTTTCTCTATCCATTTAATAGAGTCAACTAGCCCCTCTACTTCCTCTTCCACTGGATCTTATGAGAATAATGGAGACTAATACCCACGAACATGGGGTTCTTTAAGGCACTAAAATCAACAGTATTTCCAGAGCTCCAAGGCATTCCTAAAGGCATTCATTTTGATCCCAACCCTTCACTGCTCTCCTGCTCTTCTCAGCTGCAGGTGCAGACTGAGAAAGTCCCGAGGCACCAGAGAACTGGCTGAGGGTCGGACCCTGTGGCACAGTATCAGGGCTGAACGAGCTTTGCAAAACCGGCTGAGCCACAGAGCAGGGAGTCGGTGCAGGGGGCATCCGAACACGCAGCGCTTACCTGGTCTCCCCGAGAGCCCCGGGCGGGTGTGGGATAAACACCCCACAGCTGGACGACGGAGACTGCTTCTTTTTGGAGCGCCAGATGTGGAAGGTGGGGTGTTTCTTGGGGGCCTTGGACGGACTGGCCTCCCTGGGGTCGCCCTGCGATGGTGAAGACAGTGGCATCTCCTCTCCTGCCTCTTCTGCCGGCTCAGGTGCTGTCCTACTAGGCGCCCAGCCGCACTGGGAAGTACTCACCTGGGCGCTAGCTCGCCCGCCCTATCACGCTCGCCGTCGGACCCCGCCCCCTTGTCGCCCCGCGGAGGGTTAAAGCACAGGAGCCAAGCGAGGCTGGCACTGGGAGCTCCGAAGAGCAACGGCGGGTCGCTCCACAGCGCCCCCTCGCGGCCAGGTGCAGAAATCTCCGAGCCTCAGGTACCACAGCCCCGCCTCTCGCCCCCGGCTGCGGCTCAGAGACCCCACGCCCCCTACCGGACATCTCGGGAACTGCGTCCCCTGAGCCTGGCCGGGTTTCTGTAATACCAGGGGTGCAGCTGCCATGGGTCACCCACTGGAGTTCTTTGGCAGCTCTTGGCAATCCTACTGGCAGGGTGAGTGGCAGCTTAGCCAACCCTACCTGAAGAAGGATGGGAGAGGCACGTCCCCTAGCCAGGCCGCCCAGCAATTAGGACTCCTTCACTCTGGGTGGCTTGGGCAATCACGTGCTGGGCGTTTTTCGAAGCTGGTTTGAAGCACAAGTGTCAGCTTCTCCACTCTCCTTAAGAGTCCGAAGCATTAATCTGGATTCGCATCTCGCAAAGCATCAAGGGATTAAAAAACACACGGAGAAGGACCTTAGCGAAGCTTTGCAGTTCTGAAAGGGCTCAAAATGCTTTTCACAGTGGATTCAGCATTAGACCTATAAGGTATGCGTCACATCTTTTACTGCTAGTAACTTTCTTTACTTAAGCTACACTAATATGCAAAGGCAGTGGTATTTAAGCAAAGGAAATACAAGAACAACCCTTTGGCCATTATTAACATGGGACGAGGCTTAAGACCACTGCTCTAAAACGGAATGACTCCAGGCTGCAACGCTTCTGTGAAGATGCATCTCGTGTTTGAATTCCTCCACTTACTCATTCAGTGAACATGCGTTATCATGTCGTTATTTCCCTTACATTTGTACCAAGATATAAACTACATTATGGTTAAAACGTACAAATCATTGAGGGGCCCAGCAACACATGCCTTTAATCCCAGCACGTGGGAGGCAGAGGCAGAAGGATCTCTGCGAGTTCCAGGCCACCTTGGTGTCTACAGAGTGAGTTCCTGGACAGCCAGAGCTACACAGAGAAACCCTGTTTCAAATAATCGAAAAACAAAACACAGGAAAAGAGAAAGAAAGAAAAGAAAGGAGGGAAGGAAAGAAGGAAGGAAAGAAGGAAGGAAGGAAGGAAGACAGACGATTATAGTGTGGGCTTAAAGCTGAGTGCTAAAGGTTTGATTAGGTATCTATATGTACAACCCCCCCCCCAAAAAAAGCAAACCAGGCCAGACATAATGCCACTATAAAACTGTCTTAACTTCAGAATCTCTCTCCCAGTGCAGAAAATAAAAGTCGCCCACTAATCTAACCTTTATTACCAATTTGCCTCTTGTGGAACTTCAGTGAAAGGAATCTCATATGTGTTCTTCTGATTTGAGATTCTCTCCCTCTACTACGTATTCATCTGCGGGAATCATTCATAGTCTTGCTTTTAGCCATTTAAAAAATGTACACTCCTATTGCACAGTATGGCCATCCCACAGCCAACTGTGGGTGGGCGTACAGATGGCTTCGTGTTGGGGCTCTTATGAATAAAGCTGGTGTGATCCTCAGACATAAGCATTCATCTCTATTGGAGACACACACAGGGGTTCAAACTCAGTAACAGGATGAGCACAGACTCAGCACTGGTAAATCCCACAGGGATATGGTAACAAACACTTTCGTGGCATTTTCACATTTCTTCAAGTGTTAAAAAAATTTCAGTTCTTAAAGGATCGTTTATATATGAGTGTTCTATCTGTATGTACACCTGCCCGCCAGTAGAGGGCATCGGATCCCATTACAGATAGTTGTGGGCCATCATGTGGTTGCTGGGAATTGAACTCAGGGACCTCTGGAAGAGCAGTCAGTGTTTTTAACCACTGAGCCATCTCACCAGCCCTTAAAGTCCAGTTTTTAAATCTAATTTACACCTAATTAGAATCTGAGCCCTTTAGCTGCTTGCTAACTACAAGGAAAATTTTGGCTTTCTAGGTTCCACCTCAGAGAAATGGAATTTACGTGGTTTAAAAAAAAAAATGGCAGGCTGGAAAGATGGCTCAGTGGTTAAGAAAGCTAGCTGCTCTTCCAGAGGGCTTGAGCAAAATCCCCATTAATAACATGGTGACTCAAAGAAAGAAACTGGTCAACAGAGAAGATATTCAAAGAAGCCTGTCAGTGTGGTCAGTGTGTGAGCAATGGCCACGTCCAGAGCAAAGGTCAATGAGGAATAAGAATTCAGAAGTGACTGTGTCTTGGTAGCTCATCAACAGGGAGGTGACCAGTTCATGAGTTGTCACTGATGAATAATGAATAGGAACTTACCAGAGAGAAGAGAGGGCATACATCCAAGGAAGAGAATAAACAAGTTGGGCCAAAGGCAAAGATTGCAAAAGGGCGTGTGTTGTTGATAGGGAAGCCGTAGAAAAGGGCACGAGGTGGGAAGAGAGACAGGAGATGAGATGCGGAAGTCAGGCAGAGCTGGAGGGAGAACACAATGTCGGGCTCCTGCAGCACCTGGCCTGGGCTCTGTAGGCACTAGAACTGTAGTTTGGATCTGAAGAATTCCCCAAACCACATAGAAATGGCTCAGAGTCTAATACGGTGCAATTGGAAACTGGTGGGCCCTTTACGTGTTAGGAGCTCTCCTGCTCATCATAGGTTCAGCCTTGAAGGGGATAATTGGATCCTAGGCCCCTTCTCCTGCTTTTCTCTTTTGCTTTATGGCATGAGGTGAGTGGTCTTCTCGCTGTAATCGGAAGTCTAGCTCCAGCCTTGAAAGCAGTGGACCAACTGAACTATGCCGAGACTTCAAAAGAGTGGACCAAAACAAGCCCCTTTTCTTTCTGAGCTGACTGTATTAGGTCTGTGTCACACTGGCAGAAAGGCAATGAGCACAGGACCTAGTTATCTTTCTATGCAGGTAGTGATTCAACCAAACTTGGGTTTTACAAGAAGGGCTTTCCTGGATGGCTCTGAGGTGAGAGAAACTCTAAGGTAAACCAACTAGGAAGTCAGAAGATGGGGCCCACAAAGAAAAGAAAATGGAAATTGAGTAATGTCTCCATCAGTGAAGTGTTTTCTCCAGTCAGAGACCCTGTTTCAAAAACTCTGGTTTCCATATCACACACACACACACACAACACACACACACACACACACACACACACACACACACACACACACACGTCACACTGTGCACTCTACACACACAAAGAATTCCCTTGGTGGAGCCCAGTTGTTGGAGATGGCGTACAGGACCTGGAGCGAGGAGGGAGAAATAATAAAGGGTCACTAAGTAGTCAGCCTTCCAGCGCAGGCACATAGACAGCAGGAGCCAAAAACAAAAATCCTGGGGAAGGATTAGTTTTTGCATGTAAAAGCAAGCTTGGTTTTGAACATATTGAAACCTGGAGGCTCTGTAGGTAGATTTAATTTAGGAATGCATCAAAAAATGAATCTGGAGGTCATAGGCCAGAGCAGCATGTGGGAAGGTTTGTGGGTAACCATTTCCATTTCATTTTAATCTGAATTTAAACTGACATGCTGACAGACTGTAGATATGCCCGTAATTTTCCACAGGTCTCAGAAATAAATCGGGCTGTGAAATTTCCTCACCAGCAAACATAACACAAGCAAAACTTGAAACATCCTCACACCAGAATGTAGGCCATTGCTTCACTAAGAATCTCTCATTTGCACGTTTGTTTTGAGATAGTCTCAGCCTATGGTTCCAGATGGCTTGGGATCACTACACCAGGTTGGCCTCAGACTCATTGCAGTACTTTTGTGTCAGCTTCCTGAATACTATAGGAGGTTACAGGCATGACCTATCACACCTGACTTCCTTTTGGATTCTTGTTATGTGCATGGAGTTACCCATGAAGTGATAAGAGATGTGTGGGGAATTCACAATCATCATCAATAGACAATAGATAGCCAACCATGATAAATGTGAGGCCATCTAAGACCAGTCTGCCTCCAAATAAGACACACACCGGTCCAGGTATGTGGAAAACAGCATTAGGTACATTACAGCTTCCTCAGGTCAAAACTGTCTGGCAGAATCCTGAGCTAACTAAAAGTGCTAGTTGAAGGCACTCCTTTTTCATCTTATAATTTATAAATATTTAAAAATTAATGAGGTAACATAAAATCAAAACCAGCTAACTCAATTTCTATCTGGATTTTGAACCTCTGAGACATACAGTAAGTGAAGAGTCCTGAACTACTCAGCGCATAAGAATTCAATCGTGTTCAAGCTGCTAAAATAAGAAAATGGAAACTTAAATCATCTGCATGTGTTTGCCACGTAGGATAAATTATGATCTTTAAGAAACATTTGAGTAGACAGAACATGGACTTTTAAAGCAAATCTGAATGTCATAAACAGTTTTATAGCACTCATATATTAAAAAGATGGCGTTCATTGAATTATGAAATGGTTTGTTTTAAAGTGAGAGCAGAAAACAGATGCCGAAGGATAAAATCTGTGGTCTTAAACTGTGAGACAAAGATCTCCAAGGTACAGAACAGGGACAAGTCAATCCTTTGACAGGAACATTTATTGTTGCACAGAAACAGAGAAAGTAGATAGGCTCTCTATCTTGAACCATTTTTGGAATTTGTTAAAATGCATGCAGTCTGTCTTCACTGGCCAGTCAACAAGAGTTCATTTAACACACTACAGAGCCCAAAAATATCTACTTGCAAGGAAAGACCACAGCACACAGGGATGGATAGGGATGCTTTTGATCTGTGGGCCTGCCTGAGAACTTGCCCCTAAGGAACCTGTGCTGTAAGAAAATATATCAGGTGATAAATGCTGCAAGACCAAGACCTCTGTTCCTTCTTCATTAGGCATTCACAAGACTGAGGTGACCAGAAAATCAAGGAGCCCCAAGGATCCATGGGCACATTAATGCCCCTTTCCTTGACTTTACGGGGTCTCCTTGTAGACTGGAAATTTCAGACACAAGGGGCCAAGTGAGCTCTTTATTCCAAGATTTCAAACTTAGAATTCCATCTGACTGGACCTTTATCTTTGGCCATAGGATTCTCCCCACATATATTTGTTTGTTTGTTTAATTCATAAATACATAGAATTATGGGAAGAAGACAGGGAAGGAAATTCTGCTTCCAGTCGTCATAGAGTAAGCAGAACCGGGTTGATCCTTAATTATAAAGAATGAACAAGTACAGCTATATAAATGAATGGAAAACCTTGCCATATATGGGCAGCACAGTGGTGTGATTCACAATGAAACAAAAATAAATATGGCAGATACACTTTAATTCCAGAATTTGGGAGGCAGAGGCAGGCAGATCTTTGTTTGAGGCCACAAGGACAGCCTAGTCTACAGATTTCCAGAACAGCACAGAGAAATCATGTCTCAAATAAATAAAATAAAATAAAATAAAAAGAATGAAAGAAAAAAAGGAGGAAGGAAGAATGAATGAATGAATGAATGAAAAGCAAATAATGTACATGGTTGGCCATGGAACAACTGATCTTGCCTTCTGTCTACAGGCTGTTTCTGAAATGTATCTAGATGATACTAATGATCCTAAAGAGAGTGAAGTGCCCAAGTGTTCGAGGCTCTTCCCCACTTTCTCTTCTATTAGATTCAGCATATTTGGTTTTATGTGGAGGTCCTTGATCCACTTGGACTTGAGCTTTGTACAAGGAGAGAAGAATGAATCCATTTGCATTCCTCTATAAGTCAACCGCCACTTAAACCAGCACCATTTGTTGAAAACTGATGTCTTTTTTCCCACTGGATGGTTTTAGCTTCCCTGTCAAAGATCAAGTGACAATAGGTATGTGGGTTCATTTCTGGGTCTTCAGTTCTATTCCACTGATCTACCTGCTTGTCTTCGTACCAATAGCATGTGGGTTTTTTTTTTTTTTTTTTTTTTTTTTTTTTTTTTTTGCACTATTGCTCTGTAATACAGCTTGAGGTCAGGGATGATCATTCCCCCAGAAGTTCTTTTATTGTTGAGAATAGTTTTCCATATCCTGGGTTTTCTATTATTCCAAATGAAATTGAGAATTACTCCTTCTATCTGTGTAAAGAATTGAGTTGTAATTTTTATAGGGATTACATTGAATCTGTAGATTACTTTTGGTAAGATGGCCATTTTTACTATATTAATCCTGCCAATTCATGAGTATGGGAGATATTTCTGTCTTCTGAGGTCTTCTTCAATTTCTTTCTTCAGGGACTTAATGTTATTGTCATACAGATCTTATGCTTTCTTGGTTAGAGTCACACCAAGATATTTTATATTATTCATGACTATTGTGAAAGGTGTTGTTTTCATAATTTCTTTATCAGCCATTATCTTTTAAGTAAACAAACGCTACTGATTTGTTAGAGTTAATTTTTATATCCAGCCATTTTACTGAAGTTGTTTATCAGCTGTAGGAGTTCTCTGGTAGAATTTTTTGGTCATTTACGTATGCTATCATATCATCTGCAAATAATGATACCTTGACTTCCTCCTTCCAAGTTTATATCCCTCTGATCACCTTTAGTTGTGTAATTGCTCTGGCTAGGACTTTGAGTACTATATTGAATAGATAGGAAGAGAGGGGGAAGCCTTATCTGGTCCCTGATTTTAATGGGTTTGTTTGAGTTTCTCTCCATTTAGTTGGATGTTAGCTGTTTAGATGGTTTGCGGTATTATTGCTTTTATTATATTTAGGTATGGACCTTGAATTCCTGATCTCTATTCTTTCTAATACTTTTTAACATGAAGGAATGTTGTATGTTATCAAATGCTTTTTCAGCATCCAATGATTTGAGTTTGTTTATATAGTGGATTACATTGATGAATTTCCATATATGGAACCATCCCTACATTCCTGGGATGAAGTCTACTTGATCATAGTGAATGATCATTTTGATGTGTTCTTGGATTCTGTTTGCGAGAATTTTTTGAGTGTTTTTACATCAATATTCATAAGGAAAATTGGTCTGAAGTTCTCCTTTCTTTGTGGTTTAGGTATCAGCTTAACTGTGGCTTCATAGAATGAATATGGTAGTGTTTCTTCTGTTTCTATTTTGTGTAATAATTTGAGGGTGTTGGTATTATGTCTTTCTTGAAGGTCTGATAGAATTCTACACTAAAACCATCTGGCTCTGGGATTTTTTTTTCCACTGGGAGAATTTTAATGACTGCTTCTATTTCCTTAGGGGTTATGAAACTGTTTAGATGGCTTATCTGATCCTGATTTAACTTTGGTACCTGAGATTTGTCTAGAAAATTGTCCATTTCATCTAGATTTTCCAATTTTATTGAATATAGGCTTTTATAGTAAGACCTGATTATTTAATTTTCAGTTCCGTTATATATCTCTTTTCACTTCTGATTTTGCTAATTTGAAAACCATCTCTGTGTGCTCTAGTTAGTTTTGCTAAGGGTTTATCTATCTTGTTGATTTTCTCAAAGAACCAGCTCCTGGTTTTGTTGATTCTTTGTATAGTTCTCTTTGTTTCTACTTGCTTGATTTCAGCCCTGACTTTGATGATTTCCTGTAGTCTACTCCTCTTGGGTGTATTTGCTTCTTTTGTTCTAGAGCTTTTAAATGTACTGCTAATCTGCTAGTGTATGATCTCTCCAGCTTCTTTATAGAGGCACTCAGAGCTATGAAATTTTCTTTTAGCACTGCTCTCATTGTGTCCCGTAAGTTTGTGTATGTTGTGCCTTCATTTTCATGACATTCTAAAATGTCTTTAATTTCTTTTTTTACTTCTTCCCTGACTGTTATTTACCACTGAGTAGCTAGTTGTTCACCTTCCATGTGTGTGCAGGTTTTCTGTTGTTTTTTGTTGTTATAAAAGACCAGTCTTAGTCTATAGTGGTTTGATATAATACATGGGATTAATTCAATGTTTTTGTATCTGTTGAAGTTTGTTTTGTGTCTGATTAAATGATAGATTTTTGAGAATGTAACATGAGGTGCTGAGAAGAAGGTATATTCTTTTATTTTAGGGTGAAATGTTCTGTAGATACCTGTTAAATGTATTTGGTTAATAACTTCTATTAGTTTCACTGTGCTTCTGTTTAGTTTCTGTTTCCATGATCTGTTCATTGGTAAGAGTCGGGTGTTAAAATCTCCTACTATTATTGTGTGAGGTGCAATGTGTGCTTTGAGCTTCAGTAATATTTATTTTACAAATATGTGTGTCCTTGCATTTGGGGCATAGATGTTCAGAACTGAGAGTTCATTGTGATGGATTTTCCTTTAATGAGTATGTAGTGTCCTTCCCCATTCCTTCTGATAACTTTTGGTTGAAAGTCTCCTTTATTGGATATTAGAATGGCTACTCCAGCTTGTTTCTTGGCACCATTTGCTTAAAAAATTTTTTCAGCCTTTTACTCTGAGATAGTGTCTGTCTTTGTCACTGAAATGTGTTTCCTGAATGCAGCAAAATGTTGGTTTCTCTTTACATATCCAGCCTGTTAGTCTATGTCTTTTTATTGGCAAATTGAGTCCATTGGTGTTGAGAGATATTAGGGATCAATGACTGTTGCTTCTTATTACTTTTGTTATTAGAGGTGAGATTATGTTTGTGTGTTTCTCTTCTTTTGGGTTTGTTGTGAGAAAATTAATTTCTTGCTTTTTCTTGGTTATAGTTTCCCTCCTTATGTTGGAGTTTTCCTTCTATAATCCTAGTAGGACTGTATCAATAGAAATATATTGTTTAAATTTGGTTTTGTCTTGGACTATCTTGGTTTTTACAGCTATGGTAATTAAGAGTTTTCCTGGGTATAGTACCTGAGATGGCAGTTTTGTTCTCTTAGGGGTTATATGACAACTGCCCAGGATCTTCTAGCTTTCCTACTCTCTGTTGAGAATTCTGATGTAATTCTGATGGGTCTGCCTTTATATGTTACCTGACCTTTTCCCCTTACTGCTTAATATTCTTTCTTTGTTTTGTGAATTTAGTCTTTTGATTATTATGTGACAGAAGGAATTTCTTTTCTGGTCCCATCTGTTTGGTGTTCTGTAGGCTTCTTATATGTTTATGGGCATCTCTTTCTTTAGGTTTGGAAAGTTTTCTTCTGTAATTTTGTTGAAGATATATGCTTGCCCTTTGGGAATCTCCACTCTATTCTATACCTATTATCCTTAGGTTTAGTCTTTTCACAGTGTCTTGGATTTCTTGAATGTTTTGAGTTGGGAGCTTTTTGCTTTCTGTATTTTCCTTGATGGTTGTGCAAATGATTTCTATGATATTTTCTACACCTGAGATTCTCTATCTCTTATATTCTGTTGGTGATGCTTGCATGTTTGACTCCTGCTCTCTTTTCTAGGTTTTCCTTCTCCAGGGTTGTCTCCCTTTGTGTTTTCTTTAATGTTTCAATTTCCATTTTTAGATCCTAGATGGTTTTGTTCAATTCCTTCACCTGTTTGGTTGTGTTTTCCTGTATTTCTTTAAGGGAATTATGTGTTTTCTCTTTATGGGCTTCTACCTGATTACCTGTGTTCTCCTGTATTTCTTTAAGGCAGTTGTTAATGTCCTTCTTAAAGTTCTGTATCATATTCATGAGATGACAAATTAGATCTGTATCTAGCTTTTTAGGTGTATTGGGGTATCCAGGGCTTGCTGTGGTGGGAGAACTGGGTTCTGATGTTGCCTAAATATTATTGGTTTCAGTTCCTAGGAAACTTATGTCTTCTTCTGGTTTCTTGAGGGCACCAGGCATGTATATAGTACAAAGACATACTTGTAGGCAAAGTATTCATAAACTTAAATTTAAAAAATTAATATTAACACAAAACACTTTGGAGAAGGAGAAAATAATATGGAGAGATATAATCAGAATCAAATAAAACTTCCACCTGTGAACAATATAATATCTGAAGTGACAAAATTCCTTACAAAATGGGGCCAACAGCAAATTACTGAAGAACACACAAACCTACAGAAATAGCAGTAGAAACTCCTTGAAGTTTTATGGATAAAAGAAAAGGCAAAAATAACTGTCCAAGTTAGCTAGTCTGGGCTACATAAGATTTTGTCTTAAAATACTTTTTATAGATTTAGTTTATCTTGTTGTAGGAGTGTTTTGCTGGCAGGTATATCTATGCACCGCGTGTGTGTCTGGCACCCTAAGAGGTGGTGAGCTTCCATGTGGGTGCCTGCAATCCTCCTCCCCCCGTTCTTTCTTAGCCAGCTTCTCCTCTTCCTTCACTTCTCCCTCTTGTAGCTTTTCCTTTTTGATTAAGAACACTTCTGTGTTGGAGACTTGACTCAGTGCTGAAGAATGCTTGTTCTTGCAAAGGGATGAGGGAAAGGGGAGAAAAGAGAGCAGAAAATAGCAGCAGAGAGAAAGGAGGGAAGTCAATGGGGAAACTGAGGCAACTTGTAAAGAAAGAGCAGTACATGTTTTCCTTACTGCTAGCGAAAGGCCACGGACTTATCACAGTGAGCTCCAGGAGATGTGAAGACATTAGTCAAAAATGTGGTAGTACAAAGGAGACTGGGAATGACACATCTCTCTGTGAGTTCAAAGCCAGCCAGGTCTTTGTAGCAAGCCCCATGCCAACCAGTGTTCCACAGTAAGACCCTGTCTCCAAGAAGTAAATGATGAAAATAAACAAGAGAAGCTGCACATCTCAAGGGAAGTGATGACAAAAATTCAGCTCCCCAAGACAAACGTGACACAAATATGTAGCTAACTGCAAAAGACTAACTTATTTTACTGTTGTTGAGATGGTATTACCATGTAGCCCCATCTGGCTTCTAACTTACAGTGATCCTCCTGCCTCAGCCTCTATGATGCTGGCATTTGCAGTCATTCCCCACCAAGACTGGAATAGAATAACCTCTGAGTGGGCTAGCAAGATGGCTAACGTTGGTTCTACTGGTGACTTGCAACAAATAGGATTTCGCAGAGTAGCAAGCCTGCCCTGATTGCCTTGATTGACATGGGAAAGCCCCAATCTCCAACTGTGGCCAGCACATTCTGGTGGCTGTCCAAATAGAACAAGTAAGGGCTAAGTCAAAAGTAAGATCATTTTTCCTTTTGCTAGTTTGGCTTTCCTTTCAAAACCAAGCAGATTTACCCTATTGCTATTGCTGATTCTTTTGCTGCTATCAGCATCAGTGGTCCCAAGCTTTCATAGTGGACTGTGGCTCTCCAGGATACTTCTGGACTTCTCATGCAAGATTGGAACTCCAGGAGCACACACCCAACCCTGTGAACAACTATAATGTGTTGTCCTCCCCTACTCCAGAGAGAGACAGGAGAGAGCCTTCTGTTGAGGCAGTTAGCTTCAGGATTAACTACTGGGTTCTCAGCTCTGTTGCTGTAAATATTAAAAATATAAAAGGTCACCATTTCACACTAGTGCCGGACTATGCCAGGCATCAGTGGGCTGTTTTCATTTTGAAGTTCTTTTGCTGGGGACTCTGCTCATAATCCCAACATCCACCCCCTGTGGTTATAGTCACAATTCTCAGTAATCCTGGTAAAACCAAACTTCTAGAGGCTTATAATTTTTTTTTTACATTTTATTTACTTTCTAACAGGACAAACTAGAATCAAACACATGGTTGATAAAAACCCCAGCAGTCTCTTCAGGAAGCTTTCTATAACATCCACATTGTTGTAGCATTATGAGTATTATCTGTCTCATATATAGATATGATTACAAATATCACACCTATGATATAGCAGGTAACTTTTTACAGATTTTAAAAGCATTTTTTGAATAAAAGTATATGAATACATTTTTGTCAGTACTTGATTTTTTTAAAGGTTTGATAGTATGCATTAAAATCTTACTAGTTACAATGAGCATAAAGTACATGTAAAACAAGATGTAACCTGGAAACAGTCAAAGTTTACTTGGTGTGTAAATATTAAGCATAATGATTTTTCTTTCTTTTTTTTGGCCTTTGTTTTTCTTGCACTTCATATATTCTGTGAGTTTTTTCTGGGGTGTTCAGAGCTTTCTGAGGTTAGTATCCAATTATCAGCAACTGCATATTATGTCTGTTCTTTTGTGACTGGGTTACCACACTCAGGATGATATTCTCTAGATGCATCCATTTTCTTAAGAATTTCATAAAGTCATTGTTTCTGATAGCTGAGTAGTACTTCATTGTGTAAATATACTACAATTTTTGAATACATTCATCTACTGAAGGACATCTGGGTTCTTTCCAGCTTCTGACTATTATAAATAGGGCTACTATGAACATTGTGGTGCATGTGTCTTTGTTGTATGTTGGAGCTTCTCTGGGGTATATGCCTACAAGTAGAATAACTGGGTCTTCAGGTAGTAATATATCCAATTTTCTGAGGAACCTACAGACTGATTTCCAGAGTAGTTGTACCAGGTTACAACCCCACCAACAGTGGAGAAGTGTTCCTCTTCCCTGGCATCCTCGCCAGCACCTGCTGTCATCTGAATTTTTGATCTTAGCTATTCTGACTGGTGTGAGGTGGAATCCCAGGGTTGTTTTGATTTCATTTCCCTGGTGACTAATGATGTCGAGCACTTCCTTAGATGTTTCTCAGACATTCGATATTCCTCAATTGAGAACTTTTGGTTTAGCTCTGTACCCCATTTTTTAATAGGATTGTTTGATTCTCTGGTGTCTAACTTCTTGAGTTCTTTGTATACCTTGGATATTAGGCCTCTATCAGATGTGAGGTTGCTAAAGATCCGTTCCCAATCTGTTGGCTGCCGTTTTGTTTTCTTGACAGTGTCCTTAGCCTTAGAGAAACTTTAAAATCTCATTAAGTCCCATTTGTTGATATTTGACCTAGAGAATGAGCCATTGGTGTTTTGTTCAGAACATTTTGTCCTGTGCCTATGTGTTCTAAGGTTTCCCCTACTTTCTCTTCTAATAGTTTCAGTGTACCTGGATTAATGTGGAGATCTTTGATCCACATGCACTTGAGCTTTGTACAAGGAGATAAGAAAGGGCCTACTTTCTTTCTTCTGCATGCTGACTGCCAGTTGGACCAACACCATTTGTTGAAGAGGCTGTCCTTTTTCCATTGAATGTTTACAGCTCCTTTGTCAAAAATCAAGTGACCACATATGTGAGGGCTCATTTCTGGATCTTCTGTTCTATTCCATTGATCCACATGCCTAGCTCTATACCAGTACGATGCAGTTTTTAACACAATTGCCTTGTAATATAGCTTGAGGTCAGGGATGGTGATTCCCACAGATGTTTTCTTGTTGTTGAGGATGGATTTCGCTATTCTAGGTCTTTTGTTATTCCAGATGATATTGCACGTTGCTCTTTCAAACTCTATGAAGAATTGGGTTGGAATTTTGATGGGGTTGCATTGAATCTGTAGATTGCTTTTGGTAAGATGGCCATTTTTACAATGTTAATCCTTTGAATCCATGAGCATGGAAGATCTTTCCATCTTCTGAGATCTTCCTCGATTTCCTTCTTCAGAGATTTGAACTTCTTATCATACTTCACTTGCTTAGTTAGAGTCACACCAAGGTATTTCATATTGTCTGTGACTATAATGAAGGGTATCTTTTCTCTAATTTCTTTCTCAGCATGTTTGTCCTTTGAGTAGAGGAAGGATACTGATTTGTTTGAGTTAATTTTGTATCCAGCCAATTTGCTGAACTTGTTTATCAGCTGTAGGAGTTCTCTGGTGGAATTTGTGGGGTCACTTAAGTACACTGTCATGTCATCTGCAGAGTGATGTTTTTACTTCTTCCTTTCCGATTTGTATCTCTTTGATTTCCTTTTGCTGTCTAATTGCTCTGGTCAGGATTTCCAGTACTATGTTGAATAGGTAGGGGGAGAGTGGGCAGCCCTGTCTAGTCCCTGAATTTAGTGGGATTGCTTCAAGTTTCTCACCGTTAGGTTTGATGTTGGCTGTTGGTTTGCTGTATATTGCTTTTATTATGTTTACATATGGACCGTGGATTCCTGTTCTTTCCAGGACTTTTAACATGAAGGGGTGTTCAATTTTGTCAAATGCTTTCTCAACATCTAGTGAGATGACCATGTGGTTTTTTTCTTTAAGTTTGTTTGTATGGTGGATTATGTTGATGAATTTCCATATATTAAACCATCCCTGCATCCCAGGGATGAAGCCTACTTGATCATAGTGAATGATGGTTTTGATGTGTTTTTGGATTCGGTTTGCAAGGATTTTGTTGAGTATTTTTGCATCAATGTTGATAAGTGAGATCTGTCTGAAGTTCTCTTTCCTTATAGGGTCTTTGTGTATTTGAGGATCAAGGGTTATTGTGGCCTTGAAAAATGAGTTAGGTAGTGTTCCATCTGACTCTATTTTGTGGAATAGTTTTGAGAGTATTGGTATTAAGGCATCAATAAATGTCTGATAGAATTCTGCACTGAACCCCTCTGTACCTGGGCTTTTTTTGGTTAAGAGGATTTTTATGACTGCTTCTATTTCTTTAGGTGTTATGGTATTATTTAGATTGTTTACCTGGTCCTGTTTAACTTTAGTACCTGGTATTTGTCTAGGAATTCATCCATTTCCTCCAGATTTTTTAGTTTTGTTGAGTATAGGCTTTTGTAGTAGAATCTGATAATTTGTTGAATTTCCTCAGTTTCAGTTGTTATGTCTCCACTTTCCTTTCTGATTTTGTTAATTTGGATACTCTCTTTGTCCTCTAGTTAGTCTGGTTAAGGGTTTATCAATTTTGTTAATTTTCTCAAAGAACCAGCTCTTGGTTTTGTTGATTCTTTGAATGGTTTTTTTGTTTGTTGTTTGTTTGTTTCTATTTGGTCAGTTTTCTGCTTGAGTTTGATTATTTCTTGCTGTCTATTCCTCTAGGGTGTATCTTCTTTCTTTTGTTCTAGAGCTTTCAACTGTGCTGTCAAGTTGTTAGTGAATACTCTCTCTAGTTTCTTTTTGGAAGCACTCAGAGCTATGAGTTTTCCTCTCAGTGCTGCTTTCATTGCATCCCATAGGTTTGCATATGTTGTGTTTTCATTTTCATTAAATTCTAGAAAATCCTTAATTTCTTTCTTTATTTCTTCTTTGATTATGCTATTGTTTAATAGAGCATTGTTTAGTTTCCATGTGTATATGGGCTTTTTGATGTCTTTGTTGTTATTAAAGACCACCCTTAGACCATGGTGATCTGATAAGTTGCATGGAAGTATTTCAGTCTTCTTATATCTACTGAGGCTTGTTTTGTGACTGATTATATGGTCAGTTTTGGAGAAGGTGCCATGAGGTGCTGAGAAGAAGGTGTATTCTTTTGATTTAGGATGAAATATTCTGTAGATGTCTATTAACTCCAATTGGTTCATAGCCTCGGCTAGTTTCACTGCGTCATTGTTCAGTTTCTGTTTCCATGATCTGTCCATTGGTGAGAGTGAGGAGTTGAGGTCTCCCACTATTATTGTGTGGGGTGCAATGTATTTTTTGAGCTTTAGTATGGTTTCTTTCATGAATATGGGTGCTCTTTTATTTGGTGCATATATGTTAAGGATTGAGAGTTCCTCCTGATAAATTTTCCCTGTAATGAGTAAAAAGTGTCCTTCCTTATCTTTTTTGATAACTTTTGGTTGAAAATCTACTTTATTCAATATTAGAATGGTTACTCCAGCTTCTTTCTTGGGGCCGTCTGCTTAAAAGTTTTTTCCCAACCTTTTACTCTGAAATAGTGTCTGTCTTTGTGTCTGAGATGGGTTTCCTGTATGCAGAAAAATGCTAGATTCTGTTTATGTATCCAGTCTGATAGCCTATGTCTTTTTATTGGGGAATTGAGTCTACTTATGTTAACAGATATTAAGGAATAGTGGCTGCTGTTTCCTGCTATTTTTGCTTTTAGAGGTAGAATTGTGCCTGTGTGTCTTTCTTCTTTTGGTTTTCTTGCTTAGGTATTTTCTTGTTTTTACTAGGATGTAGTTTCCCTCCTTATATTCGGTTTTCTACCTATAATTCGTTATAGTGCTGGGTTTGTGGTCAGATATTGTATAAATTTAGTTTTGTCCTGGAATATCTTGGTCTCTCCATCTATAGTGATTGAGAACTTTGCTGAGTATAGCAGCTTGGGCTGGCACCTGTGCTCTCTTAGCGTCTGTATGATGTCTGTCCAGGCTCTTCTGGCTTTCATAGTCTCTGTTGAGAAGTCGGGTGTGATTCTGATTGGTCTGCCTTTATATGTTACCTGACCTTTTTTCCTTACTGCTTTTAGTATTCTTTCTTTGCTTTGGGTACTTGGTGTTTTGACTATTACGTGTCGGGAGGTATTTCTTTTCTGGTCCAACCTATTTGGAGTTCTGTAGACTTGTTTTATGCTCATGGTCATCTCATTCTTAAGGGTAGGGAAGTTTTCTTCTACGTTTTTGTTAAAGATATTTACTGTGCCTCTTAGTTGATATTCTTTGCCCTCTTCTATTCCTATTATTCTTAGGTTTGGTCTTCTCATTGTGTCCTGGATCTCCTGGACATTTTGGGTTAGGAGCTTTTTGGCTTTTGCATCTTCTCTGACTGTTTTGTCTATGTTTTCAATGTTGTCTTCAGCCCCTGAGATTCTCTCTTCCATCTCTTGTAGTCTGTTGGAGATGCTTGCTTCTGTGACTCCTGATTTCTTTTTTAGGTTTTCTACCTCCAGGGTTGTCTTTTTTGGTGTTTTGTTTATTGTTTCCATTTCCATTTTAAATTTCTTCTTCAACTCCTTCATCTCTTTGGTTCTGTTTTCTTCTAGTTCTTTGGTTTCTTTGAGTGTTTTTCGTGTTTCCTCTTTAAAAGCTTCTATTTCTTCATGCTTTTCTTCCTGTTCGTGTTTTAAGATCTTCATCATCATCTTGAGGTATAATTTCAGGTCTGAATCTTCTTTTGCTGGAGTGTTTGGCATTCCGTTGTTTGCTGTGATGGGAGAGCTGGGTTCTGATATTGTCAGGTTGTCTTGGTTTCCATTGGGTAAGTTCTTTCGCTTTCCTCTTGCCATCTTATTGTCAGTGATTGGTTTCCTTCTCTCCTGTGTACCTGGCCTGTGTACCCCCCGGATCTCTGCTGTTTTAAGTAGCAAATGGCTTGAGCATTTGGTCCGCATGCAAAAGCCTTCTGGGTGGAAACTGAGTCCCTACAGCAGAGTTCCTACTCCCCTGAACTTGTGGGGGGGGCGTGCTTTCTATGCACCAGGCCCAGCCCTCTCTGGGCCCCAGCTACTCGCAGAGCAGTCTCACCAGACCTGCATCCCTGGATCTCCTCTGTTTCCGGTGGAAAATGGCCTGGGTATTTCTAGAGGCTTGTAATTTACCAATCAGATTTATGTCAGTAAATTCTCACCCCACAAAACATCCACACAGTAAACTCAGAGCCAATTGATATTGATATAAAGTCCCTTCCTAGATAAGAAAAACTGTCCTATAATAACCCATCCCATATAAGATATTCATAGCTACCTGTGGCTATTTAAAGCCACACAGATCTGGGTCATCCTTCTCCTCTTCCATCTTTGTTTTTTTTTATTTTTTTTTTATTTTATTTCTTCTCGTATTTCTCCCATCTCTCAAAAAACTCTGCACTGCCTTTCTTTTTCACTGCCCAATCATAGGCCTTGCCTTATCTTGTGCCTGACTTCAACTGCATATAGATGGCAACCCACACAGCTCTTAGTTGTGATACAGATGTTACTATTTTAAAGCAAACTTAATTTCTCACACCAAGTCCAGTCTTCTAGAGCATTCTAGGACAATGGCTCAGTTTGCAAATGACCTTGCTGATAAGCCCTGGACATGAATTCAAAAGCCAATAACCAAAATGGTACAAAGAGAGAATACATTTCTGCAAGTTTTTCTCTGACCATCACATGTATATGGATGCACACACACACACACACACACACACACACACACACAAATAAATGAAAATTTAAAATAGGGAGCTAATCATGGTGACTAATGCCTTTAATCCCTGGGAAAGTTGAGGCAGACAGTGGATTTGAGGCCAGACTGGTCCACCCATTATGGTTTGAGATGGCAGAACTACAAAAAGAAACCTTGTCTCAAAAAAAAAAAAAAAAAAAAAAAAAAAAAAAAAAAAGGGCATGGGGTGTGTGTGTGAGCTAGAGAAATGTCTTAACTTTTAAGAGAAGTTGTTGTCCTTGCAGAAAACCAGATTTGCTTCGCAGCAGCTTCATGGTGACTCACACCCACATGTAAACCAGTTCCGGGTGTTCTACTGCCATCTTCTGGCCTTGGAGGGTGCTGCATGAATGTAATATACACATCAGCATAAAGGCAAAACACACCGCTATCACCACCATCAGCTCGTTTATTCATTTAGAAAATGTAAACCTTGTAGCCTGAACAGCACTAAGAAGGAACTCTGTTGTAAACTACAGGGTTAATCTTGTATCGATAGCCGTCATCAGCTATGACAAGAATGCCACCATGTCTGATGGGAGACTTAGATCGTAAGGGAGGCTATGCATGTGTGAGGCTTTAATTTTCTATGTGAACCAACCCCCCCCCCCAAATCTACTGAAAAAGAGAAAAGGAATCACTTGTGAGGAATCCTTGTGAAACTCTAGCAACATCTAAAGAGATCTGTAATTCTGAAAGAAATCTGAACTAGAAGCATTTTCATAAGGATTCTTTTCTCATCTTGGTCTGGGCCCTCTGGGAAGTGATGATAAGATGGGTTTAAGATTAAAACTAGAGTATTATAAAGTATCCCTGTTATAGGAGATAGGAAACCAAAGGCCAGGGAGGGTCAGGCAGCAGCATGGAGGCGTGAGCAGAGAGCCAGTGCAGACCAGGAAGGTGCTCTGGGATATTCTGGAGTCCTTAAGCCAAAATCATCAGAGACTCACATGTCTACCCAGGAACAGGACTCAAGCATGCCACTGAGCCCTTGGTCAGTTTTTCTCGCTTGCAAAAAAAAAAAAAATCTTCCTGGCTGCCACAAAGTCTGATGTTCACTTAAAAAAAAAACAAGTTCACTTTGTTGTTGATGATGCTTGTGTTGACAGCTTGTTTGACGGTCTGAATATATTTTATTTACACGTTAACAATTTTACACATTTAAATAATTCATCTTGATCCCCTTTACCCCAGCTTCCCCTCCTACTAGCCCCAGCTCTTCCCTCTTCCCCCCCCCCACAGGCACCCCTGACCTGCCCCTCTCACCACCCCATGTCTTCCCCTTTGTGCTTCTGTTAATAGCCTACTGAGTCCAATTGCTGCTGCCTGCAGGAATGTTGGCTGACTGTGTTGGCTTGATTTTGTGCAGGTAATCATAATTACAGAGAGTCCGTGGGTGCAGCAAGCATGGCGTGTCTCAAAGACAGCATTTCACGGCACTGCTTCCCTTCCTCTGGCTCGTCAGTCCTTTCTGTTCCTCTTCCGAGAGGGTGCCCGAGCTTCTGGAGGAGGAGGGTTGACAGAGATGTCAGAGTAAAGACTGAGCATTCAACAGATACTTATTCTCATCACCTTGACAAGGTATGAATGAGTCTTTGGTAAGTTATGGTAAACACCACAGAGAGACGCTTCTCTGGGTGAGGGTGGGGAGAGCACTCATTTGTGAGCACAGACACAAATGTCTAGAAGTTTGACAGCTTATCATCCACACCCCCCCCACACACACACAAGAGTAGGCTTCTCCCTAGACGCTCTGACCTTCAGAGGCTTTTGCACAGACTGACAGTAACTGGTCTGAATTCTTTCATGTGAAGTAGGTCTTAACTCTGATCTGATCTGAAAGCAGCTGGTTACCCCCATAACACTTGTGCCATTATTGCTTGTTTCTGTTTGTTTGTTTGTTTGTTTGTTTGGTTGGTTGGTTGGTTTTCTGTTCTGCTTTTGAGACAGTGTTTTGTTATACAGTCCATGCTAGCCTCCCAGGTGCAAGGATTGCAAGCTGCTTTGTGTTTCCATCTATGCATAAGTATGAGTAATATTTAATATAAACTGCTCCTGTGGTCAAGACATTCCAAGTTAGGCTGTGTTCTTTGACTGAACAGAAGGGGGACAGAGGAAATGTTCTGAGCCAAGCATGGTAGGAGGGGGACTGCAAGTCATCGCTAGCCTGGGTCACAGATATATCTTGTCCCAATCAAATACTTTAAAGAAAGTTCTGAGGACATCTCCACCCTGGCACTTCCTAGCAGCAGCTTCAGGTGTTCTCCACTTTAGAGTTCTCCTTTATTAAAGAGCAGATCACTCAGCTCCTTTGACCTGGGCCTGCATTGCTAATTGACATTATCTTAACCTCACACTTCGTTTAGAAGCCAAGCTGGTATTGAGTGTGCTCTCTCTGATCTTCCTTGGGCAATATTACTTGATACTACTTTTGACTTGGTGTTCTTAGACTAAAGCAAGTTTGTCTCTGTTCTTCCTTTTACAC